>NC_139992.1:50393751-50563751 GCF_964263955.1 Coregonus lavaretus | reverse complement strand
ACACACACACCCCTCTGTCTATTGAACAAGATGAGGTGCTATTATTGTCATTTCCTGTTGGTGAAGGGTCATTAGAATGTTGGCTGTATGACGCACCAGGGCTCTGTTGGTTCTTCTCTTATCCATAATACAGCAACAACAACCCTATGGACTGGAGCAGAGCAGTCTACAGTAACAACAACCCTATGGACTGGAGCAGAGCAGTCTACAGTAACAACAACCCTATGGACTGGAGCAGAGCAATCTACAGTAACAACAACCCTATGGACTGGAGCAGAGCAGTCTACAGTAACAACAACCCTATGGACTGGAGCAGAGCAGTCTACAGTAACAACAACCCTATGGACTGGAGCAGAGCAGTCTACAGTAACAACAACCCTATGGACGGGAGCAGAGCAGTCTACAGTAACAACAACCCTATGGACTGGAGCAGAGCAGTCTACAGTAACAACAACCCTATGGACTGGAGCAGAGCAGTCTACAGTAACAACAACCCTATGGACTGGAGCAGAGCAGTCTACAGTAACAACAACCCTATGGACTGGAGCAGAGCAGTCTACAGTAACAACAACCCTATGGACTGGAGCAGAGCAGTCTACAGTAACAACAACCCTATGGACTGGAGCAGAGAAGTCTACAGTAACAACAACCCTATGGACTGGAGCAGAGCAGTCTACAGTAACAACAACCCTATGGACTGGAGCAGAGCAGTCTACAGTAACAACAACCCTATGGACTGGAGCAGAGCAGTCTACAGTAACAACAACCCTATTGACTGGAGCAGAGCAGTGTACAGTAACAACAACCCTATTGACTGGAGCAGAGCAGTCTACAGTAACAACAACCCTATGGACTGGAGCAGAACAGTCTACAGTAACAACAACCCTATGGAACAACCCTATGGACTGGAGCAGAGCAGTCTACAGTAACAACAACCCTATGGACTGGAGTCTCAAAGACAGACAGTGTACCTACCATGGAGATCCTATGGTCTTACTATTATAAACTGGGTGGTTTGAGCCCTGAATGCTCATCTTGCATAAGAACAGCCCTTAGCCATGGTATTTACATTTACATGTTTAGTCATTTAGCAGACGCTCTTATCCAGTGCGACTTACATGGTATATTGGTAACATACCACACCTCCTCGGGCCTTATTGCTTAATTATACAGTAGGTGTTCTGTTTAATTCTGTGATCTCAGCAGACTCCAAACCTGCAAAAGATCCTTGATAAATTCAGGAGACTCCTTCCCCAATCCTTCTGCTATTCACAACTCACTGCAGTCAACTCAGCAGTGGACCTAGCTGTGACACTGGCAGTGGATAAGGGAGAAGGGTGGAGGATGAAGAGAAGAGAGAGAGAGAGAGAGAGAGAGAGAGAGAGAGAGAGAGAGAGAGAGAGAGAGAGAGAGAGAGAGCCGCCAGCACATATGTATGCTGTAGGAGCGAACTGATAGCCTCTCAGAGTTGTTTTGAATTCAGTGCAGAAACTCTGTCTGGCGTTGGGGAAATCAGTGGTGAAATGGAGCCCAGGCCTTACGGGCCATTACATCGGAGTGTTATCTTACACGCAGCGCTGGGTTTAAAGTGCCCTAACTGTTGGAGTAGTAGAGGCCCAGCCACAGGCAAGCCTTAATACATAATACAGATGTTTACCTTAACAGCCTACACATGACACAGGGTGACTGCAAATTGTATCAAATTGTATCATTCTTCTTTTCGCTTCACCTCACGTTAGGTGAAAACAAAAACATTGCGTATACGTACCTGAGTGTATGAACGAATGACACGGAGCGAAGAAAACACGTAAGAATAATGATGTGGCCATAGATATGTGCAGCAGTGAATAAAGCAGGCCACAACCATACCACTGCACAAGCAGTGCACCTGGAGATGACCAAATACAGAAACGGATAGGGCAGTTCGGACTAATGCCAGATGGGCTGCTCCATCTTTAGCCCATGCGGTCCTGTCTAAATTGGGGTTTTGTGCAGAATTATAATTATTTGGCTAATAATGGGGAAAAATAAGTAAAAATATGTTTCTTTTTTAAATGGACCTGTGTGTTAGAAATGCCCGAAGCGATCTGTGGGCCCAGTCCATCCCTGACCAAATACCATCAGGACATAGACACATGTTAAATAATAAACAAAACACCCAACATTGTAAACAAAGGATGTTGCTAGTATATTTTCTTGAATTTCCAGCCTTAGGCTTGGGCAGGGGGCAGTGTTCTGGAGATAATAACTGTACATTTGGCTGTAAGGGATGAAATCACCAAGGCTCGCCAGTGAAAATGACAGCCCTGTTTTATCACAGACCTAGGTAAAGTAATGAGGCAGATGAAGATGAAGATGGGAGGTTGTTGTTTTTCTCCCCACCTCTGCACTTACTTTCCCTTTCTTCTACACTAATAGAAACAGGGGACATGTTTCATGTGGGAGTCAGGTTAAGATGAAAACCTTCAGTACGCTGTAGCAGGAAATCCATAGGATCAATACTAATTCTCTCCATAACAACAACTCAGCTATACTCATTAGTTTTGCATTGTTGTTGATATGGATCAGTTATTGTACTGGTTCTCAAAGTGTTCCATCAACTAAATGAGATCATGGAAATAATTGTTTTTGTGACTAAAGGGTAATATGGTAGCGTCAAAAATGATTTAAGTTTTGTCATTTCTATCGAAGCACAGTATACAAAAGTATTAATCAATGATATATGTAAACCCTGGGTTGTTGATGCTATGTATTGGCCAATGAGAGACTTTGAAGCCACCTGTCCGCCATATTGGCACTCCCCAGACTCTTCGAAAAAAAGGTGCTGTCTAGAACCTTAAAGGGTTCTTCGGCTGTCCCCATAGGAGAACCCTTTATATAACCTTAAAGGGTTGCAGGTAGAACCCTTTTGTGTTCCATGTAGAACCCTTTCTACAGAGGGTTCTACATGGAACACAAAAGGGTTTTCCCTGGAACCAAAAAGGGTTCTACCTGGAACCAAAAAGAGTACAGAAGGAGCAGTCCTCTATAGGAATAAATTGAATTCTACAGTTTTTCTTTTCAATGTTTCAAGGACAAAATTACATGCATTTAAGCATTTTTAGTTGTAGTGTGGATAGTAACATTAGTACATTCAAAAATTATACTTTAAGGAAAATGTTTATACAGTGCATTCGGAAAGTATTCAGACCCCTTGACTTATTCCACATTTTGTTACGTTACAGCCTTATTCTAAAATGGATGAAATTGTTTTTTTTTCCTCATCAATCTACACACACTACCCCATAATGACAAAGTGAAAACAGGTTTTTAGAAATGTTTGCAAATGTATTAAAAAATAAAAAACAGAAATACCTTCTTTACTTAAGTATTCAGACCCTTTGCTATGAGACTCGAAATTGAGCTCAGGTGCATCCTGTTTCCATTGATCATCCTTGAGGTGTTTCTACAATTTTATTGGAGTCCACCTGTGGTAAATTCAATTGATTGGACATGATTTGGAAAGGCACAGCTGTCTATATAAGGTCCCACAGTTGACAGTGCATGTCAGAGCAAAAACCAAGTCATGAGGATGAAGGAATTGTCCGTTGAGCTCCGAGACAGGATTGTGTCGAGGCACAGATCTGAGGAAGGATACCAAAACAATTCTGCAGCATTGAAGGTCTCCAAGAACACAGTAGCCTTCATCATTCTTAAATTGAAGAATTTTGGAACCACCAAGACTCTTCCTAGAGCTGGCCTTCCGGCCAAACTGAGCAATCGGGGGAGAAAGGCCTTGGTCAGGGAGGTGACCAAGAACCCAATGGTCACTCTGTCAGAGTTCCAGAGTTCCTCTGTAGAGATGGGAGAACCATCTCTGCAGCACTCCACCAATCAGGCCTTCATGGTAGAGTGGCCAGACGGAAGCCTCTCCTCAGTAAAAGGAACATGACAGCCCACTTGCAGTTTGCCAAAAGGCACCTAAAGTCTCTCAGACCATTATAAACAAGATGAAACCAAGATTTAACTCTTTGGCCTGAATGCCAAGTGTCACGTCTGGAGGAAACCTGGCACCATCCCTACGGTGAAGCATGGTGGTGGCAGCATCATGCTGTGGGGAAGTTTTTCAGTGGAAGGGACTGGGAGACTAGTCAGGATCGAGGGAAAGCTGTACGGAGCAAAGTACAGAGAGATCCTTATGTAAATGTAATATTTCTGTTTTTTTATTTTATAAATTTGCAAACCAGTTTTTGCTTTGTCATTATGGGGTATTGTGTGTAGATTGATGAGTGGGGAAAAAACTTTTTAACCCGTTTTAGAATAAGGCTGTAACGTAATAAATGTGGAAAAAGTCAAGGGGTCTGAATACTTTCCGAATGCACTGTATATATACATTTGTATGTTTAGCTCACATAATATAATTTAAAAGTATGCATGAAGGTGTCTGTAATAGAATAAACGTGGCAAAAACAAATGCAGACATACAGTACCAGTCAAAAGTTTGAACACACCTACTCATCCTAGGGTTTTTCTTTATTTTTACTATTTTCTACATTGTAGAATAATAGTGAAGACTTCAAAACTATGAAATAACTCATACTGAAACATGTAGTAACCAAAAAAGTGTTAAACAAATCAAAATATATTTTATATTTGAGATTCTTTAAATAGCCACCCTTTGCCTTGAAATTAGCTTTGCACACGCTTGGCATTCTCTCAACCAGCTTCACCTGGAATGCTTTTCCAACAGTCTTGAAGGAGTTCCCACATATGCTGAGCACTTGTTGGCTGATTTTCCTTCACTCTGCGGTCCGACTCATCCCAAACCATCTCAATTGGGTTGAGGTCGGGGAATTGTGGAGGCCAGGTCATCTGATGCAGCACTCCATCACTCTCCTTCTTGGTAAAATAGCCCTTACACAGCCTGGAGATGTGTTGGGTTATTGTCCTGTTGAAAAACAAATGATAGTCCCACTAAGCCCAAACCAGATGGGATGGCATATTGCTGCAGAATGCTGTGGTAGCCATGCTGGTTAAGTGTGCCTTGAATTCTAAATAAATCACCAGAAAAGCACCCCCACACCATAACACCTCCTCCTCCATGCTTTACGGTGGGAAATACACATGCAGAGATCATACGTTCACCCACACTGCGTCTCACAAAGCCACGGCAGTTGGAACCAAAAATCTCCAATTTGGACTCCAGACCAAAGGACACATTTTCCACCGGTCTAATGTCCATTGCTCGTGTTTCTTGGCCCAAGCAAGTCTCTTCTTATTACTGGTGTCCTGTAGTAGTGGTTTCTTTGCAGCAATTCGACCATGAAGTCCTGATTCACAAAGTCTCCTCTGAACAGTTGATGTTGAGATGTGTCTGTTACTTGAACTCTGTGAAGCATTTATTTGGGCTGCAATTTCTGAGGCTGGTAACTCTAATGAACTTATCCTCTGCAGCAGAGGTAACTCTGGGTCTTCCATTCCTGTGGCGGTCCTCATGAGAGCCAGTTTCATCATAGCGCTTGATGGTTTTTGCGACTGCACTTGAAGAAACTTTCAAAGTTCTTGACATTTTTTGGATTGACTGACCTTCATTTCTTAAAGTAATGATGGACTGTTATTTCTCTTTGCTTATTTGAGCTGTTCTTGCCATAATATGGACTTGGTCTTTTACCAAGTAGGGCTATCTTCTGTATACCCCCCATACCTTGTCACAACACAACTGATTGGCTCAAACACATAAAGATGGAAAGAAATTCCACAAATAACTTTTTAGAAGGCACACCTGTTAATTGAAATGCATTCCAGGTGACTACCTCATGAACCTGGTTGAAAGAATGCAGAGTGTGCAAAGCTGTCATCAAGGCAAAGTGTGGCTATTTGAAGAATCTTAAATATAAATATATATTTTGATTTGTTCAACACTTTTTTGGTTACTACATGATTCCATATGTGTTATTTCATAGTTTTGATGTCTTCACTATTATTCTACAATGTAAAAAATAGTAACAAGAAATAAAAACCCTTGAATGAGTAGGTGTGTCCAAACTTTTGACTGGTAGTGTATATAAATGCATTTCTATAGCTTCCAAAATATTTTTTACAAGGGTGGGGGACTGCCAAGATTGAGGTGTGGTGATTTCAAAACAGCGCCCCCTGTCAGTCATCTAGTGCACACATAAATCATTGGTATTAATCAATTTCATAAAATAAAAATACTAAGCTTATTTTAGATAACAAATCATGATGGCTATTTCAACCTCACACAACAACATGTTACACTAATCAGGCTGTATATCACACTGACTATTTCCACCCACCTGCTACACAAGTTGTTTGCTAAGGTTAGCCAACAGCATAATGTGTTCACAGCTCAACATATTGCTACACTTGTTGGAGTCCAAACACAGATCTGCTACTCCACTTGAGATGGTGCACCTCAAGTCAAAAGCCCTCATTTTAGAAAGGAACCACTATTCATAAAAAGTATTGGAGTAAGAGTGCTGATCTAGAATCAGTTTTACCTTGAGATCATAATTTTTATTTTTTTATTTTATTTCACCTTTATTTAACCAGGTAAGCCAGTTGAGAACAAGTTCTCATTTACAACTGCGACCTGGCCAAGATAAAGCAAAGCAGTGCGATAAAAAAACAACAACACAGAGTTACATATGGGGTAAACAAAACATAAAGTCAAAAATACAAACAGAACATATATATATACAGTGTGTGCGAATGTAGTAAGTTATGGAGGTAAGGCAATAAGTAGGCCATAGTGCAAAATAGTTACAATTTCGTATTAACACTGGAATGATAGATGTGCAAAAGATGATGTGCAAATAGAGATACTGGGGTGCAAATTAGCAAAAAAAATAACAATAAGGGGATGAGGTAGTTGGGTGGGCTAATTTCAGATGGGCTATGTACAGGTGCAGTGATCGGTAAGCTGCTCTGACAACTGACGCTTAAAGTTAGTGAGGGAGATAAGAGTCTCCAGCTTCAGAGATTTTTGCAGTTCGTTCCAGTCATTGGCAGCAGAGAACTGGAAGGAATGGCGGCCAAAAGAGGTGTTGGCTTTGGGGATGACCAGTGAGATATACCTGCTGGAGCGCAGACTACGGGTGGGTGTTGCTATGGTGACCAGTGAGCTAAGATAAGACGGGGATTTGCCTAGCAGTGATTTATAGATGACCTGGAGCCAGTGGGTTTGGTGACGAATATGTAGTGAGGGCCAGCCAACATGAGCGTACAGGTCACAATGGTGGGTAGTATATGGGGCTTTGGTGACAAAACGGATGGCACTGTGATAGACTACATCCAATTTGCTGAGTAGAGTGTTGGAGGCTAATTTGTAAATGACATCGCCGAAGTCAAGGATCGGTAGGATAGTCAGTTTTACGAGGGCATGTTTGGCAGCATGAGTGAAGGAGGCTTTGTTGTGAAATAGGAAGCCGATTCTAGATCTAACTTTTGATTGGAAATGCTTAATGTGAGTCTGGAAGGAGAGTTTACAGTCTAACCAGACACCTAGGTATTTGTAGTTGTCCACATACTCTAGGTCAGACCCGCCGAGAGTAGTGATTCTAGTCGGGTGGGCGGGTGCAAGCAGCGTTCGGTTGAAGAGCATGCATTTAGTTTTACTAGTGTTTAAGAGCAGTTGGAGGCTACGGAAGGAGTGTTGTATGGCGTTGAAGCTCGTTTGGAGGTTTGTTAACACAGTGTCCAATGAAGGGCCAGATGTATACAAAATGGTGTCGTCCGCATAAAGGTGGATCCGAGCGTCACCAGCAGCAAGAGCGACATCATTGATATACACAGAGAATAGAGTCGGCCCGAGAATTGAACCCTGTGGCACCCCCATAGAGACGGCCAGAGGTCCAGACAACAGGCCCTCCGATTTGACACATTGAATTCTATCTGAGAAGTAGTTGGTGAACCAGGCAAGGCAGTCATTAGAGAAACCAAGGCTATTTAGTCTGCCAATAAGAATGCGGTGGTTGACAGAGTCGAAAGCCTTGGCCAGGTCGATGAAGAAGATTATAAACAGGGGGAGGCTGAACCTAGGTCGGCACTCCTACTCTGAGAAGCTTAATGAATACAATCCTACTGTTTTGATAGGGTCTACATCTCCATACAGTCAATTCCTCTTCCATTAGAAAAGGACAAATGGTAACACTTCATTCATTTTATGCTAAGAGTCTGATAACTCCTTTTTTAAAATTCTGCTCCCTATGGGGTCATAAAAATAATTCATACCTCATATTTCATTGAGCTAGCTGCCTGACCACATCTATCAAATATATTCTACAATATATTCAACCATTTTTTACATTTAAATTCGATTGGATTGAATATGCTTTTTGGCTGGACGCATGCCGTTGGACTCTTAACATTCGATACAGGTCAAATCTAGGTCTCAAATGATGACTTCAAAATCCTATTGTCACCATTGGTTGGTTGATTGAGGGAGAGAGAAGGAGAAGATGAGGGAGTGGGTAAGAGAGGGGAGAGAAAGAGAGGAGGAGAGAAAGAGAGGAGGAGAGAAAGAGAGGAGGAGTGAGTAAGAGAGAAGGAGAGAAAGAGAAGAGGAGTGATTAAGAGAAGAGGAGTGAGTAAAAGAGGGGGAGTGAGTAAGAGAGGAGGAGTGAGTAAGAGAGGGGGAGTGAGTAAGAGAAGAGGAGAGAAAGAGAGGAGGAGTGAGTAAGAGAAGAGGAGTGAGTAAAAGAGGGGGAGTGAGTAAGAGAGGAGGAGTGAGTAAGAGAAGAGGAGAGAAAGAGAGAAGGAGTGAGTAAGCAAGGAGGAGGGAGTAAGAGAGGAGGAGGGAGTAAGAGAGGAGGCGTGAGTAAAAGAGGAGGAGAGTAAGAGAAGAGGAGAGAAAGAGAGGAGGAGTGAGTAAGCGAGGAGGAGTGAGTAAGAGAGCAGGAGGGAGTAAGAGAGGAGGCGTGAGTAAGAGAGGAAGAGTAAGTAAGAGATGAGGAGGGAGGGAGGGAGGGAGGGAGGGAGGGAGGGAGGGAGGGAGGGAGGGAGGGAGGAGGAGAGAAAGAGAAGAGGAGAGAAAGAGAGGAGGAGTGAGTAAGAGAGGAGAGAGTAAGAGAGGAGGAGTGAGTAAGAGAGGGGGAGTGAGTAAGAGAGGAGGAGAGAGGGAGGGAGGGAGGGAGGGAGGGAGGGAGGGAGGGAGGGAGGGAGGGAGGGAGGGAGGGAGGGAGGGAGGGAGGGGGAGAGAAAGTGATGTAATGTAGTTGAGAGGATATCAAAACACCATCACACCAGCCCTTAAGAGCCATATTGATATCTTGTGTGGTAAGAAAGTGCTAGAGAGAGAGAGGCAAACATTTAAGTGTGCCATTCATCATCAGCGGGCTGGGACTACCAAGACTCTGATCAAAGGGGCCCAAGGGCACTCCTTCACCTGAGCACTTTGTCTCCCACGCTAGGCCTGCAACCCAAATGGATTTCCCTATATAGTGCACTACTTTTGACCTGAGGCCATAGGACTCTGGTCAAAAATAGTACACTATGTAAGGAATAGGGTTCCATTTGGGACGCACAGTAGTCCTCCTCAAACAAATGGGACCAACTCCCCCAACTCTCAATAGTAAGCACAGTGAAATACGGCTTGGCTCCTCACCTCAGCTCAATGATTAAATGAATGGGGTATTTGAGGCGGTGTATAACCATAACGATCTGTGCTCTGACGGAGTGGCTGGGGTAGAGGGAGCCAGGTTTCCTACATCAGCCAGCAGCAGATATAGACTGGATATGGTCCCAGCGCCAGCCCCATTGATTACAGCGCCAGCCCCCTTTACACTGTGACTGCATCCCACATGGCACCCTATTCCCTACATAGTGCACTACTATTGACTAGAGCTCTGGTCAAAAGTAGTGCACTACAAAGAGAATAGGGTGCCATTTGGGACGTAGGCTATATAATGTGCAGCCTGCGTACCATCTGTTGGATTACGACTGGGAAGCGTTCACCTTAGGTTCGCCACAACGTCCAAGTAACGTTGAGAGGAACTGAAGTGCCTAAATCGATTTATTCAGGTTTCTATTAAATTATTATTATCTGTGTTGTTCAAATGGTGGACCGAATGGCTGGTGAAACAGATGGAATGCTGGCTCAAGGTTTCTATCTCTGTCAGGTTGTTTGTTCACTCGGAGGTTGAAGATGACCTGGATCGTGTTCATTAGCACACAATGGAAAATGAAAATGTCTCTCCCTGTTTCAGTCAATGTTTTTATTACGTTTGGTGCCTAAAGAACATTGACACAGGTCTTTAAACCTGAGGTAGGAGGGATTATTCACCACATGCCTTGGGGTCACCCCACCTAGTACCCTACACCAAGATAAGAAAACAGGGAGTGAAACCTGCTCCAGGGTGAAGTTTCCTGTAGGTACAGATTGACCTCATCTATTGTTTAATCTGTCGTCATGGGAGATTTGTTTTAAGCATAACACCACCAAGCCTCCCAATTTCTCTGCTAGTTTAGGGGTGAAATTTCCCCTAGGTACAGATCTAGGATCAGCTTCCCTTCCCCCAAACCTAACCTTAACGATTAGCAAGGAAAATGCTAAACTGACCCAAAATCAGTGTCTAGGAATGTTACCTTGCTCCCATCTGTGGATGACCTTTTGATCTCTTGGGAGTAATGTGCACTGCCATGTCATTAGCTGGCCAGTGGGTGGTGATTTTCCCTCAAACACAGATGCAGAGAAGTCAGAATTCAGATTATAAACCCAAACAGAAACCCAGTGGAGCGTCTGTCAACCTCCAATGGCTTCAACAGAGCTCCAGGAAGATTGGGCAAGTCTCAGCTTGTCCCGGGCAACAAGATCCTGTCGGGGGTAATGTGTGAGGACAATAGTCAGCCCCCCAAACCACTGTGCCTGATTGACTGAGGGGCCACGCTATTCCCTACATATGGGATGGGCAACTCCTCGGTGGCCTGATTGGTGTCACACTTTTGCCCCATCCCCAGCTAACACACCTGACTCCAATAATCAACTAATCATTATCTTCAGTTTAGAATGCAATCACCTGTGTTTGCTAGGGATGGGGAAAAAGTGTGACACCATTCCGGCCCCCAAGGACTGGAGATGCCCATCCCTGATGTAGGGAATAGGGTGCTATTTGGGATGCATACCCTGTAAATGCCTTAGGAGGAGTACAAGAAACCTGAGGTTGTCACATGACACAAGGTAATAGTTGAAAGTGGAAAAAGAACAGCAACAGGGTTGTGTTCATTGGGGCAAGCAACGTTTTAAAACGTTTTGCAACGGAAAAGAAAAATTAACGTTTCTTATTGGACAGTCCGTTTCCTTCAGTTTGATCCTTATCTGCTGATAATGTTGTTTCTGAACAGGCCTATGATGATCTCCCATTAGAATGCTGTCCAGAGAGCCCACTGACTAAACACTTTTAGCGTCATGCTAATGCCCAGACTCATGAAATGCCATCCCTTCAATTAAGATCGATCTGTGTCCCAGGCCGCTGGGCTTTTAGCAGTTTGCTAACAATGTAATAAACGGAGTTGGTCAACTCAAGCTTGCTGTTTATTATGAATTACTGTGATGAAATCTGGCTAATCTATTCCCTGCCCACGTCTGGCAGATACTTTTTCTGAATCACTCTAATGCATCTGAAGGTTTGTGTTTACCAACTTAACAGCTTTTCAGGGAGTATACGGTTTTTAATATCAGCCCCAAGCCAAAGTTTCTATCAACCAATGCATTTTATAATACACACACACACACAAAGGTATAATGTTTAAGGCTGTTGGACAAGACATATGCGACTGTCTATTGGTGGTTAAGAGGTAATCATTCACCTAGCCAATGACAGATGGCACACTTGTTTACACCAGTGTTTGCCTCACAAGCATGCTGTGTTCAGCAGACAGCTGTTGTGGTCCATGGAACCCCTTCTCAATGTTTGTTCCATCTGTGTTGCCATGGACACATGAAAACCAACGCTGTCATCAGGGGACAGCTAAGCCTTAGTCCAGAGTTCTCCAACTCTGGGCCTGAAGAGCAACTGTTTGCAGGCTGTCCTACCAGCCCTGCAGTAGCACACCTGATTCAGCTAATTATGGTCCCGATTGACGACCTTGATAAATTGCATTGGTCATCAACATCAACCCAGAGTTAAGAATACTTAGAAAGACATAAAAAATGCACCCTTCCTTGTTTCCTTGAGAGAGAAGCACAGATCTATAAGTGATTGGATTGGTGTGCAAGGTCACCACTCAGTTACTTTCACCAATCCAACCACCAATTTAGATCTGTGAAAGTAGGAGGCAGGAAGGATTATTTCTGGAGTATTCCAACAGGGCCCAAGCAGAGGTGCTCCCCCATTCATCTTCCTGTCTTCATGTGTTGGAGGAAGTGTCTGAACACAACTCCCACCTGTTCAAGGCCTATAGGGCTATCAGTACAGGGCAGATGAAGCTGCAAGCTGAATGAATGTCCAGCTGTGCACCACAATGATAGTTAGCAGGGAGATAAAAAACCACCTTTTCTGATTCCTATCAAGCCCTGGTGCTGTGCCCAGAGAAAATGACACGGGCTGCAGCCCAAATGGCACCTTATTCCTATGGGCCCTGGTCAAAAGTAGTGCACTATAAAGGGAATAGGGTGCCATTTGGGACGCATCCAGTTACATCACGGCGGAGTGGGCTGGGGGTACTGCCACGGTGCTCTGCCACTCTGCCACTCTGCCAGGCTTCTCCTCTATGGTCAGGACTTAATTTGTATCATGGACATTGTGCTGCTATAATAGGAGGCTGCTACCGGGTTTGCATACAAATTGTGCATTCATACAAATTGTATGCAAACCCAGTAGTAGAATCCTATTGTAGCAGCACAATGCCCATTGTGTTGTGGTTTATTATGAATATTTCCCACCTATACTGGAATAACCAAAAAAGCTGACGAGCAGAGATGCATAGTAACAGCAGTCCAGATACGAAAAGTTACAGTAAAGTTTTTATATTTTTTATGGAGCCCATCTAAAATGTCAGCAGTTGGAAGACATTTTGAGTCGTTTAAAGGACTGCAAATATTGGCTAACGCTCCTCAGACTAATACACATTGATTTCCCACAATTCCCAGGGACCTGTTAGGAAAATGTCAGGGTGGCATTCTGAGGCAATTAGAGTGGGAGGCTTGACGCAGCCGTAAGTGCAACTGCTCACTATTCCACAGTGCCAAACATAATGTGACTGACCAGAGTTAATGCTTTTGGAGTTCAATCTGAACGTTATTTTAGAACATATCAAAGATGCAAGAACAATTTGTGGCTTCTAACATTGGTGCAGAGGGGAACTCTGATGTGACATTTAGTGGATAACATTTATGAGCCTCTGAATTATCTCTACCCAAGGAGGTGGGCAATGCCTCTTGTTGCCAGTAGACAAACGAGGTGAGGAGGATTATTTAAGATTCTCTTTCAAGAGGTAGGGTTTCAGGTGCTTTGGGAAGATTCAGGTGCTTTGGGAAGATGGGAAGATGCTATCTCTCTGAAAGCAGAGATATAGCATAGGCTACCAGGACCAATCAATAGCCTATTGATCTGCATTGCTAATTTTGCATTGTATACATTTACAATTCAATAATTGCTAATACATGAAATATGCAATATTTGATCCCATGTATCTGCTTTTTTTTTCGTTTTTTGCAAATAAATCAAGAATATGAATTATATATTATTTCTGTAAACCTACATTTTTCAAAGTAAACCGGTTTGAAATATTGGGCGGGGATTATGTGATAACCTGGACAACTCGAGGGACTGGGAAAGCCTGAGGGCGGGACCCTGGGTATTGGGCTCCTCACATTACAACTTTTTGCGCGGTGTCATAGGTAGAATGAGCGCCACCCACTCCTGTCCCATCTGTTTCCCTGAGCCACGCAAGCTAATTAGATGGAACCGCAGTGGGTCCGTGGTCTATACATGCAGCAACAAAGACTCTGTGATTAGGGTTATTAATAGGGTTTCTAGGTGCGCGGCTATGCCACTCAAACACCATGAACAGCAGCAGTCAAACTGAACAGCCCGACTCCCAGTCAAGACCGCGCCTAGTGCCCCGCCAAGAAATCTCTGGAGGCGTGGTTATTGCCTCTTGCCTATTGGATGAATCAATATTACGCGTCACAACATCTAGATGCTGATTGGCTCGACTGTGTGAAACGCATGAGAGCGCCAGAAAAAAAGTTTTAGCGGGTGTTTTTGGTTGTAGCTGTTCCTGTTCAGTAATGCAATTCCAAAACAAGTAACATTAGCAGGACAGGAGAAGCTTTAAAGCTGGATATTTGAAGAAGGCCGCTTATTTCAGAAATTAAAATTATGTTGATTTGAATAAACAACGTACCAACAATAAGTCTGTGCAATTGGAGATACTGTACATTGGTATTGATATCTTTATCTTCGTACATTACGTAGGAAACGCGGAAGAAGGTGAGTAAATATGAATCACTAGCTAGCCTAGCTACAGTAGATGCCAGCCAGCAGGTAAAGAATGTAGCTCGGTAGCTAGATATATATGTAGTCAAATATTTTTGGTTTATTGATTAACAGTATATCTACTTTTTGTCTTGCAACCTGGTAGCTTGTAGCTAGCTAAGTGTCCCATGTTGAATGGATCAGTATTAATACTCAATTTGCCCCAAGAAAATACTTCCCAAGATTCCGTCCTTTTTTTGCAAAGTTTTTCCATTGTTTACTATAGCTAACATTTAGCTATTTATTGTGTATTCATCTTGCCATCAGGGCTTTTACCGTAGCAATATTCAGTATTGAACGTGTCAGAATTAGATGTAATAGCAGATAGCTAACTTGTTAGATAGATAGCTAGGGTCATCAGCTAACGTTAGGTGGGCTAAGGTCTTTGCGCCAAAATCGTCTGACCACTGATATCTTATGGCCCTGTAATAGATCGATCTATTTGCTGCATTTGGCTATAGCAAAGTAGTGACTGAAATATGACTGTATGAAACTAAATAACGACCTTTCTGCACAGTTCAGAGACAAATTAAAATGATATGGCTGATTGTTTTTCAGATGGAAGTTGAATGTCTATCTTTGAGAGATCTCATAAGCCCAAAGAAGAGCAAAGCAGACATAGAGGATGTTGGAGGCAGAAATGATCAGAAGGTATGTTTTGATTCAAAATCAAATGAACCCTTCAATTCCTTATTATTTATATCCATATTATTCCTTATTGAAGAGACACACTCAGAAACAATCTTCAGAGTCAATTCCTCTTTTCATGAATTTGTAGCAAAATTATATGACATGCCTGGAGTGTCTTGAAATAAGATTATCTTTCTCACATGATTTAGATAGTTATGCTTACGTTATTACAATACTTATAGTAAGTAGATCCGCCTACAAATGCACCACATTTAATATCACTCCACCCCACTTAATCAAAGTTCATAACATCGTGATCCTTCACAGGAGAACAGATGTGTGGAGCGAAGAAGAACCACCCCTCACAAGATGGACACCACGGCCACCATGCTGCTGTATGGCAGTAAGGCTCCCACCCCGGAACACCTCCACGGCACCCCTGTTAAGCCTTCTGAGCGGGGGGCACCCCCCCACGCGGACCCCTGGACCCCCACGGCCAACCTCAGGATGCTCATCAGTGCTGCCAGCCCTGACATCCGCGACAGAGAGATGAAGAAGGTGCTGTTTAGGCCCATTGAGAATGAGAGAGCATTGGAGGATGTCGAGGTGGATGGCACGTGCCAGGTACCCTTTGACCACTCACTCTCTGCGTCCCAAATGGCACCCTGTTCCCTTTATAGTGCACCACTTTTAACCAGGGCCCATAGGGCTAAAAGTAAAGAAGAAGAAAATAGTAGTACCCTGTATAGGGAATAGGAGATCATTTGGGACACTGCCACTGACCCCCTATACTGAATTGATGGTGATGGCCGCCTTTGGGCGATCATTTGGTATTGTGTTATGGGTAGTTTGTATGGATTGAGATTAGCAAAGGTTATGCCAGAAACTGTGCTGGTAGGATATGTTATCCCGAATACAGTGACATTACATTACATTTTAGTCATTTAGCAGACGCTCTTATCCAGAGCGACTTACAGGAGCAATTAGGGTTAAGTGCCTTGCTTAAGGGCACATCGACAGATTTTTCACCTAGTCGGCTCGGGGATTAGAACCAGCGACCTTTCGGTTACTGGCACAACGCTCTTACCCACTAAGCTACCTGCCGCCCTACATTATCATCATACTGTTGGATTTGATTATCATCTTCCAACTAATAGATTTGTAGATGCTGAAATCTTAAAAGTATAATGCTGTGGTAAATGTTTACAATTCTTGACTCAATACATTTCTTGCCAATGCTTTGTCTCTCTGATCAGTTTGATGTGGTGGACGAGGAGGAGGAAGAGGGAGGGGAGACAAAGCCCAGCAGGAAGCAGAAGAGCCTGGGTCTGCTGTGCCAGAAGTTCCTGGCCCTGTATCCGGACTATCCAACCTCTGACACCATCAGCATCTCATTGGACGAGGTGTCTACCAGCCTGGGTAAGAGACAATGAAACCAGAGAGGGAGATTACAGCTACACCTGGGTCATGTTCATTAGGGCAAGCAATGCAAAATGTTTCAACGGTCCCTCCCTGTTTCAGTTCGTTAAATAATAAATGCCATTTAGCAGACGCTTTTATCCGAAGCGACTTACGGTCATGCGTGCATACATTTTGGATATGGGTGGTCCCGGAAATCGAACCCACTACCCTTGCGTTACAAACGTGCCATGCTCTCCCAACTGAGATACAAATGACCCGTTTTCTTCCGTTTGATGACTAATGAACACGACCCAGCCCAGGGAGGCTGCCATAATTGGTAACCGCACAGAAAGGAAGACCATAATGGAAACAGCTAATGTAATATCCGTTTTATGAGCTATGTGAAGTTTTATGCATTATTGGATTTTGGAGACGGTTGCTATGGATACCTTCATGCAGAGCCCTCGTATCCTACTGTACTGTCCAGAATAGCACCAGGCTGTAGTATAAACCACTGTACCTTCCAGAATAGCAGGCTGTAGTATAAACCACTGTAACTTCCAGAATAGCAGGCTGTAGTATAAACCACTGTACCTTCCAGAATAGCAGGCTGTAGTATAAACCACTGTAACTTCCAGAATAGCAGGCTGTAGTATAAACCACTGTAACTTCCAGAATAGCAGGCTGTAGTATAAACCACTGTAACTTCCAGAATAGCAGGCTGTAGTATAAACCACTGTAACTTCCAGAATAGCAGGCTGTAGTATAAACCAAGCCATGTCTGAGACTATGAGGAAAGTTAAGATGCAGCAAAACATGATCTACTGCGTCATGAAATCCTCTTGTGAAACAATGTGGTACCTTAGTTATAGCTTTGCAATATAACCAGCTCACATAACGTAACAGTGAAGTCATGTTGCTAACCCCAGTCTGACCTGTCCCTGGTGTGTGTCTGTCTTTAGGAGTGGAGCGGCGGCGGATCTACGACATCGTAAACGTCCTGGAGTCTCTGATGATCGTGGGGCGCGTGGCTAAGAACCAATACGTGTGGTACGGGCGCCGGCATCTGGGGTCCACCCTGGCCGAGCTGCAGGGGATGGGCAGGCAGCAGCGCTACCACCTGCACATGGAGCAGGCCGGGGAGGGCGGTCACAGAGAGGGAGCCACCACACACACCCCAGAGGAGGGAGGTGAAGCAGACTCCAGCTGTGGTGAGAGCAGAGTAGGGGGAGGTTGCCCCTAGATGCTGACCTTGGTATAGTTTTACATTTTCCTAAAGGGACAATCTGCGATCGCTAGATCAGGGGCGGCTGATGGACACAGGGTTGAATTATAATTTGGGATCTGTGAGTGAAGCTAGAAGTTTGGTGTCAATTATGCATGTATGTCAATGAGAGATTTGGCATGCGTTCATGCTCTGTGTGTATCTCAAGTTTGGATTCATTTGGATGTGCCGGGTGTGTGTGTGTGTTTTACAAAATTATTTTGTCCTATTTTCTGTCTAAATACAGGAAATCCGACTACTGAAGGTTAGGTGAACTGTAACAAGCTACTTTCTAGACCGCAATGCATTCTGGTCAACCGTCTCCGTGACAGGAGTAGGGTGAAGTTGCCCCTTGACGCTGATCTTGGGTCAGTGTTACATTTTCCACACTAATGGTTAAGGTTAGGATTGGGGGAAAAGTTCACCCCGGAGCTTTTCACAACAGGTAATGGATCACTTATACCCTGTGTCGTTATTAGTCAAACAGTCTGGTTAATTAACTTCAACGGGTGTTTGGAGATTACTAGTTAATATGTGCCACAACAAAAGCTCAGTCGCCATTCCTCTGCTGTCATCTCCCAGTTGTATCAGTGATCCATCACATTGACGAGGAGCGCATTGTCATTACAAAGAAACAAACATTAATGCTAAGAATCCCATCAGCCTTGATAAACCTTGAGGCCGCCACTCCCGTCTCCATGACGATGAGGAATGCTTTCATTGACTTGGGCTTAAAGGCTAATGAACTAGCGTTAATTTAGAACCGTGTGTATTATTTCAGTACTGGGTGCTGTGTTGGAACACATTACCTCTTGAAGCACTCAGTAATGAAGAAAAAACATCTGGCTGCTGATTTGCGTCAGGGCTTCCTGCCACTAAGAAATAATGACGGTGTACCAACCACTGCTGTTGACTCAATGTGTTTTGCTCTCTGTGTTCGCTGCCGAATGACATTGTCGAGTCTAACTGACAGTTATTTCATTTGTGTTTATGAGAAAATTCATTATCTTGTCAGAAAGTCAAACTGTCGCGGTGGAGGCAATTATTCATTACTGTAATGTTGACGTGGTTACTGTAATTATGACTGTTACTGTGGTTGTGTTTGCGGTTAGCTGTGTGTTTCGACAAGGCTAATTAGGTAGCTGCATGTAGCTAGCTAACAACAGTCCAAAGCTACGGTTCCCTAGAGGCAGTGGTTGCCATGGATCTGGCGTCCCCCCCTGCAGAACACTAGGCCTGCCACCTCCCGTCATAACGTGTCCCGTTGGTGTCACCCTCAGGGAGAGGAGGGGAGAGTCACTCTCTCTCACTGAATAAGGAATGTTGTGGTTCGTATTGTGGTCCTGTTTGACAAGACAACCTGTTTGACAGGTAACTCAGGTCTTGAATCAAATTCCCGTTGTTCTCTGTAACATGTACAATAAAGTTGTACTATTATTATTATAGGAGGAGCGTGTGACATGCTGTAGGTCGGATTCAAACCCATGCTGACGCCGGTATGTAGCTATGCTGTCGGCAGCACTAAGCACTAGACCATACAAACCACTGCACCGTCCTATTCATTAGTGCACACCATCGCAAAATGTTTTGCAGTGGAAAGCGAAAACAAGCATTTCTTATTGGACAGGTTCCGGTAGTTCCCTCCATGTTTCAGTCTATTTTCTTCCATTTGCCACTCAGTGAATAGGACCCAGTACTCCCTTTAACTTTGTTCTGCTTGTCTGTTTGCAGCGGCCGCCAGCACGAGGAAAGACAAGTCCCTACGCATCATGAGTCAGAAGTTTGTCATGCTCTTCCTGGTGTCCAGGACCCAGACGGTCACTCTGGACGTGGCCGCCAAGATCCTCATCGAGGAAAGCCAGGACCCTGCCAGCCACAGCAAGTACAAAAGTAAGCATCCTATTACCCTATAAAGTGCACGACTTTTGACCAGAGCCCAAAGGGATCTTGAGGATTTTGGCGTGTAGTCAAAGAGCCTCTGACACAATAGCAAGTCCAGGTCGTCCCTGCCTGTTTCAGTCAGTTTCTTCCCTTTGGGGCCGAATGATCACAACCCAGCCACCAAATAGCTGCGGGTTGAACTTTCCCCTAGTATAGGTCTAGGATCAGCTTCCCCTCCCCTAATCCTAACCTTAACCATTAGTGGGGAAGATGGAAAACTGACCCAAGATCAGCGTCTAGGGGCAACTTCACTGTACACCTCAGATACCCCCAGACATCCCTCCAATTGGCCTTTTTACTGTGGTGATAGATCTAAATGATAACTCTGATTCTAATCTGTCTTCAGCTAAGGTGCGGCGGCTTTATGACATCGCCAACGTCCTGACGAGTCTGGGATTGATCAAGAAGGTCCACGTCCGGGAGGAGAGGGGGAGGAAGCCTGCCTTCAAATGGATCGGCCCGGCAGACTTCCACACCAGCCATGGTAAGATTGAAATGATTTGGGTAGTGAATAATACAACAAGATGTGGATACCCAGAGGATAGCACTTAAAAGCATTCATTAAAACACTTTCCAAAGTGGTCCTCGGTGGTAAAACAAATAACATCACTCCCATATTGGTTCAGATGGGCATTAGCTCAGTGCTTCATAGAGAGACTATCTATTAACCAATATTTCAGTAAATGGATATAAATGCATTATACATTTATAATGGAACTGTCTTCACTACTAAAAACTAATCATAAACTTGTCTATTGACCAAGACTAACACGCTCTGGGATGAATTTCCCCTAGGTACAGATCTAGGATCAGCTTCCCCTCCCCAACCCTAACCTTAACCATTAGTGGGGGAAATGCTAAACTGACCCAAGATCAGCGTCTAGGGGCAACTTCACCCTACTCCTACTACCACACAGAACTCACTGGCCACTCAAATGTTTTTCAACAGAGGACTCGGAGGCTGTGGAGGCCATTGCTCTTCCAGGCGGCAGGAAACAGAAGCTGGCACGCCACGCCTCCTTCAGCGTGGTGCCCACCTCCGTGGCCAGCCAACGCCTCGTCAACTCGGCCCCCAGCAGCCCACGCAGAGAGGTCACAGGTAAGGAGTCAGGACAGACCGCTCACATCACAAATGGTTAAGTGGGTTATAGCATGGTGCTGTCAACCATCAACCAACAATCCACTACTAATCTGTTGATATGTTAGGGTTACTGTTAGAGTTAAGACTTAGGATAAGGTTAGGGCAAGTGGGTAGTTAGTTGAACATCTACAAACCATCTATTTGGGTATCCAAATAAAGTAATACCTGTAAATGTAATTGAGTATCTCACGTCTCCTTCGGTTCTGTCCAGGTCTGCTTCCCCAGCCAGTGGACTATTCCAGAAAGTGTGTGAGCAGCAGCGCCGTGTGCCGGCTGAGGTTTGGAACCACTGTTACAGGGTAAGTAGAACACACACGGAAGGAGGCTCACCCTCACACACCAAACATCCCAGGTGGCTATGAATCCTGTTCCTGATCACGCCATCCAATAGTACTAACTTTAGATTTACTGCAAACAATCCATGACTTATGTGTTACATTTCATGATCTATTACACTGATGGCCAACCTGTTGCCAAGGACTAGCTTGTTGGTTGAATGTAATGGCGCGTAAGGCCCATTGGTATACAACAGACATACAACAGGGCTGCCATGTGAATAAAATGAATGGATGTGTCCCAAATGGCACCCTATCTCCTAATAGTGCACTAATAGGTCAAAAGTAGTGCACTACATAGGGAATAGGGTGCCATTTGAGACGTAACCTATGCAGTGATTTAGTTGGAGCTCAGGAACAGGAAACTGGGCCCTTAGAGGAAGTGATGCGTGCAAATGACCAGCCCCAGAGGCTCCGGCTTGGAGTTTTTAATAGGTCGGCTGAAACTCTCCGCAAACTGTTATTGGTCCTCGTCTTCACAGTTCATTTAATTTATAAAAGGTGGTTTTTGTAATGTTTCGCTTTGAATTTTTACTCTTACCCTTGTTTGTTGGCGTTGGCTCCCACGTCAAGCTTTAGGCTGGGTTTGACATGTTTTACATGAGTTGGCTGCAGTTTCTCCTGGTTCTCTCGGTTTCTGACCATTTCTACTAGGGATGTGGTGGCTATTTCACCGGTGGCCAAGCCACAGCCGTCTCAAGGCTGTTGCTGCTCTAAGTGTTTTTGGAGTGGGGATGGAGGAGGGGAGGAGTCGAGTAAAGGTTGCTGGTTCCAAACACTGACTAATGCACAGTCACCACATTGTTTTGTGTTTCTGACAAAAAGAGCATTTAAGGATTTTACTACTTTATGTTGCTACATTCTAATGTGCCATTTTGTTTTTATAAACAGTATAATGCAGGGTTGTCAAACTCAATTCATAAAGGACCATGTCCGATTTAGACCTAGAGAGTTCCTAACTAATGAATAACCTTAATTGGAGCGAAAACCCGCAGACACTCGGCCCCTCCAGAAATGGAATTTGACAGCCCTGTTACAGAGCATTTGCCTGAAGAGAATGACAGAAACTGATGTCTAAGTTGGTTCCTCTCTGTCTTTGCAGTGCCTCCCACCCCAGCGGCGGACATCGGAGCCCCACCCACAGTGACGGCAGCTCCCTGCTCTGTTCCCCGGGCCTATCCCCCCTGGCCGTGCCCATCCACCCAGAGGGTCCATACGTGGGACCCCTGTCCCCCCATCCCCACCACATGGCCTTTCTACCCAGCCTGTCCCAGGCCTCGGTGATCATGCTGTACGGAGGTCCGCCGGCGCAGGAGGGGCTTAACCGCTTGACCACGGAAGTTCAAAGGTCGTCAGGGTCCGGAGAGGGCATCCTGGGGAAGAGGAAGAGGGATGAAGGAGCGGAGGAGGAGAAGAGGGCGAAAAAAGACACGAGGGAGTCGCCTGAGCTGTCTGAAGAGGTGAGTTTGTGGGGGAAAGTGAAATCCACAGATGTACTGTGGATCTCTGATAGATTCACCATAAGCCTTACAAGCTTCAGGTAGTCGTTGGCCATATGTACACACTGTACCTAGGATCAGATTACTCCTCCCAACTGCAATTTTGACCTTAGGTCACTGTAGATCAGTGTCTAGTGACCACTTCATCCTACTCCTGCTAGACCAATCACAATAATGTATGATCCTGATTTAAAGGGGAAGTTCAGTGTTTTACTACTTAATGTTAGAGGGTTCCTCACCCTGAAAGTAATGAAAAACTAAACTTCCCCTTTAATTAGAAGCGTGGTGATTTGACAACCAACAAGACAGGTCAGGGACAGCGATGCTTCTTACTGTAACGTCTGAGGCGTAGATTCAGTCAGATCAAATTTGATTTGTCACATACACGTGTTTAGCAGATGTTATTGCGGGTGTAGCGAAATGCTTGTGCTTCCAGCTCCGACAGTGCAGTAATATCTAACGTTAACCAGCGATAGCTGACACCCGCATAGCGGATGTTTTGGCAGTGTCAGAGGTGGAACTGCGTTGGAGCTGTCAGATCGGTGAGAAGCTGCTCTTGATCATTGTCATGAAGCCACACCCGTCCCACTCGCGTTAAAGTTCAGAACGAGAAAGTGTAGGCTATATTGAAATACTGATGCTCAGATTGCCAATAGCAATGTCCGCTTTAGGTATAATGACGTGAGCTGCTTGTGGATTTGACAGCGCTAATGCAGTTCCACCTCTGACACCACCAAAACACCCTCTATGCGGATGTCGGCTAAAGCAGATCTGATTGAACAGAGCCCTCAGTCTTCATAACACTGGTTGGTTTCCAAGGTGACCAGTACACTCTTTATGCATTGTCAATAATGAGCTTCCCAATGATGCCCTTTTGTTATTTATAAGAGTGACTCACACACTGATACTACTGCTGGGAATTCTCACACACACACAACTGCCTGTCTGTCTGGACACTCCAATTAGACCGACTAAAGATCACAGTTGCACAGTTACAGTGCATAACTTAGTTCTTTGTTGCTTTCATTCAACGTGTGTACTGGAAGTATCTGGGTTGCTTCCTATATGGCACCCGATTTACTATATAGTGCACTACTTTTGACCAGGATCCATAGGGTAGTGCACTATGTAGGGAATAGGGTGCCATTTGGGACTGGGTCCTGATCTCGTAGGGGGGAGTCAGACCAGTGTAATCCCCAAATGGTTTGTTTTACGTACAGGAATGTTTTCTCCAAGGAGGGAGTTTCATTTTCCTCCACGGGTATGTCCCAAATGGCACCTTGTTCCCTATGGGCCCTGACCAAAAGTAGTGCACTATGTAGGGAATAGAGTGCCATTTGAAAGGCAGCCCATGATTTTCTGAGGTTCAGTACATGTGAAGGTGAAAGACACTCAGAAGAATGTGCTGTTTATGTTTAGCGATCTTATCATAATGAAAAGAGGTTTCCTCCAAAGTTGCTTAGCAACATTATACTGATTGATTAGGGAATCGAGAGCTTCCGATGATGGTATGAAGAAATTGAAGTAGTTGAGGTCATTATGATGATATGAAGACATTGTAAAGGTCATTATGGTGATATGAAGACATTGTAAAGACATTATGATGATATGAAGACATTGAAGTAGTAGAGGACATTATGATGATATGAAGACATTGTAAAGGTCATTATGATGATATGAAGACATTGAAGTAGTAGAGGACATTATGATGATATGAAGACATTGTAAAGGACATTATGATGATATGAAGACATTGTAAAGGTCATTATGGTGATATGAAGACATTGTAAAGACATTATGATGATATGAAGACATTGAAGTAGTAGAGGACATTATGATGATATGAAGACATTGTAAAGGACATTATGATGATATGAAGACATTGTAAAGGACATTATGATGATATGAAGACATGGTAAAGGACATTATGGTGATATGAAGACATTGTAAAGGTCATTATGATGATATGAAGACATTGAAGTAGTAGAGGACATTATGATGATATGTCCCCTGTAGCTCAGTTGGTAGAGCATGGTGCTTGCAACGGCAGGGTTGTGGGTTCGTTTCCCACGGGGGGCCAGTATGAAAATGTATGCACTCACTAACTGTAAGCCGCTCTGGATAAGAGCATCTGCTAAATGACTAAAATGTAAATATGAAGACATTGAAGTAGTAGAGGACATTATGATGATATGAAGACATTGAAGTAGTAGAGGACATTATGATGATATGAAGACATTGAAGTAGTAGAGGACATTATGATGATATGAAGACATTGAAGTAGTAGAGGACATTATGATGATATGAAGACATTGTAAAGGACATTATTGTGATATGAAGACACTGAAGTAGTAGAGGTCATTATGATGATATGAAGACATTGTAAAGGACATTATAGCTCAGTTGGTAGAGCATGGCGCTTGCAACGCCAGGGTTGTGGGTTCAATTCCCACGGGGGGCCAGTATGAAAAATGTATGCACTCACTAACTAAATCGCTCTGGATAAGAGCGTCTGCTAAATGACTAAAATGTAATGTAAATGTAAAATTATGATGATATGAAGACATTGAAGTAGTAGAGGACATTATGATGATATGAAGACATTGAAGTAGTAGAGGACATTATGAGGATATGAAGACATTGTAAAGGACATTATTGTTTGTGATATGAAGACATTGTAAAGGACATTATTGTGATATGAAGACATTGAAGCAGTAGAGGACATTGATATGAAGACATTGTAAAGGACATTATGATGATATGAAGACATAGTAAAGGACATTATGATGATATGAAGACATTGTAAAGGACATTATGGTGATATGAAGACATTGTAAAGGACATTATGGTGATATGAAGACATAGTAAAGGACATTATGATGATATGAAGACATTGTAAAGGACATTATGGTGATATGAAGACATTGTAAAGGACATTATGGTGATATGAAGACATTGTAAAGGACATTATGATGATATGAAGACATTGAAGTAGTAGAGGACATTATGATGATATGAAGACATTGAAGTAGTAGAGGACATTATGAGGATATGAAGACATTGTAAAGGACATTATTGTTTGTGATATGAAGACATTGTAAAGGACATTATTGTGATATGAAGACATTGAAGCAGTAGAGGACATTGATATGAAGACATTGTAAAGGACATTATGATGATATGAAGACATAGTAAAGGACATTATGATGATATGAAGACATTGTAAAGGACATTATGGTGATATGAAGACATTGTAAAGGACATTATGGTGATATGAAGACATAGTAAAGGACATTATGATGATATGAAGACATTGTAAAGGACATTATGGTGATATGAAGACATTGTAAAGGACATTATGGTGATATGAAGACATTGTAAAGGACATTATGATGATATGAAGACATTGAAGTAGTAGAGGACATTATGATGATATGAAGACATTGAAGTAGTAGAGGGCATTATGATGATATGAAGACATTGTAAAGGACATTATGATGATATGTATGATATGAAGACTGAAGTAGTAGAGGACATTATGATGATATGAAGACATTGTAAAGGTCATTATGGTGATATGAAGACATTGTAAAGACATTATGATGATATGAAGACATTGAAGTAGTAGAGGACATTATGATGATATGAAGACATTGAAGTAGTAGAGGACATTATGAAGATATGAAGACATTGAAGTAGTAGAGGACATTATGATGATATGAAGACATTGAAGTAGTAGAGGACATTATGATGATATGAAGACATTGAAGTAGTAGAGGACAACATTATTTCAGTATATTTCATCATCATCATACATTCTCTGATTTAATTTAGAAAATTCAGAAAATCTTGTTAATGATTCCCGAAAGCAGAGTATTAAATTAAAATATGAATCACTGCATGCTCACTGATTAGGATACAATTATTCCAAATTGTAATGAAACACAATGGCATTATCATTTTGGGGATGTATGGGATATTTTTTATTGTACAAAA
Organism: Coregonus lavaretus; assembly: GCF_964263955.1. Lineage (NCBI taxonomy): Eukaryota > Metazoa > Chordata > Actinopteri > Salmoniformes > Salmonidae > Coregonus > Coregonus lavaretus. The sequence goes on along the minus strand of NC_139992.1, from coordinate 50,537,067 downwards.
CTCCACACTATTAATCTTACCCTCTCACTTCCATTAAAATTGAGGAGCTAGAAAAGTAATGTGAGGTGTGCTGAAATACACAGTCTTACCTACCAGTGGTCTAGTAAATTTACCTAAACCAAAGTCACAAAATATTCTGCAGAGTAAGCATTTCACATTACTTGTGCTTGAACAATTAGCAAAACAGAGCTATGATTTTGGTAAATGAGCCATGCAATTTCATTCGTTTTAATTTTGATCATTATTTGAGAGGGAAATGTGATCAAAGCTCATCGTAAATTATTTCTGGGATGCACCAGGGAGCGCTGCAGCATTGGGCTGTGGGAGGGTCACATTGAAAACTGAAGAATATGGCTGGCATGAACACTGAATCCTCAAGGCATTGTGTTTTATTTAACTCTCAGTCTCTTACCAGCCCATACAGGAGGGTATCTTCCTTTTCACACGCATCTGATTCCGGGGTGAAGTTTCCCCTACACTCTTAGAAAAAAAAAAGGTGCCATCTAGAACCTTAAAGAGTTCTTCGGCTGTCCCCGTACAGAGGGTTCTACATGGAACCCAAAAGGGTTCTACCTTGAACAAAAAAGGGTTCTCCTATGGGGACAGCCAAAGAACCCTTTTGGAACCCTTTTTTCTAAGAGTGTATGTACATTTCTAGGATCAGTTTCCCCTCCCCAAATCCTAACCTTAACAATTAGTGGGTAAAATGCAAAACTGACCCAAGATCAGCGTCTAGGGGCAACTTCACCCTACTCCTCTTAACATGTCTCTTGTTTTTATTTTCCTAGAGGAAGAGTGTGGAGGGGAACAGCTTGCAGATGACCACCAGCCCAAGGACCAGCTCCCCAGGCCAACCAGGGGGGCTAGCCAGGGAAGAGGCCTCATTGAGGGACATCAGAGACGGGGAGGTGGGCAGACACAGCCCCCCCAACAACCAGGTCCAGCCTTCACACTACCTCTATGTGCCTAACTCTGCAGGTATGCTATGTTAAAAACAACTCGCTACCAGTCAGTCAGTGTTGCAGTGTTGCTCAGTTACAAAGCAAAAATCTACATTCCATGTGTATCTCATTATCCACACAAGCGTCATTCTTTTAGTTTGCTTGTCTACAACATGACCTTAGACTCTACCAGTATGGATATTGGACTGTACAGATAGTGTTGATAGATGCGTAAGGTCTACTTAGGAGCAGTGTCCTTAACGTAGTGACCTCAGTCCCATGTAGGGATTTGTAGTCTTCCACACCTATTTTTCTAGATGTGGTTGTAATTTTGGGCTGTACCTCGTCTCCTGTTGGTTGAAGCGATGTATCCTCCCCCTCCTCATGGCTCCATAGGGCGCTGGTCAAAAGTAGTGCACTAAATAGGGAATAGGGTGCCATTTTTTCACAGATGACTCGTCCTCACTCCCCTCTCCCCTCCAGGTCTCAACAGTCTCAACTTCCTCCTCTCTGCTGGTCAGACGCCAGACGGCCTGACTCTACCTGCTGGCACCATGCCCACTCTGACCCTGCCCTACGTCCTCGTGTCCTCCTCCACCCTCTCCCCCTACCCACTCATGGCCAACGGGGGCGATGCCCATGCCAACCTCAATTTCAACATGTCCGCCATGATGTCCCCCGCCTGCTTCGTGATGGGAGCCGCCGGACCCTATGCTGTGGCCAGAGCCCCAGAGTTCAGTGGATTGGCAGTGGCGCCGGCCCTCTCCAGTCCAGAGCAGCACCGGCTGTTCGGGTCGGGGCCCATACCTCCACATTCTCCCTTGGAGCCCAGGCCGCCTCTGACCTTCATCCAGACAGAGACACAGGTCAGACAGACAGACAGGAAGACAGACAGTGCCTTAACCACTTTACATGGATCAGATTGTATTTGGAAAGCAGTTGGTAAATTGGGTACTTTTTAAAATCCAGTCACATGATGTATGACCTTTTGGGTAGCAGACAGACACTCTGGAAATGCCACCGTCTAACTTGACTCAGTTTATCATGTTTAACTACTCCACAGCAGTTCAGCTTTTGTTTGCTTTCAAAGATTATCCCCTAAACGAAATGTTGCTTTTTTCACCTCGGTAGTGTTGATTAATCTTTAGGCCATTAAAAGACAATTAATGCTCCCCAGCATAGCTCTGATGATGTCTCTCTGTGCCTCGAGAGGACAATTCTCAGACTTCGGCTGCGTCCAAATGGCACTCTATTCCCTATAGCTATAATTCACTACTTTTGACCAGAGCCCATAGGACTTTTGTCAAAAGTAGTGCACTATGTAGGGAATAGGGTGCCATTTGGGACACAGCCTCCCTCGTTAGACCTTCGGCGCCAAATGAAGGGACATTATTAATGATGGGACGAGCCAACGTGTACATCCGTAAAAAAAAATTTTTTATCAGCCATGTACACTGTCTCCCACTCCTGCTATGCGCCCCCTCTCCTAACATTGATGAAATGAAGTCTGTATACAAGTGGTCCGTTTCCAAATTGAGGTTGTTCGATTGCTCTGCTTAGAAATGCATAGCTATGTTTCGCAGTGCCCCCGTTCAAGCTGAAATGTATCCTTCGCTGGAAAACTTTGTGTTACTTAGAATTAAATTGAGTGATATTTTATAAGGCTGGTATTTGGAAAAGGGGGTGAGGGGGGATGGAATACTGTCACAGTGATACTCGACTGCCAGGGTTGATAATTTTTCTGGAGTGAGACGCTCTGCAGATGCAGCTCTCCTTAAACTGTGTGGTTTCAGCGCCTCACTCTCTCGTCTCTTTCCTCCACAGACACCACAGACTCCCAAGGAGGCGGCAGCCGGCGGAGGCTCCAAGGCCTTCTTCCAGACGCCGGGGACCCTGGGAACGGCCACCACAACCCCCGTAGCCCGCCGACGAGGCTCCGCCCAGAGGAGGCTGGACATCGGCCACCTACCAACCAATTAGAAGTCTGGGGACCTTTAAAGTGGGCGTGGCTGTTAGTTATAACCTAAAGGGCTGCCTAGTGGCCCAAGTGGAATGAATAAATGTTGCTCTCTCCGGCTAAACGTGATGCTGACCGCGCTAGCTTGGGCTTTACTCCCGACGCACTGACTCTCAGGTGGTCGCTTTTCTGTATGACCTAACTGTGTTGGTTTCATACCACTGGTGCTTCGCCTTATTACTAGTGAATGAATGCTAGTCTATACGATACCTCCTTTAAGTGCCTCATCATCATGTAGGGTGAAGTTGCCACTAGACTCTGATCTTGGGTCAGTTTGCATTTTCCCCTCTAATGGTTAGGGTTAGGATTGGGGGAGGGGGAGCTGATCCTAGATCTGTGCCTAGGGGAAACTTCACCCTGGAGCGCCTCATGATTGGACTGTGGAACACAGATAACAATCAGAGGACTCAGTGAAGCAGTGTTGTCGTCTTCTTTTGTTTTAGTGCCCTCCTGTGGTGGGAGTTAGGTACCACTCATATTTTAGAACGATTGAGCTACCTTGGTAATCCCTCCACACATCACTTTATTGTATCCCAACGTTATTTATATATTAGCTAATATATATGTTGAGTATTGGGACTGTTGAGTAACAATTCTGATGATGTTACTCTACTTTTAGCACTAAGTATTTAAGAATGTACGTCTGATATTTGAGAGTTTCTCTTTAGCTGGTCCCATAGGGATTCAGTAAAAACGGTATCCGTAGGAAAAGAGAAAACAGTTGATCATAGGTGAATGATATCTGTGGGAGCTGAAAGGTTTCCCATGATGACACATTTCAGAAACTGGTGTTGATAATAAGTCATGATGTCGAAGAGATATCGATACGTTTACGGCCTCTCAGTTGCACTCCTAGCGGGGAACTGGCCTGGTTCTAAGATAGGTTTAAAAACCACTGGTTTTCACTGAGCAAATTATTTCTTAATTTAAAGGAAAACTCCACCCAAAAACTATCTTTTGGTATTTGTTTCATTAGTCCATTGTTGACACGTATGATGCATTTTGCATCATATTAAGCAAAACGCAGCATCATATGAGGGCCAGATTTCTGTATTTTGAAAGTTACATATCTTGAAAACTTGATTGCTGACATGCAAAACATTTTGGGACTGTGTCAACAATGGACTAATGAAACAAATACCAAAATATCGTTTTTGGGGTGGAGTTTTCCTTTAAGCAGTCACAGCAATACATTGGTGAGATTAAGGCCTACTTCTGAGACCAGAATAACAAAAGGAGTGACTGTATTTCAGCTGTTTACTGACCAGACAGAGGGTTGAAGAAGTCAACTTTACAAAATGGCTGCCAGGGTTTTTGGTACAAAGACTGGCCACTCCAAAGGGTTATGTATTTTTACAACACTAATGTGGTTTACAGGTTTCCAATAGTTGTGCTTTAAGGATGATACCAAATACCAGCATAGCTCTCTCAGTCAATGTGTATGTGCGTACGCCACCGCATGCAAGGTGAAAACTAAATGTGAAATGATTTGATGATGTTACAAGATACTTGAATTACTTAGTTATCCAGCGGTATATACTGGAGACTAGAGTGAAATATCGAAGTACTGTATTTAATGCATTAAACTATATGTGCATTATAGTTTGGCGTCTGAAATTATTTTGGGGGGGAGTAATTGAGGAAAAGTTACATCACACCAAAGAGTGCTGATCATCTACTTGAACTGTCGATCACAGGAGGTTGGTGGCACCTTAATTGGGGAGGACGGGCTCGTGGTAATGGCTGGAGCGGAATCAGTGGAATGGTGTCAAATGCATCAAACTCATGGTTTCCATATGTTTGATGTCATTCCATTCGCTCTGTTCCAGCCATTATTATGAGCTGTCCTCCCCTCAGCAGCCTCCACTGCTGTAGATGTGTAGTGATTTTTTTAAAACCAGTAATTACTTTTGTATATTGTATTCATATGTTTTTAATCATTACTTCAAAGCCTTGAAATGTTTGTTAATTTAATGCTGCTTCTTATCATTAAATAATAACTGTACTGCTAGTTTCTGTAGTTACCCGTCCGCTGCTTTGTAGGAAACCTTTTCTAACATTACAACACTTGAACTGTTCTTTTAGCAGTGCTTACTACTAGCTCTGTGTATGTTATGGGCCAAACAGTTTTTTTCTGTAGGCATACACAACCTTTGTAATAAAAAAGTGAAAATGTCGAGCTGCGTTTTGTGTTGTCTTGATAAAAATGCAAGTGATATGAGCAACTCGTTGTATTTCTCACAAATAGATTTTGCACAGGTAAATCTAGCGTTGTACATCTAGCTCTGAGCAATGACACTTCGTTTTGTCAAATTACAACATGTTTAGCCAAGGTGGCTGTTATACACAATATAGTGGATCATGCACTGGCACTTGGCTGCCATTGAGTGAACTGACCAATAGATGGCAGTAGATCACTCATAAAGAAACGGCATGCTGCCATGTCGTATAAAGGCTCTGTTTGAATACTTCTGTCCTTGAAAATGCATCCTTCCTTCCTCCTTTCCTTGAAGTATTCACTAGCCTGACATGGACATGCCTGGATTGGTCATCTATTAAATCATGTTACTTATTCTAACAGTATTCAAACAGGGCCAACGACCTCTCTAAATCCAATCAAAGCTGTCCTAATAATAGAGATCAGAGGTCAGACAAACACATCCTATCCGGTATTTTTATTATAGGTGTAATAAACCTGATGGGTTGCTGCTCACAGGTTCGGTTCGAGCTTAGGCCTTGTCCGTATTTACGACATCATAAACATCTGCAGATGAATTAACGGCATAGGCTGGTAGTGGCCAGGCACTAATAAATCAATATTTTACAGCCAACGACGTCCCGTTAAGTATAACGTACCAGTATTCTCCCCCTGAAGGTACTGAACCATACAAAAATACACAATTCTTGAACTAGGAGAACAGAGTACACGGTCATGTCTGGGTTATTATTTGATTAATAATTGATATTAGAGAACACTGAGTGAATTGTTCAGCCTTAGCCAAACATGAAACAAAAAGAGGCTCTCCGTTTAGACTTCAGATAACCATATTGATATTTGTGGTGTTTGATATGAAAAATGTAATACAATATCAGTTCTGAAGTCATCTTTCTCCATTGATGGATATATCCAAGCAGATCATGGTTGTGTCACACTGACGTGTTCTGCTATAGTTGGAATAGCTAAAAAATGGTGGTGGGCAAGCATCACTATCTGGAGGAAACAAGCAACATACATGACTTCTAACCAAGTTACACGGGCCTCAGCTAACACTTTATTTAGTCATGTTGGGACATTTTCAACTACATGGCCAACAATTATGCAGTTCTTTGAAAGACAAGAATAATGAATGTGTTCTAGTGATTGTAGAGAGGAAATTAGTGTTTTCTCTGTTTTCTTTGCAATGTAAAAATAAAAAAACGGTACAATGGTGATTGTGATGTAAAAAAGGAAGAGCACTATTGATTTTGTTTTGATTGATTTTGTTACCTTGTACAAAAAACAAAGAACAAGAATCAGTGATTCTAGTTCTGTGGTGATATAATATGATTCTAGTTCTATGGTGATGTAATGTGATTCTAGTTCTGTGGTGATATAATATGATTCTAGTTCTATGGTGATGTAATGTGATTCTAGTTCTATGGTGATGTAATGTGATTCTAGTTCTATGGTGATGTAATGTGATTCTAGTTCTGTGGTGATGTAATATGATTCTAGTTCTATGGTGATGTAATGTGATTCTAGTTCTATGGTGATGTAATGTGATTCTAGTTCTGTGGTGATATAATATGATTCTAGTTCTATGGTGATGTAATGTGATTCTAGTTCTATGGTGATGTAATGTGATTCTAGTTCTGTGGTGATATAATATGATTCTAGTTCTGTGGTGATATAATATGATTCTAGTTCTATGGTGATGTAATGTGATTCTAGTTCTATGGTGATGTAATGTGATTCTAGTTCTGTGGTGATATAATATGATTCTAGTTCTATGGTGATGTAATGTGATTCTAGTTCTATGGTGATGTAATGTGATTCTAGTTCTGTGGTGATATAATATGATTCTAGTTCTGTGGTGATATAATATGATTCTAGTTCTATGGTGATGTAATGTGATTCTAGTTCTATGGTGATGTAATGTGATTCTAGTTCTGTGGTGATGTAATATGATTCTAGTTCTATGGTGTGGGCTGCTAGCGGTTGCAGGTGTTACTGGTGATAACAGGTGTTTCCTCATCAAAGCAGCTCCTGCAGCTGATCACCATTTAGGCTCCCCAACATCACTGTTTAGTCACGTCATAGAGACTTTAAACCAGCAGGACACACTGTGGACAGTAATAAATATGAGTAGAGCTCTGGGGGGTCATTGTCATTGCACACTAATGCCAATCATGTGAATGTGTTTTTTTTCTCAACGGCTACCTTGGGAGAGGTCAAAATCCTCTACAGACAAACACAGTCATGTAAAGTACAGTGGATGGACAAAGGTGAATTCAAAGTGCCATCAGAATAATGTTAATATAAAGAAGATTGGAATAGGTCAATTTAATTATAATGTTGATTCACATCTTCTCCTGCACCCTGTGGAGGACAGGTCAGGTGGTATCCCAAATGGCACCATATTCCCTTTATAGTGCACTACTTTGGACCATGGCAAAGCAGTGCACTATATAGGAAATAGGGTGCCATTTGGGACGCATGCATAGTCTTCATCTGATGACCCAGTTTCCTCAGAGAACTCAGTGGGAGACTTGCATAATACCTGTCAAAAATTACAGTGCTTTTGGTCAGATTTTTTCCCTTTAACTTACTCGTGTAGCTTTTGAGCTCCCACTCTCAGAGTGAGGATTTCCTTAACCCGCCATTTCAGGGGTTTTCGAACATAATGTCACGGTTTCGGCCGAGGCAGCTCCTCCTCCTTGTTCGGGCAGGTTTCGCCGGTCGTCGTCTCCGGAGTACTAGCTGCCACCGCTCTATGTTTCCTGTTTGATTAGTTTTGTCTGTTAGCCACACCTGTCTTGTGTTATGTCTCATTAAGCACCCTATTTAGTTTCCTTGTTGTTAGTGTAGTGTTGTGTGTAATTGTTTTGTGTCAGGTGTTCGTGCGTTACCCGTGTTTCGGTACGCCTTTACCATTGAGCTACCTCCTCGGTTGAGGAGAGTTTTGCGCCCTGTGTGTGCGCTCGTGTTTTGACGCCTGTGTGCGTCTTTTTGGCCTCTGGCTGTTTTGGATTTATTTTTGCACTCTACAGTAAAGTATTGTTGGACTGTCCATCTGCTTCTGCGCTTGATTCCACACCACACCATTACTAACACCGTGACAGAATTACACACCGCTGCGTATCCGGTGGTGCTGGGGCTTCCCTGGTTGACTACCCATGATCCTACTATTTCGTGGCGAGAGAAGGCTCTAAAAGGGTGGTCTGCTCAGTGTGAGGGGTTATGTCTGGGTGTTTCCGTAGGGGCGACCTCGGTGGAAAGTCCGAACCAGATGCCAGCACTGCACATTCCTCCTGAGTATGAGGATTTGGCACTCGTGTTTAGTAAGACCCGAGCGGCACGATTGCCACCTCATAGACAGGGGGATTGTGCGATAGACCTCCAGACAGGAGCCGCGCTCCCGCGGAGCCATGTGTATCCTTTGTCACAGGAGGAGAAAAGGGCAATGGAGACTTACATTGCCGAGTCTCTGAAACAAGGATACATACGGCCCTCTACTTCTCCTGCGTCCTCGAGCTTCTTTTTTGTGAAGAAGAAGGATGGAGGTCTGCGTCCGTGTATTGACTACCGCGGTCTCAATCAGGTGACTGTTAAATATAGTTATCCACTTCCGCTGATTGGGACTATGACGGAGTCATTGCACGGGGCACGGTTCTTCACAAAATTGGACCTCAGGAGCGCATATAATTTGGTGCGCATTAGGGAGGGCGATGAGTGGAAGACAGCATTTAGTACTACCTCCGGCCATTACGAGTATCTCGTCATGCCATATGGGTTAATGAATGCTCCATCAGTCTTCCAATCGTTTGTAGATGAAATTTTCCGGGACATGCAGGCGCAGGGAGTGGTGGTGTACATCGATGATATTCTGGTGTACAGTCCTACTCGGGCCGAGCATGTAGCCCTGGTGCGCAGGGTATTGAGGAGACTGTTGGAGCATGACCTGTATGTCAAGGCTGAGAAATGTCTGTTCTTTCAGGAGTCAGTTTCCTTTTTGGGTTACCAGTTGTCTGCGTCAGGGGTGAGAATGGAGGTGGACCGAGTGTCCGCCGTGCGTAATTGGCAAACCCCAACAACGGTTAAAGAGGTGCAGCGGTTTTTGGGTTTTGCGAATTACTACCGGAGGTTTATCCGGGGTTTTGGACAGGTGGCAGCTCCCATAACGTCTCTTCTGAAGGGGGGTCCGGTGCGCTTGCAGTGGTCGGCTGAGGCGGACAGGGCTTTTGGGAGACTGAAGGACCTGTTTACCTCGGCTCCGGTGTTGGCGCACCCGGATCCCACTTTACCTTTCCAAGTTGAGGTGGACGCGTCTGAGGCCGGTATCGGGGCCGTTCTATCTCAACGCTCGGGTACACCACCTAAGCTCCGCCCCTGTGCTTTTTATTCTAAGAAGCTCAGTCCGGCGGAGCGGAATTATGACGTAGGGGACAGGGAGCTGTTAGCCGTAGTACAGGCCCTAAAGGTGTGGAGGCATTGGCTTGAGGGGGCTCAGCACCCTTTCCTCATTCTGACCGATCACCGTAACCTGGAATACATTCGGGCAGCTAGGAGACTGAATCCTCGCCAGGCTCGATGGACTATGTTTCTCGCCCGGTTTGTGTTTAAGATCACTTACATCCCTGGGTCCCAGAACGGGAAGGCAGATGCTCTGTCCCGCCGGTATGACGCGGAGGAGAGGTGCGTGGAGTCCATTCCCATACTACCGGAGTCTTGTCTGGTGGCACCGGTGGTGTGGGAGGTCGATGCGGAGATCGAGCGGGCGTTACGTACCGACCCTAGTCCTCCACAGTGTCCGGTGGGTCGGACGTACGTTCCGCTCGAGGTCCGGGATCGGTTGATTTATTGGGCTCACACGTCTCCCTCCTCTGGACATCCGGGTATTGGTCGGACGGTGCACTGCCTTAGTACGAAGTACTGGTGGCCAACGTTAGCCAGGGATGTGAGGGTTTATGTCTCCTCCTGCTCAGTGTGTGCCCAGTGTAAGGCACCCAGACACTTGCCCAGGGGTAAATTACAGTCCCTGCCCGTTCCACAACGACCCTGGTCTCACCTATCGGTGGATTTTGTTACCGATCTTCCCTCCTCACAGGGGAATACCACCATCTTGGTCGTTGTGGATCGGTTCTCGAAGGCCTGTCGTCTCCTTCCCATGCCGGGTCTTCCTACTGCCCTACAGACCGCTGAGGCTCTATTTACTCACGTCTTCCGGCATTACGGGGTACCCGAGGATATAGTGTCCGATCGAGGCCCCCAGTTTACCTCCAGAGTCTGGAGAGCATTTATGGAACGTTTGGGGGTCTCGGTGAGCCTTACCTCGGGTTACCACCCGGAAAGCAATGGGCAGGTAGAAAGAGTCAACCAGGATGTGGGTAGGTTTCTGAGGTCATATTGCCAGGGCCGGCCGGAGGAGTGGGCGAGATATGTGCCCTGGGCCGAGATGGCACAGAACTCTCTCCGCCACTCCTCCACTAGACTAACCCCTTTTCAGTGTGTATTAGGGTACCAGCCGGTTCTGGCACCGTGGCATGAGAGCCAGATCGAGGCCCCCGCTGTGGATGAGTGGGTACGGCGCTCGGAGGAGACGTGGAACGCTGCTCACGTCCATCTGCAGCGTGCCATACGTCGACAAAAGACGAGCGCCGACCTACACCGCAGTGAGGGGCCAGTGTACGCACCTGGAGATCGAGTCTGGCTCTCAACCAGAAACCTACCCCTCCGCCTGCCCTGCCGGAAGCTGGGTCGGCGGTTTGTGGGGCCCTTTAAAGTCCTGAGGAGATTGAATGAGGTGTGTTACAGGTTAGAACTACCTATTGATTACAAGAATATTAACCCCTCATTCCATGTGTCTCTCCTCAGGCCGGTGGTAGCTGGTCCACTCCAGGACTTCGAGATTGAGGAGACTCCTCCGCCCCCGTTGGAGATCGAGGGGGCTCCGGCGTACACTGTTCGGACCATCTTGGATTCGAGACGCCGGATGGGGGGTCTCCAATATCTCGTGGAGTGGGAGGGGTACGGTCCGGAGGAGCGGTGCTGGGTGCCGAGGAGGGACATTCTGGATCCGTCCCTGATGACCGAATTCCATCGTGGTCATCCTACGCGCCCTGCCCCGCGTCCTCCTGGGCGTCCCCGAGGCCGGAGGCGGCGCGCGGCTGGAGCCGCGCGTCAGGGGGGGGGTACTGTCACGGTTTCGGCCGAGGCAGCTCCTCCTCCTTGTTCGGGCAGGTTTCGCCGGTCGTCGTCTCCGGAGTACTAGCTGCCACCGCTCTATGTTTCCTGTTTGATTAGTTTTGTCTGTTAGCCACACCTGTCTTGTGTTATGTCTCATTAAGCACCCTATTTAGTTTCCTTGTTGTTAGTGTAGTGTTGTGTGTAATTGTTTTGTGTCAGGTGTTCGTGCGTTACCCGTGTTTCGGTACGCCTTTACTATTGAGCTACCTCCTCGGTTGAGGAGAGTTTTGCGCCCTGTGTGTGCGCTCGTGTTTTGACGCCTGTGTGCGTCTTTTTGGCCTCTGGCTTTTGTTGGATTTATTTTTGCACTCTACAGTAAAGTATTGTTGGACTGTCCATCTGCTTCTGCGCTTGATTCCACACCACACCATTACTAACACCGTGACACATAAAAGTAAGAGAGGCTGCATTACCTGTTCCATCTGTTTTTCATGTTCATTTCACTCGTGTTTTTTCCTCTCCTCCGCCATAAATTATTTCTGAATTACATTTCGTATTGTTTGCATTCCAGCTAAAAAGCCTTGGCCTGAGACAGAGGCAGAGACACTGAGCAGTGCCAAGGTAGGCGTAACAGGTTCGGTCCATGGGCCCACTCTCTGCCCACTCCCTCTAGGATTTCTACATTTGAAGCCGATTGTTTTCCCCCAAACACAGTTCCAAATCTAATCCTTTGGCAGAGACTAGAAAAAGGTAGTAAAAGTAGGTCAGTATGAAGAGGTTAAGATGAAGGACAGGGTAGGAGTGCTGAACTAGGATCAGGATTCCCCCTGTTCATGAAATATTATGATCTAAAAGGCAAAACTGATCCTAAATCAGCACTCCTACACTGAGATATTTGATGCATATGGCCCCAGATGTGATGTGACTCTACTGTAGGCTCCACTGCATCCCATTCAATAGGTTAAAATGATACACATTACACATAATGATTTGTGAAACTCTTCTACTAATTCACTAGAAAGCACTGCCAGAGGGCTTACCAAATGGTGTGCCATAGACATTGCATCTGGTTTGGGCATGATACTGAACATTACATCGTGTTCGGGCATGATACTGAACATTACATCGTGTTCGGGCATGATACTGAACATTACATCGTGTTCGGGCATGATACTGAACATTACATCGTGTTCGGGCATGATACTGAACATTACATCTGGTTCGGGCATGATACTGAACATTACATCTTGTTCGGGCATGATACTGAACATTACATCGTGTTCGGGCATGATACTGAACATTACATCTTGTTCGGGCATGATACTGAACATTACATCTTGTTCGGGCATGATACTGAACATTACATCGTGTTCGGGCATGATACTGAACATTACATCGTGTTCGGGCATGAAACTGAACATTACATCGTGTTCGGGCATGAAACTGAACATTACATCGTGTTCGGGCATGATACTGACCATTACATCGTGTTCGGGCATGATACTGAACATTACATCGTGTTCGGGCATGATACTGAACATTACATCTTGTTCGGGCTGGGCATGATAGTGTACTTGTATTTCAGGTGAGTTATAATAGGTGTGTTTTTGGGACATGACGTCATACCCCACATTTCATTTATTAATTGCATTTAACGTGAACAGAGGATGTAAATATTCAATACATAGAATAAAGAGAGCTTAAGATCTATGAGCTGTCAGAGGTGTATTCAATGGAAACACATTACTGCTTCTCAGAGTCTTTAATCTCTTATTCCTCAAGCTTCCTTACACCCCCAACAACACATGTATCTGCATTGGTTCTACCCTTCAGTTGAGGATTCATTGCAGTTCGCCCATAGCAGTGAACTGGACCATTCGCCATGCGTTGCCCTGGACCATTCGCCATGCGTTGGCCTGGACCATTCGCCATGCATTGCCCTGGACCATTCCTGGCTTGCACTTCACTATGGTAACAGACCCATTCAACGTCATCGTCTGTGAGGTTTTCGCCTGTTCATTACAGTATCGTGTTACCGGTTGATGTCCTTGGCGTGGAGAGCAGTCCTTTCTCAATCAACATAGAGGAGAGAGGGAGAGGGAGGAGATAAGGAGAGAGAGCGAGAGAGAGAGAGAGAGAGAGAGAGAGAGAGAGAGAGCGAGAAGCGAGAGAGCGAGAGAAAGAAATAAAGAAATAAAGATAAATGATCCCAAGAAAAGCCCTTGAAGTGAACTGTGCCTCTGACTAAATGTCTTATCTTTCTGTAGATTTGGTTTACCTTTGAATTCAAGGTTTTCCATCTCTGATAACACATTGACCAACTACGGCACGACAGACTCTGAGCCAGATGGTTGGAGTGAAAAAAAACAAGAATGCAAGTTGCACTAAAACTCATATGGCTCCCAATCTCCACATATCTGCCATCAGAGAGCCTGGTCGTGTGCGTTGCCTAAACGGAATCCCTCTGGTCCTTTCTATACTGCACTCTAGCATAGTCTCAGTTCCAGCTGAGAAAACAAAGTGCACAACCCATGCACAGCACTGTTAGCTGTGGTCTTCACACAGCAACATGACAGACCTTGGGCGCTACCTCAGATACGTGGCACATTCCAACCATTACACAATGGTTTGCGTTCCAAATGGCACCCTATCCCTTACATAGTCCACTCCTTTTGCCCTATGGGACCTGGGAAAAAGTAGTGCACTATATTGGGAATAGGGTGCAAATTTGGGACGTACACAATCTATCATCCAGGACACTGAGGTTTGGGAGGTAAATATTTTTGTTATACGTGAGTGAACACCCAAACAATGTCCAACACTCCCACCTCTGTCTGAGGGCAGGACTCTGCCCTGAAAAATGGCCAAATCAATTATCTGTTAGATTGTGTCTCGAATGGTACCTTATTCCCTATATAGTGCACTACTTTTGACCAAAGTCCTATAGGCCCTGGTAAAAAGTAGTGCACTGTATAGGGAATAGGGTCCCATTTGAGACTCAGCCTTAGTCCTGAGAGGTTGGATATGACTACAAGGCATTGTGCTTCGTCTTTGATCCACACAGAGAAAGTCCTGTTGACGTCAGACTTTGATGATAGGGTGCCTCTGGGTACTGTTGTAACCCTGACCTCAGAGAAGGGAGGATCTCTGGGTATGTTGTAACCTTGACCTCAGAGAAAGGGAGGATTCACCACTGGTTGATGACAAGACTCCTCCAGATCTTTCTCTTAAAACACTTGAAACTCGATATTTGAACATCGGTGGCTTCTAACATAGGACTGTCAATGCTGACATTTAGCCTGGCCACCATAGCCATGTAGGTTTCTGACAGTTTTCACTTCATTCAAACTCCGCTACAGTCCACAACACTGTAGGGGTATATTGCAGATACATACATTCTGCACAGGTCTATGCAGATGATCAGATCTTTACAATGCATGATCTACTCAGGTGACTTACTATTCTATTGGATGACATTTTCAACAAACCATAGGACACCAATTAAACTGCTGATGCTATGTCACTGAATATGGTGTTTTTTAGGTTAGAGAGTTAAGGTAATGCATGCTGGCCTCAGTGTGATGTGATGGCTTGTATGTATTGTACTTTATCAGACCGTATACCAGGGGTATGACAAAACATTTATTTTTACTGCAATAATTACGTTGCTAACCAGTTTATAACAGCAATAAGGCACCTCGGGGGTTTGTGGTATATGGCCAATATACCACCGCTAAGCACTGTATCCAGGCACACCGCTTTGCCTCTTGCTTAAGAACAGCCCTTAGCGATGGTATATTGGCCATATATAACACCCCGTTGGGCCTTATTGCTTAATTAGAGCTGTAATTTCTATAGACTATACTAGGACACTATGCAACACATTGCCTTTAATCCTAATGGTTTCCTGCATGCATGCCAGTTAAAACCGATATCTGGTTTAAGACAGACAGGTCTAATGACAGGTATTATTTTTATGCTATATTTCTGACATTTTGGGTTAAAACCAATGAATGGGTAAAACAGTAAAGCTCACCTCCGCTGCCTGGCTAAACCACTCCCCTCTTAATATCTAGTATGACATGCTTACTGAGCCTGAGAACACAACTGCGAACAGAGTAGTTTGGTGCGTCGGCAAAAGACACAACGTCGATAGATGGGATAAAACGTAAGGATTCTCCCACAACAAATACAGGTCGGTACAATTTTTATCTATGCAGCAGAGCTGAATCCATATTGGTTGCACGAGGCGAATTTATTTACGTGAAACAGTTGGATTATCCACATAGATTTGGTCGACTACACGACGCTCTGGTGAAATAACTAGTTTTTGAATAGACTTTTAAAATAGTATTGGCTCAGGCAAGTGGTTGGTGTATATAGTTATATGTCAATGGGACCGTTGATTAAACTTTTCCAAATAAATTGACACCTGTTTAGCCTGGTGAGTTATTGATACTGTAGTAGTTTCCTGTACTGTATGTCCTTCCAGGTTCTTGGGTTAGGCAACATCTGAGATTTATAAACAGAAATACAAATGGTTAAATCAAATAAAATGTTATTTGCCACATGTTTCGTAAACAACATGTGTAGAGTGACAGTGAAATGCGTACTTACAGGCCTTTCCCAACAATGCAGAGAGAAAAAAAGTGAAATAATAACACAAGGAATCAATACACAATGAGTAACGATAACTTGGCTATATACACGCCATACCAGTACCGAGTCGATGTGCAGGAGTATGAGGTAACGTAAGATATGTACGTATATTTTGGGATAAAGTGACTAGGCAATAGGATAGATAAAACAGTAGCAGAAGCGTATGTGATTATTCAAAAGAGTTAGTGGAAAAAGGGTCAATGCAGACAGTCCGGGTAGGTATTGGTTAACTATTTAACTAACTATTTAGCAGTCTTACGGCTTGGCAGTAGAAGCTGTTCAGGGTCCTGTTGGTTCCAGACTTGGTGCATCGGTACTGCTTGCTGTACGGTAGCAAAGATAACATTCTATGACTTGGGTGGCTGGAGTTTGACAATTTTTAGGTCCTTCCTCTGACACCGCCTGGTATAGAGGTCCTGGATGGCAGGGAGCTGGGCCCCAGTGATGTACTGGGCTGTAAGCACTACCCACTGTAGCGCCTTGCAGTTGGATGCCAAGCAGTTGCCATACCAAGCGGCGATGCAGCCAGTCAACATGCTCTCAATGGTGCAGTGTATAACCTTTTGAGGATCTGAGGGCCCATGCCAAATCTTTTCAGCCTCACGACAGTGTTGGTGTGTTTGGACCATGATAATTCCTTAGTGATGTGGACACACATGAACTTGAAGCTCTCGACCCGCTCCACTACAGCCCCGTTGATGTGGATGGGGGCATTCTCAGCCGTCCATTTCCTGTAGTCCACTATCAGCTCCGTTGTCTTGCTGACGTTGAAGGAGAGGTTGTTGTCCTGGCACCACACTGCCAGGTCACAGACCTCCTCCCTGTAGGCCAGGGAACATCAACTAGATTCAGACGCGGACCGTTTTTTTCTTTTTCTTGAGCAGATGGTAAGGGGGCCGGAACATAATTACAAATCATTTGTAGACAGCAAATTGACCGCAAGAAACCCAAACAGATAATATTTCACTAAAACATCATTTCAAACCTTGCTTACATTTGTTTACGATCACATGTACAGTTGAAGTAGGAAGTTTATATACACCTTAGCCAAATACATTTAAACTCAGTTTTTCACAATTCCTGACATTTAATCCTAGTACAAATTCCCTGTCTTAGGTCAGTTAGGATCACCATTTTATTTTAAGAATGTGAAATGTCAGAATAATAGTAGAGAGAATGATTTATTTCAGCTTTTATTTCTTTCATCACATTCCCAGTGGGTCAGAAGTTTACATACACTCAATTAGTATTTGGTAGCATTGCCTTTAAATTGTTTAACTTGGGTCAAACGTTTCGTGTAGCCTTCCACAAGCTTCCCACAATAAGTTGGGTGAATTTCCTCCTGACAGAGCTGGTGTAACTGAGTCAGGTTTGTAGGCCTCCTTGCTCGCACACGCTTTTTCAGTTCTGCCCACAAGTTTTCTATAGGATTGAGGTCAGGGCTTTGTGATGGCCACTCCATCACAAAATGTGGTCCTTAAGCCATTTTGCCACATCTTTGGAAGTATGCTTGGGGTCATTGTCCATTTGGAAGACCCATTTGCGACCAAGCTTTAACTTCCTGACTGATGTCTTGAGATGTTGCTTCAATATATCCACATAATTTTCCTTCCTCATGATGCCATCTATTTTGTGAAGTGCACCAGTCCCTCCTGCAGCAAAGCACCCCCACAGCATGATGCTGCCACCCACGTGCTTCATGGTTGGGATGGTCTTCTTCGGCTTGCAAGCAACCCCCTTTTTCCTCCAAACATAACGATGGTCATTATGGCCAAACAGTTCTATTTTTGTTTCATCAGACCAGAGGACATTTCTCCAAAACGTACGATCTTTGTCCTCATGTGCAGTTGCAAACCGTAGTCTGGCTTTGTTATGGTGGTTTTGGAGCAGTGGCTTCTTCCTTGCTGAGCGGCCTTTCAGGTTATGTGGATAAAGATACTTTTGTACCTGTTTCCTCCAGCATCTTCACAAGGTCCTTTGCTGTTGTTCTGGGATTGATTTGCACTTTTCGCACCAAAGTACGTTCATCTCTAGGAGACAGAACGCGTCTCCTTCCTGAGCGGTATGACGGCTGCGTGGTCCCATGGTGTTTATACTTGCATACTATTGTTTGTACAGATGAACGTGGTACCTTCAGGTGTTTGGAAATTGCTCCCAAGGATGAACCAGACTTGTGGAGGTCTACAATTCTTTTTCTTAGGTCTTGGCTGATTTCGTTTGATTTTCCCATGATGTCAAGCAAAGAGGCACTGAGTTTGAAGGTAGGCCTTGAAATACATCCACAGGTACACCTCCAATTGGGTCAAATGATGTCAATTAGCCTATCAGAAGCTTCTAAAGTCATGACATTATTTTCTGGAATTTTCCAAGCTGTTTAAAGGCACAGTCAATTTAGTGTATGTAAACTTCTGACCCACTGGAATTGTGATACAGTGAATTATAAGTGAAATAATCTGTCTGTAAACAATTGTTGGAAAAATTACTTGTCATGCACAAAGTAGATGTCCTAACCGACTTGCCAAAACTATAGTTTGTTAACAAGAAATTTGTGGAGTGGTTGAAAAACGAGTTTTAATTACGCCAACCTAAGTGTATGTAAACTTCCGACTTCAACTGTATCTATGTGTGGGATTACTTTGGAACAGATTTTCAAAATTAAAATCACTTGGAGCTGATTTGCTGGTGTTGTTAGCCTTATGTCCAACAATTAAAACATGTAAATAAAAATGTATTTATTTAGCTAAAAAATCATCCCGCAGGCCGCCAGTTGGGGAACCCTGCTGTAGGCTGTCTCGTCGTCGGTGATCAGCCTATGTATGGGTTTATGGTTTTATGTGATTCCACATACTATGTATGACATTGTAAAGGTTATACGTATTCAATAACCCTTTGGTTTTTGATTGAATAGGCTTCATTGCTCTTTCTTCAGTTGGTTAAACCTCACCCCAATTCTGCTCCCCCTTGTCTCAAAAATAAGTACCTAATCTCTAGATTTATTAAAAACATTGAGGCACAACCAAGTGGTGAAACTCCCAATAACCTATTCACGAAAAACCTATGGATTGTGTGTTAGCACATACTACAACGCTGATTTAAATATTGGATGCAGGACATTGAAACTCTTTTGAAAGAACAGACATTATACGCCCTGAGAGAACTTGAGAGTAAGTTCAGTCTCCTTTTGATTCTCTCTCATGTTTGGGCATGTCGTGCAGTCTGTAATAACGTTGGGAGGGTGGGAACTCCTCAAAGTAGCCGTGCTAATGCGTGATTAATGACTAGCAGTGCTCTGTGGTTTCCTTCATGAAAAATAAGAGCACTCTTTTTATTTTCCTGAAAGTGACATCATGGTTGTGTCCCAACAGGCACCCTATTCACTATGTAGTGCACTTCTTTTGACCAGGGCCCATATCAGAAGTAGTGCATTACATAGTAATAGAGTGGACTTCTTGTTTGTGAACCCTCTGCTTGTCATGGAATGCAGATGGGAGTGTAACATCTTAATACTAGTGTACGTCTGGTCTTTAAAATGATTAAATGACGTCATTGTACATGTACATTCTATGTGGCCACCACATCAGTGTTTATAGGTCACACTTGTTTTGTACATGCCATTTGAATTAACATTTTATAACTCTTATAAAAACATTGTTATGAGGTGTTGTAGAACCAATGAAGCCTCCATAATGCATTCAGCTGTCCCATTGTTTTGTCCTCACTCAGACCTAGTGGCCTGTTTGTTCAGTTTGGACTTCCTGAGCACAGAAGGGGTTGTTGTCTTGTGCCTGTATCTTATTGGTCCAGGAAGGTGTGTCACTGATCTGTTGTCAAACAGGACAGGAAGGACTGACCCTTAACTTCCTTCGTGTTTCTCCTTTTGGAGTAGGCTGAAGTTGCACCTAGACCCATATCCTGGGTCAGTTTTGCATTTCCCCCACAAATGGTTAAGGTTAGGATTGGACGAGGGGAAGCTGATCCTAGATTAGTTCCTAGGGGAAACTTCACCCCGGAGTACTTATTTTAAGTCTCACATCATGTCTCTCATCCCCTCTCTCCCATGTTTGTCTCTCCAACAGCACCAAAATGCCAAACTGGGGAGGAGGTAACAAGTGTGGTGCATGCCAGGGGACGGTGTACCATGCCGAGGAGGTGCAGTGTGATGGGAAGAGCTTCCACAAGTGCTGCTTCCTCTGCAGTGAGTGTGACCTCATTTTCTCTCCTCAGTGTTGGATCAGCCTACCTGGGGTGTGTTCAGCAGGACGCAACATTTTGGAACGTTATATCTGCAATATTCAACAATGTTTGGCTACTGAACGTGGTGGCCCTGTTAGTCCACTTTGACCGTGTCAAAAAACAAGCCCCAGCCAATTGTGGCGATCTGAAAGGATTGAACAGGTGTAAGGAGCAGCAGCAATATGATTGTCACTCTACCTTTCTTCCTTATAGGCCAGGTGGAATTTTCACCTTATTGCTTATACTTATATTATTATACCTATCCCAATCAATCATATCAGATCAGATCTACAAGGGTGTAGGGGTTAGACTAGAGCAGGGGTATTAATATCTTACCCCTACGAGGTCCAGACTACTGCTGGTTTTCTGTTCTACCTGACAAATAATTGCGCCCACCTTGGCTGCGTTTACACAGGCACCTCAATTCTGATATGTTTAGACCAATTACATCAGAACTTTTCACATCAGTTATTTTTCAGAGCTGATCTGATTGGTAAAAAAATGGGCTGCCTGTGTGAACACAGCCCTGGTGTCCCAGGTCTAAATCAGTCCTTGATTAGAGAGACTAATGAACAAAAGTAATGGAACTGGCTTCGAGGTCCAGATTTGAATTTGAGCGGACTAGAGGGTGTGTCTGGGCAGGGCATGTGAACCCACAGATAGTCAACCCCCATCTGGAATGGTCTTTTCCTGTTCACTTTAATACGAATGGTCTTTCCTGTTCACTTTAATACGAATGGTCTTTCCTGTTCACTTTAATACGAATGGTCTTTCCTGTTCACTTTAATACGAATGGTCTTTCCTGTTCACTTTAATACGAATGGTCTTTCCTGTTCACTTTAATACGAATGGTCTTTCCTGTTCACTTTAATACGAATGGTCTTTCCTGTTCACTTTAATACGAATGGTCTTTCCTGTTCACTTTAATACGAATGGTCTTTCCTGTTCACTTTAATACGAATGGTCTTTCCTGTTCACTTTAATACGAATGGTCTTTCCTGTTCACTTTAATACGAATGGTCTTTCCCGTTCACTTAAATATGAATGGGAACCATGAAAGGAACTATAACTTGAGGATGTTATATGATAGATTGGTGAACTTCAGTTTGACCCCTATGCAATGTATCATGCACAATGCTAACCAACACAATGCATTGATGTGGGTCTCATCTCAGCCCATAGCTCAATAAATAGTAATTGGACATGGTCCTGCTAGCCATATGATATTGGGTGTGTGCACCTCCCTCTCTTGAACCGGTTGAAACGTCAGTGAAGAAGACGTTTTGGGGACCTTGACTGGAGTGCACACACTGAAAGCACATGCTGTGAATTAGCACTCTGCCATCAAAGAAAGCGGAAAAACAATCTGGCCCCAAAATTAAGTGTTTATTTTTGTGGGGTCCTTACAGAAGCGGCTTTGTTTAGAGCAGGCAGCCCTATAGAGGAGTTAATGAGCAGTGAGAGCCAATAGGCGCATCTCAAATGGCACCCTATTCCCTACATAGTGCACTACTTTCAACCAGGGCCCATAGGGTAGTGCACTATATAGGAAACAGGGTGCCATTTAGACAAAAGTCTCCGCCATCTTTCTCTTTCACTATGATCTTCCCTTTCTCATTTATGCATGAAGATGTGGTTGACGTGGTTTGTCACCTTGCTTGGTGAGATAGATTCCGTTTTTTCAGAAGAGCGCCTGTCCTCATCTTTTAGTAACCTTTTATGTATTAGTAAATTACTAATGCACCTATCTCCAGTTTTGGTTTGTTGAACTAAATGAAGCCACGCTATTTAGACACAATTTTTCAAATGGTAGTTATACAGTGGTAGTTATGGTAGCAATGGTAGTTATACAGTGGTAGTTATGGTAGCAATGGTAGTTATACAGTGGTAGTTATGGTAGCAATGGTAGTTATACAGTGGTAGTTATGGTAGCAATGGTAGTTATACAGTTCTCTCTTGTACAGGAAGACTACATTGTGGGAGATGTAAAATAATCATATACTGTCTTAAACATTGCAAATGAAAATTATTTCATCCGTAGTTAAAGTTGAATCGTATTTTTTCACGTAAATGTGTGTGGGAACCACCTTTCTCCTACATGATCAAACCGGAAGCCACCATACTATTTCACCGATAGTCAATTCATACAGGATGCTTTGATAAACTTGACCCTGGCCTGAGGGTGATGGTAGCGGGGACAAAAGGACTGTGTTGACTCACTCCATCACTTCAGATTGCACCTGATGCAGTTAATTGCATTCAACTAGGACACAATCTGAAAGAATGCTCTTAGTCATTAGAATTGATGACAAACAGGCACCTCTCTCTCTCTGTCTTTCTCACTCTCTGTCCCCCTTTTTCTCTGTCCCTTTCACTCTCTCACTGTCCCTTTCTCTCTCTCTGTGTCTCTTTCTCTATCTCTGTGTCCCGTTCTCTCTCTCTCTCTCTCTCTCTGTGTCTCTCTGTCTCTTTCTCTCTCTCTGTGTCCCTTTCTCTCTCTCTCGCTCTCTCTCTCTCTGTGTCCCTTTCTCTCTCTCTGTGTCCCTTTCTCTCTCTCTGTGTCCCTTTCTCTCTCTCTGTGTCCCTTTCTCTCTCTCTCTCTCTCTCTCTCTGTGTCCCTTTCTCTCTCTCTGTGTCCCTTTCTCTCTCTCTGTG
Organism: Coregonus lavaretus; assembly: GCF_964263955.1. Classification (NCBI taxonomy): domain Eukaryota; kingdom Metazoa; phylum Chordata; class Actinopteri; order Salmoniformes; family Salmonidae; genus Coregonus; species Coregonus lavaretus. The sequence continues at coordinate 50,514,176 of NC_139992.1, read as the reverse complement.
TCCCTTTCTCTCTCTCTCTGTGTCCCTTTCTCTCTCTCTGTGTCCCTTTCTCTCTCTCTGTGTCCCTTTCTCTCTCTCTCTCTCTCTCTGTGTCCCTTTCTCTCTCTCTGTGTCCCTTTCTCTCTCTCTGTGTCCCTTTCTCTCTCTCTCTGTGTCCCATTTGGAGACTAAATCCGCCATTGAGGAATTAATAGACCTTTTAGGGAAACTTGTGACAATTCAGTGTCCCTCCAGTTACAATGCAATGTGTTGTTCAGACAAACATCCTGTGTCATTTACACAGCTTTATTTATTTTTCTCCCTTTCCAGTGGTCTGCAGAAAGGGTTTAGACAGCAACAATGTGGCCATCCACGACACTGAGATCTACTGCAAGTCCTGCTATGGAAAGAAGTACGGCCCCAAGGGCTACGGCTACGGTCAGGGGGCTGGAACACTCAACATGGACCGTGGAGAGAGACTGGGGATCAAACCAGAGGAGTATGTGTGTAGTATATACAGTGAGGGAAAAAAGTATTTGATCCCCTGCTGATTTTGTACGTTTGCCCACTGACAAAGAAATGATCAGTCTATAATTTTAATGGTAGGTTTATTTGAACAGTGAGAGAAAGAATAACAACAAAAAAATCCAGAAAAACGCATGTCAAAAATGTTGTTCTAAATTGATTTGCATTTTATGAGGGAAATAAGTATTTGACCCCCTCTCAATCAGAAAGATTTCTGGCTCCCAGGTGTCTTTTATACAGGTAACGAGCTGAGATTAGGAGCACACTCTTAAAGGGAGTGCTCCTAATCTCAGCTTGTTACCTGTATAAAAGACACCTGTCCACAGAAGCAATCAATCAATCAGATTCCAAACTCTCCACCATGGCCAAGACCAAAGAGCTCTCCAAGGATGTCAGGGACAAGATTGTAGACCTACACAAGGCTTGAATGGGCTACAAGACCATCGCCAAGCAGCTTGGTGAGAAGGTGACAACAGTTGGTGCGATTATTTGCAAATGGAAGAAACACAAAATAACTGTCAATCTCCCTCGGCCCGGGGCTCCATGCAAGATCTCACCTCGTGGAGTTGCAATGATCATGAGAACGGTGAGGAATCAGCCCAGAACTACACGGGAGGATCTTGTCAATGATCTCAAGGCAGCTGGGACCATAGTCACCAAGAAAACAATTGGTAACACACTACGCCGTGAAGGACTGAAATCCTGCAGCGCCCGCAAGGTCCCCCTGCTCAAGAAAGCACATATACATGCCCGTCTGAAGTTTGCCAATGAACATCTGAATGATTCAGAGGAGAACTGGGTGAAAGTGTTGTGGTCAGATGAGACCAAAATGGAGCTCTTTGGCATCAACTCAACTCACCGTGTTTGGAGGAGGAGGAATGCTGCCTATGACCCCAAGAACACCATCCCCACCGTCAAACATGGAGGTGGAAACATTATGCTTTGGGGGTGTTTTTCTGCTAAGGGGACAGGACAACTTCACTGCATCAAAGGGACGATGGACGGGGCCATGTACCATCAAATCTTGGGTGAGAACCTCCTTCCCTCAGCCAGGGCATTGAAAATGGGTCGTGGATGGGTATTCCAGCATGACAATGACCCAAAACACACGGCCAAGGCAACAAAGGAGTGGCTCAAGAAGAAGCACATTAAGGTCCTGGAGTGGCCTAGCCAGTCTCCAGACCTTAATCCCATAGAAAATCTGTGGAGGGAGCTGAAGGTTCGAGTTGCCAAACGTCAGCCCCGAAACCTTAATGACTTGGAGAAGTTCTGCAAAGAGGAGTGGGACAAAATCTGTTGATGTGCCCTTGAGCAATGCACTTAACGCTAATTGCTCCTGCAAGTCACTCTGGATAAGAGTGTATGCTAAATGACTGAAATGTAAATGTAAAATTATTACAAAGGGAAACCCAGCCATCGGATTAGACCTGATGCGATTGTTCAATTTATTATAAATCCATTGGTGCTCATGTGCATTTCCACTGACACACAGTTGCTCAACAGTTATCCAATGGTTCCCGGATCATCTGATAAATACTGTGCAAACTTCCAGAGTTCAGCCTAAGATGCATTAGACTGGCTTGGCCAATCGTAGAGCGTGTACACACGTCTGTCAATAAACTATATTTCTATAAACTAACAACTATAAAGAAGATCCTAGATCAGCACTCCTAATCTGAAATGCTTTTTGAATATGGGTCCAGACTCATTATATTGCAGCATGACACTCTTTCTAGTGGTCCTCTGTAGCTCAGCTGGTAGAGCACGGCGCTTGTATCGCCAGGGTAGTGAGTTCGATACCCGGGACCACCCATACATACAAAATGTATGCACGCATGACTGTAAGTCGCTTTGGATAAAAGCGTCTGCTAAATGGCATATTATTATTATTATTTCTACATAGTTGTGTTTCGAAGAGACCTGGGAATGCCCTGATAGGCTCCTAGTCAGAGCTGTGGTAACGGCCAGTAACCTCCTAGTCAGTCAGAGCCGTGGTAACGGCCAGTAACCACATTTCTAACCACATCTACTGTACACACATGGCTGTTTACCCGGAGTCTGGTGTCAGGTGGCTGTTGTTATGAAAGGGCCCCATTATGTAACCTAACCACAGGCTCCTGGGCAGCCCTGCTGACCCTGGTCTCTCTCTCCACACTGTCCCCAGCACAAAGCCTCCCATTCAGGGCCTTTGGGGCAGGCAGTTCCCGTTCGTTAGGCAGCATTCCAGGGCCCCAGAGTTTACCCAGCGCCTACCCAAGCCTGACGCCTGGGGACGAGAGGAGAGGGGGGCCTGGTGGGTTCCCCAAAGAACCAGAGGGGATCTGTTCCCCTAACTTCTCTAATACTGTTTGTTTGTGCACACCTTCAGGACCCAGTGTCACAGACCCACCACCAATCCCAACTCCTCCAAATTCGCCCTGAAGTTTGGGGGCTCGGATAAGTGCGGCCGGTGTGGGGAGTCAGTGTATGCCGCGGAGAAGATCGTGGGGGCAGGCAAGGTGAGCGGGGGGAGGGACTTAGAGTGAGTGAGTAAGTGGAGCAGGGAATTAAGGTTTTGAGCTCACTGTAGTGACCACCATTGATTGAAAACAGGTGGGTTTACTTTGCAAGGGGCCAATTGGATGGATTCACTGTAGGAAATTCATAAGACAGAAATCTCATTTTTCTGGCCTAAGCTTTTTCATAAATTCTGAATTTGGAGGGCTGGCTTCCAGGCAGCTGGTGTAGAAATCTGCAGTGCTGACTGGCTGGCTGTCTGACTGAAAGGATTTAGGCAGATGTAGGCCATCACACACGTCATGGCAGGCTGATGTCATTTTAGCCAGACTTTAACTAGTGTTATGCTGCATTCTGCGGCTCACAATGAGAGGAAATGTACAGTATGTGAAGGATTATGGCAACACAATAGGAATCCTTTGATAATCAGATCTGGCATCCAGATTCCAGTGTCCAGATGTTAGAACAATGGCTGTATGGTTTTTACATGTATAGTATACTGCTGGAAAATGAAAAGCATTAGAATCTCTCAATGCACACCAGTTGATCAATTCTTACGATCCCATCACTTTTCTTATTCCCCAGTAATAAATAAAGTAGTATCTTATCTAATCTTAACAGCCATGGCATAAGAACTGCTTCCGGTGTGCTAAGTGTGGGAAGAGCCTGGAGTCTACCACCCAGACAGAGAAAGATGGAGAGATCTACTGCAAAGGTGAGGCATCGGGTGTCTAGATTCCCTTTCAGGCTTGGGCCTGCATGGTCACCAGTGTGAGGGAACCGTTGTAGGGTGAAGTTGACCCTAGAAGCTGATCTTGGTTCAGCTTTAGGATTAGGATTGGGGGAGGGAAAGCTGATCCTAGATCTGTACCTAGAGGAAACATCACCAGAGCGAAGGAACTCAACACAACCACCATAGGCAGATTATATAATTTATACCTGAGGCAAAATAACTAGATGAACTAGCTGTTACATAAAAACACTGCAAAACAGGAGCATTATACTATTACCAGAGGGCATTGGAGGCCATGTATTCAAGCTGGGTTTGTGTGCCTTGGGTAGGATAGAGGGCACTGGACTTTTCAAGCTTGTTAAGCGTTTGTTACTCTTTTTCCATGTCACCTGGAAATCTAACTGCTAGAATTCAAGTCATGATGCCCTAAACATTCCAAATACATCTTCCACAATGGCCCCTCTTTCCAGATCATGCACACCCAATGGCGTTGGAATGTTTTTGCTAAACAATAGATTAAGCGCTGTCCATGTACACACACAGTCCCATACACACATAGTACTTAGGGGTTCTTTATTGAAGCTCAAGGGGGAATCCTAGGCCCCGTAAACACTCAACTTGTCCAACTGACGTACAATGCATCTGACTCATCAGTTGTAATTTACATTTTAGTCATTTAGCAGACGCTCTTATCCAGAGCGACTTAGTGAGTGCATACATTTTTTTTTTTTATACTGCATGTAAGAACTGTCATACAAGTTTGTTTGCACAAAAATGTTTTACAAAACCATTGTGTATTGGCTCCACAACAGCTGTGTAATCATTTGAGTGCAGATCAACTCTTGGTTGTATCACAAACATTTTGTCAAATGCATTGTACAGCCTGAGTGTGTACAGGGACCCAGAGCCAAGGGGCAGATGGATCAGTTGGCTTTTAAAAACTCACCAGGATAAACCTTGGACTGATGAACAGGAATGTAGCATCTCCATTCACTCCAGTTTATCCAAACACCCCATAAACCAGGGCTCTCCAACCCTGTTCCTGGAAAGCTACCATCCTGTAGGTTGTAACTCCAACCCTGTTCCTGGAAAGCTACCATCCTGTAGGTTGTAACTCCAACCCTGTTCCTGGAAAGCTACCATCCTGTAGGTTGTAACTCCAACCCTGTTCCTGGAAAGCTACCATCCTGTAGGTTTTAACTCCAACCCTAATCTAGCGCACATGATTCTAATAATTAGCTGGTTGATGAACTGAATCAGGTTAGTTACAACTGGGGTTGGAGCGAAAACCTACAGGAGGGTAGTTCACCAGGAACAGGGTTGGAGAACCCTGCCATAAACTATTGCCACTGTGGTAGTGCAGTCAAACGTTGCCCACGCAGCATTGAGATCATCAGGCTTGTTTTGATTTGGGTTCTGCTGTTTATGTTCTGCGGTGTGATAACCAATGTATTCACTTCTCATTGTATCAGCAAGCAAACGGAAAGAGAGCTCACAGGAAAACGTAGTCCATTGTAAGGTTACTTTTCTTCACTAGTGTTGTATTCAACACTGCAATGGAGAAAGCTATCACCCTTTGACCAATGTTTAGTGACATGTTTTAGGATGCATCAGCATTTCCATACTCATAGTTTTCTTTGTCCCCAGCATGTTACGCAAAGAACTTTGGACCCAAAGGATTTGGTTATGGCCAGGGAGCTGGGGCTCTGGTGCATGCCCAATGATGACCACCAGACACCCTCAAGACAATGCCCTTTGTGTATTTCTGACTGTGAAAACCGCTGTACTCAAGTGCCTATGCTTCTGTGGTTTTTTTAGAGGGTGGGGGAGGATTTACCATTTACAAATACAATAAATAAATCTATTCCAAAAAACAACTTAAGTGTGAAATATAATCAGAACAATTAGCCCTAGAAGAAAATACAGGAGAGCAACACAAATCTGTATTTTCACATTTTAATGTATTTTATTATTAAAGCCATTAAAATTGAACCATGCCCAATATATTAACATCTGAAGCAGGGTTACGGTGATGTCCTGAAGAAGGCGGAGAGGCACTGTAGATGATCATGTGCTTTTCACATGGTGGCAGCTGGGGGGAAATGACGTATTTGTTGGAAGAGCCGGTGTGAAAAGCCTGATCCCAGATCTGTTTGTGCTCTTACCAATTCCATTCCTCATTGTCAAGACAACCATGTTTGGTATGACAGTACAAACAGAGTGGCACTCAGGCTAGTGTGAATATTTATCTCAAACCTAATCTGGATGAGCTCTATACCTGTAGGTTGTTTAGGATGACCGCTGTGCTCCTTTTAGATAGATAGGCAGCAGTAGGTGAGCCTGCAAAATGATCCACTGTGTCCCTTACGGATGATATACACCTCTTTATACCATAGGACTCTAGTGGCCAAAAGCCTGTTTTAGCACAGGCAGCACCATTGGGGACTTTTACCATTTTTAAGTAATTAACTGGGTGGGACTTCCTATAGGTTAAGGAAGGATCGCATAATTCCATCCAGGTCACCACGAGGGGATCCGCCAATGAATTATACTTGTGGGCAAACATGCATGTGATGGTAAATCGCCAACCTTGGCGTTTTACCTGTTCAAACACACTTCAGGTGGCAGTATTCACCCTTTCAGTTTGTTTGCCAACTGATAAAAGTAGAAAATGTACTTCAAAAATAGAGATCGCCTCAATGGTGCTTCCTGTGCTCTGACGCCATAATGTGAAAGATATGATGAGATGTCTAAATCCATGCTTCATACCTCTCTGAATGTTATCCTGGATTACTGCGCACGATGACACGTATGATTTCAGTTTTTAGAAAACTAAAATTGTCATTTTCTCTTGCTTCTTGCTTTACAATTTGTTCATCAAGTGGTGTAACAAACCCAGCAATATGACATAGAAAAAACCCTTTACTTTGAGTATAATCCAACCACCAGCATGGAACACTTCGGCAGGCTGGACAACTGCCGCCTGCAGACCGAGAAGGAGGACTTGCACTAAAGATACACACACTGGGTTTAAAAAACAAAAACAAAAGAGAACATACCGAAGAAAGTACTTGTAAATACTGAACATTCACTATATACAGACACATGGCTATCACTGGGCTGCTTGGATGGAGGGGGGGGGGGGGGGGGGGGGTGAGCCAACAGTATGGCGACAGCCCAATGTCCAAGTATCACACATGCAGTGGAGTTTGCAGGGTTAAAATGCCTTTAGACAGCAGTGTCGGACATCACTAAAAGCTACAGTCATACAATTGGATTATAATCGGGGAGTTCTCTTTTCCTTTTGGTTGGATGAAATCAAAAAAGTCTTATAGGAGCAGCTTCAACTGACAAAATAAAATCACTCACGAAGAAAACTAGATCATTTATGTACAGATGCACATTCTTTACATTTCAGTCCGTCCTGGCGCTGCGGCTGCGTAGAGACCACTAGCGGGAAATTTAAATGACCAATAACAGATGAGAACCCAGAAGAAGGGGCGGGTCTCGGGCTATATACACCTTTCTGATTGGGCCCGAGCTCCTTCAATCAGTAAACATTGAAGTGTTTGTCGGAAGCGGCGAGGGTGCGCCTGTATTTCCTCAGTAACCACGAGACTAAAACAGTGATCAGTGCATTGTCGTAGGCAGACAAACAAACGGACCCCCCCCAAAAAAATAAAAAAATGAATACACACGGAATGAACCTTTCTTGTAAACTCCCAAAACCATCCGTTCAGTCTGGGATGGAATGGCCTCATCTTCCCGACTTTAGTTGATCTCTCACCAACACTACTCTTATATTAATGTGTGTGTCTACTTTTCTAGTAAAGGTCTCAGGGCACCATGTCACACATATACGATTTCTAGCTAATGTTTTCTTGATAAAAAAACATGACATGTAAAATCAGATGGTACTATGACATTTTATCTATAAATAGAGTTAAAATAAATATGCTTGCGTCACATTATAAGTAGGATGTCGCTCCTATCTGCACCTTCAATACCTTGTGAAAGTGACCACTGGCAATAGATCCCCCACCCAACGATTGCAAATGCCATTTTATGACATACTGAACAGTTGAGTAACTTGCACAAAGACTTGAATGATGGTACATGACCATGCCATAGTAACCATCCGTTATCAAATCCTGTTTAAGAACCAACTTCTTCCTTAAAAGGCCTTCTTTCCTCAGTCTCCCTAGCCACCACAGTTCTAAAAGGAACAGCAGAGTTTCGAGCACAATAAAAAAAATCTACAGGGCAACAAGATGAAAAAAATAAAATAAAGATGAATGTGAAAAACGTATTCTCTTTTTTTTAAAGGGAAAAATTAACCAAAAAGGTAAACAATTTGATGCTGCCGTCAACCGTACTGCCTGCCCCGCAGCATAATGTCTCCAGTACAGCAAACAAATAAAGATTCCTTTTTTTTTCTCTTTATATATTCTCTTCCTCCTCCTCCCTCTGCCTCTCTCCCTGCCGTTCCTGGCAGCGGTGCACCGTCCATGGGCAGGAGAGACCAGGGGGGACCAGCAGAGGAGAAGGCCCCCCCAGGAGGGGCTCTGAGGTTGTGGTGGGTACAGTAATGGAGGTGGTTTCATGTAGACTAGTAGTAGTAGTAGGTGTTGGTCTTATGGTGGTGTATGTGGTGTCCCGTAACAGCATGCTAGTTCCTGGCTGGTTTTCTCAGTCTGAATCGGTGAGGAAGAAGGTCCGAGCCTGGCTCCGATATTGAACCTCCTCCTCTAGACACCGCCACTCCAGTCCCCCTCTCCTCTCTTCTCGTCTACACCAGCTGGTAGCCCGACCCGGACGTCTGGTCGTACTCGATTGTGTACTGTGTGGTCCAGTCTATCGCCTTGGGCCGGATCAGGCCGCAGCAGCGAATCTCAAAGAAGTCTATGAGGTTCCGTACACACCCGTGACTACGGAGAGGGAGGGAGAGAAATTAAATATTTATATCATGACCTAATAACTACTTCTACATGTCTTTGGGATCCATTGATACAAGTACTACACCATGTGTATCAGGTGACATTTTGGCTTGTAGTGCAGCTTTGCTAATATCAGGGAAATATTAACAAATGGGAATTCGGGGGATGATGCTAAATCACGCCAGCTACTGTCTGTAGCAAAAGTAACAACGGATTATTGTGGATTCTGTCAGTATTGGCCCACATAAACATTCATTTCACCCTAACATGTAGGACCAGTTTCCCAGATACAGATTAGGTCTAGTGCTGAACTATAAGGCGCTTTCAATAGAGAATCTCCATTGAGAATGCTTTTGAGAATGCTTTTGAGTCCTGGACTAGGCTTAATCTGTGTCTGGGAAACGGGCCCGTAGACTGGATGAACCATCCCTTTAAGTAAGCACCAGAACGTACCAATTGTTACCATATCGAACAGTCAATATTGAGGGAATATAAAACATTAAAGGCAACATTGTCCTGTACTGACCCAGGATTAGGTCAGTATTTCTGGGTAGGAGGACACAGACTGGCAAAGAAGCACCTGGAGGGAGGGCTAGTACTCACTTGAAGGGGCTCTCGATGGACGTGGCCGTTACTTTAAAGTGCTTGTATCTCCTGGCGTTCATTCTCTCGTTGGTGGTGATTCCCAGACCAGCAATCTGGAAGAGGGGCGGACACACACATAGAACACAATGTCACAAAAAAATTAAAAGGAGACTTGGACAACAAATAAAAAGTGACCCATCTATGCAATCACTGCAAAGGGTCAAGATGAGGGTCAAGGACGTAAAACGCATCCCATGGACAATTATATGATTCTAACTTATCTAAACAGGATATAGGCTACTGTCCTATGGGTCGTTCTAGCACGGACCAGGCTTACTTTACTTACCTCACCTGGCTAAATGCAGGTTAAACAAACAACCAATCAACCAATGGTCTCTCTAACCTGGTAGAGCTGGCACATGATTAGCACAGCCACCCACATGAAGTGGAACACACTGTTGAGGAACATCCAGAACATCCAGGGAGAGCAGGAGGCGATCTGTGTCAGGTACAGCCAGAAACCATCCTTGGTGTAGTTGGTGGCGCAGTGGATCCTCCAGTCTGGGTAGAGGGGCAGAGGGGTTAGGGAAGAACTCTAGGGTGATAGAGTAGGGCTGACGATCAAATCATCCAGCTATGATTGCCAAGTGTATGAGCGATTACACAGACAACCTATGATTAAAGGCTTATATTACAAGTTCATAGAAATGAAATAATGGGATAACAGCACTAATAAGTGGATGAATTAACCAAAAATGTGGTCTACCATAACCAATAGAGAGAGCGATAGCAAAATAACATGCAACAATTTCAAAGATTTTACTGAGTTACAGTTCATTTAAGGAAATCAGTCAATTGAAATAAATTCATTAGGCCCTAATTTATGGATTTCACATTACTGGGCAGAGGGGTGCAGCCAAACATCCTGTATACAAGCTAGGTTGTTTACAGCTGTAGAATTGCATAAAGAAATCATGATGTGTGTATAGAATAAGAGGCTTGGTGGGTTGGGGGTGTTCCACTCACAGCAGATGCAGCCATAGATCATCCAGCTGATCATGCAGAGCAGGAAGAACAGGTAGCCCATGAAGTAGCGGTGATTCCCACTTCCTGTTGACAGCAGACAGAGAAAAGGGAGAGGGGGGGTTAAGCCTAATCTGTTTGGTCCCTCACTCTCCTCATCCCTTACCCTCTCTCACTGTCCTCATCCCTCACTCTCCTCCTGGCTCCACTCCAGGTCAATACAAATATATGAGAGAGAGAGCGAGAAGGAGAGAGAGAGGAGAGAGAGGAGAGAGACCGAGAAAGAGTACAGAGTAGGATTGAAGGAGGCCAAGTAGTTGTCAGACCTGTCAGTCGGCTCGTTGGGTCATACTCAAGAAACAAGAGCAGGTGTGTGGGGCTGCTGTCAGTCACTATTTGGACTAAGGTAAAGGATGTGAAGGGGGAAGGGGGATACGTTCCAAAACAGTCATGGGTTTTGTTGGCTATCCAAACTGTGAAATGGAAAGGGTAACAACTGGAAAGTGATTTTAACTCAATTTAAACTTGGAGACAAGTCATGTCCATGGTACTTTGAACCCCTCAGGACTTATAGGCTTGGGATGTGTCCCAAATGGCACTCTATTCCCTATATACTGCTCTATTGTTGACCAGGGCACACAGGGTTCGGGTCAAAAGTGGCACACTAGGGAATAGGGTGACATTTGGGACACCCCCTTTGTAGGCTTATTGTCCCTTTACTGAGGAACTGAAGGAACTGAAAATAGTGTCCATCCTGGCATTACCTCACCTTTCCTGTCCCACAACTCTACTTCCCATATAGACACCTGGCCAAAACACAGGACCTCTAGTCCCCCCCGCCCCCCTCAGATCTCACAGGCAGACATGTCTGGACACGCGTCGGCTGTTCATGAGGCCATCTGTCTGGAAGTTCAAACAGTCGAGGGAAAAACAGGCAGCAGCTGCTGCTTCACGGCCAACGGCAGCGTGCGCGCACACACACACACACACACACACACCTCTTGCCTTTCTATATTCTACCAGAACAGCTAATGAATTCAGATGGGTGGCAGCTTCTTTATTTATTTATTTTAAACAGAGCCATGTGCTGCTTCTTAGGCTGGAATTTGGAACTCATAAGAATGTTCTAATTCTGTGGACAAAAATGACAAATCAGCTACACTAATGCCGGTTGCTGGGCAATGGGTTGTTGCAAAGCTAAATACTGCCCTGGTGTGTTACATACCGACACAGTTGCCCACCCAAGGGCAGTGGTGGTCGAACTTGGCGATACAGCGGTTGCACACGGCACAGTGTTTGGACCGGATGGGCTTCCGTATCTGTGTGGATAGATACAAATGTAATGAGGCTTGATAGAATTACAAAATTTAACCCAAACCATGCAAAACACCTCAGTACAAAACCATTAGAGTAATTAATAAAATAAAGTAATTTCTTTACCAAACAAGTACTGCAGAATATGCTGAGATCCAGACTGCCCGTCTCCGCCAGTTCAACAATAGTCTGGTGATTAAAGAGCAGAGGGGGAGAGAGAGGGGAGAGAGAGAGAGAGAGAGAGGGGAGAGAGAGAGAGAGAGGGGGGAGAGAGAGGGGAGAGACAGAGAGAGAGAGAGAGAGAGAGAGAGAGAGAGAGAGAGAGAGAGAGAGAGAGAGAGAGAGAGAGAGAGAGAGAGAGAGAATGAGCAAGACGTGGAAAGAATGAATTGCATTTGCAATTTATCAATTTGTATGGCTGCTGCAGCGCAAGGGCCAGTTAAAGGACAAGAGCATCTTAGTCCAAGTGCCAGTCTCTGTTTGTGCTATAACTCCCTGTCATACATGGTCATGCCAAACAAGGACAGCAATGGAGTTGGCAAGAGCACAAACAGATCTGGGACCAGGCGAAGGCTATCGGTGAGTGAAATTGAGATGGACAAAAAAACATTTCACTTTGAAATGTGTATCTGATAGAGGGGGGTCATGGGAGCAGAAGGAACCTTGCTGAGCCATGGCTGCAGGGGGAATGAGAACACTGCAGAGGGAACATGACTAGCTAGCTACCCTCTTGAGAGCAAGGAGGGAGAGCTGGTATGAACTACGAATGAGCCAGCAGGCTTCTGAGGTGGCTGCCCAGCCCAGTAGACCACGCTCTGGTTAGCACTGCAGAGCGCTAACGATGGGGGCTATTTTTTGCCGTCTCATCAATCCCACACAATTGGAATTGAGCTGGGGTCAGTAAAGAGCTGGAAACCCTATTATACTCCATCAGTGTGATAGTGAGACACTACTTCCAGAGCTGTGGGGAGAGAGAGAGTGGATGCCTCTAACACTGGGCCCCTCGGCCAAACATTGTTGTGCGTCCCAGCCTTATGGTGATTCGTAAAAAAAAAATGGTGCAATGTGCCTAGTTTCCGAATCAAATTCTCAACATGCACTTTCCATGCTCCGGGGGGGGGGGGGGGGTTCTCTTAGGTACAGATCTAGGATCAGCTTCACCATCAGTGGGGAAAAGGCAAAACTGACCCAAGATCAGTGTCTATGGGCAACCTCACCTTACTCTACTTCAAAAACAAAATGGTGGTGTGTTGGGTAGTGGAAGCGTCATGGAAGTACCAGCGTCATGGTAGTACCAGCGTCATGGAAGTACCAGCGTCATGGAAGTACCAGCGTCATGGAAGTACCAGCGTCATGGAAGTACCAGCGTCATGGTAGCACCAGCGTCATGGTAGCACCAGCGTCATGGTAGCACCAGCGTCATGGTAGCACCAGCGTCATGGAAGTACCAGCGTCATGGGTAGTGGCAGCGTCATGGTAACACCAGCGTCATGGTAGCACCAGCGTCATGGTAACACCAGCGTCATGGTAACACCAGCGTCATGGTAACACCAGCGTCATGGGTAGTGGCAGCGTCATGGGTAGTGGCAGCGTCATGGAAGTACCAGTGTCATGGTAGCACCAGCGTCATGGTAGCACCAGCGTTTACCTTTTTCTTCTGTTCCTCTGAGGCTTTGATGATCCCTGGGTCTGATTTCCAGGACTTGCCGAAGTTGTAGAACAGACCGACACTGTTCAGGAGGAAAGGCAGGTGGACGGTGGCGAACGGGAGATGTACAGAGGAGTTAAGGAGGACGGCTGATTGACTGAAAGGTGACTACAGCTCTTAAAGGGAAGGTTCACCCAAATAACACAATGATATATTGGTTTCACTACCCTGTGAGCAGTCTTTGGACAAGGTCAGACAGCAAATGCATATGAATCTACAATTATCTGACAAGAGTGAACTACTCACTGGCAAACCATGATTATGATGATGACAGCTTTAACGTCTCCTTGGTACATTTCACCCATCTTGGCCAATGAAAGCACTGGGTCAGTCATGCACTGGGAGGACATGATGAGTATAGTTTGAGTTTAGAGGGCCAGTGCAGTCAAAAACGTGATTTTTCTGTGTTTTATATATGCTTCCATACGATGAGGTTGAATAATACTATGAAATTGTGAAAATTATGATAATGCCCTTTTAGTGTAAAAGGCTGTTTGAAAAGACTGCCTGAAACTTCAGCCTGCTTTGGTGGGATGGAGCTTTGGCCTGCCTGGTGACATCACCAGGTGGTAACTTGGTTAATAGACCAATAAGAAAGAGAGTTCCAAACCTCTCTGCCAATAACAGCTAGTTTTCAGTTTTCCCTACTCAGACCACTCCCAGACAGTCCTATCAAAATCTTGCTTGAGAAATTACTATTTGTTAAGATGCGATCTATTCTTTTTGACCATTTTTATTGAAAAACGAATCACAGTAAGGTACTTAATTGTTACCCAGAAATTATTTGAGACAGAGTTAAAAACGGCTGCATTGGACCTAGGCGACTGGGCTGGCTCAGACTAGCCATAGTGACATCATCCCGACAGGCAGAGTGCGTCCCAAATGGCACCCTATTCTCTATGTAGTGCACTACTTTTGACCAGAGTCCTATGGGCCCTGGTAAATATTAGTGCACTATAAAAGGGAATAGGGTGCCATTTGGGACGTAAAAAGACTCGCCCTCCGCCCACTCCAGCCTACGAGGAAAGCAGCTCAGTGGAAGCTTGACTCATACTCTCACCCAACCAGAGTCCCGAGTCACACACACACGTCATAATTTGCACAGGAAATACAACAGAAGCAACGGAGTGTGCCTAACAAAAGGGAGTGGTTAGGCTTTACCCTAAAATGCCAATGTTGATCCATACAATCTCTCTATTATCTAGAACTCAGGTTTAGTTTTCACAGGGCCTGTAGTCATGTAATTAGGAACTACAAATGAAACAACCACATAAGCCTACTTAGGATTTACAACTTCAGAATTGTATTTACATAGAATGTATTCCTGTATTTAGGAAATGCCTACACCCAAAGGTACATTGGCATTTCTTTGTGCATTTAACCAATCATAAACACACAGTGTGTAGTTAGAATGTTGATTCCATACATGAGAGAAACATATCTGATTGACTGACCAAATAGACTTTAGATTATGGAGTTGACTTAACGTCATTAATTATTGTGTCCACAAGAGCTGTTTAAAGTGTTTTTGGCCATCTAGTGATAAGGGTGTGTGTGTGTGTGGGTTGAGGGGTGTTAGGGGGACACAAGAACATCTGTGGGCTGGTAGCGTCAAGAAGGATTTCCTCAATTACAGTGGGGAGTTACAAACTCAACTAGATTCCAGGAAGGAAACTCAGAGCCCTATAGCCCCCCTAGAGCTCTACATAGGAAATAGTGTGCTATTTGGGTCTCAGCCATACTCTACAGCGCTTTCAGTCTCTAAAGGCTGAATGAGGTCATAAATCTGTAGAATTATCACCAAAGAAATCTGGGCGCCGTAATGACCTCTTCCTCTGTAAGTCTATTTAGCTACTTCATAAGATAAACTCTCTAAATGAACTACGTGGGGCTGCGTCCCACACGGCACCATATTATTTCCCATTTAGTGTAGTGGAACAAAGTGAATTTCCATATAAAGTAGTGCACTACAAAGGGAACAGGGTGCCATTTGGGATGCATGCATGGAAGTCCTTATCGTCCCACTAAATCAATGGGCCGTGATACTGTTGGCATGGAGCCGGTAATTCTTACAGTGATCGATGGAGATTCTCATATGGACGACGTTTCAATGTTTCCCTTGAGGTGTTGTGTAGGCCCTCCCCGTAGCAGCTATTAGTCTCTGGAATGGCTTAGGAGGAAGGGGTATTACACAAGATGGCTGACGCTCAAGGGTCAAGCCAAGCATTTATGAAGCATGCTAATTTACGTAGACTAATGGTGTTCTGACACTGTCCATACAGCTCCAGGGTGAAATGTATCCTATGTACAGATCTAGGACAAGCTTCCCCTCCCACAATCCTAACCTTAACCATTAATAGGGAAAATTCAAAACTGACCCCGAGATCAGCGTCTAGGGGCAAACTCCCCCTACACCTCTATACAGTGTGGTGCAGGGTAGTCTGTGCTGAGAAGTCTGTTTTTCCTCACCGTCTCTTCTCTGACTGCAAGTCATCATCATCATCTGGCTGAAGACTGAATGTCCTCCTTAAAGGAGCATATTACAGGGCCAGCTCAGTGGAGGAATCCATCTTGTCAGGCAACTAGAGACAACAATGACTAGATTCATACTTGACTTCTACTCTCTCCTCCTCCCCCAGTCTCCTACTAATAGAGACATCTACTCTCTCCTCCTCCCCAGTCTCCTACTAATAGACTTCTACTCTCTCCTCCTCCCCAGTCTCCTACTAATAGACTTCTACTCTCTCCTCCTCCCCAGTCTCCTACTAATATAATTCTACTCTCTCCTCCTCCTCCCCAGTCTCCTACTAATAGACTTCTACTCTCTCCTCCCCAGTCTCCTACTAATAGAGACATCTACTCTCTCCTCCTCCCCCAGTCTCCTACTAATAGACTTCTACTCTCTCCTCCTCCCCCAGTCTCCTACTAATATACTTCTACTCTCTCCTCCTCCCCCAGTCTCCTACTAATATACTTCTACTCTCTCCTCCTCCCCAGTCTCCTACTAATAGAGACATCTACTCTCTCCTCCTCCCCCAGTCTCCTACTAATATACTTCTACTCTCTCCTCCTCCCCCAGTCTCCTACTAATAGACTTCTACTCTCTCCTCCTCCCCCAGTCTCCTACTAATAGACTTCTACTCTCTCCTCCTCCCCAGTCTCCTACTAATATACTTCTACTCTCTCCTCCTCCCCAGTCTCCTACTAATAGAGACATCTACTCTCTCCTCCTCCCCCAGTCTCCTACTAATAGACTTCTACTCTCTCCTCCTCCCCAGTCTCCTACTAATATACTTCTACTCTCTCCTCCTCCCCAGTCTCCTACTAATAGAGACATCTACTCTCTCCTCCTCCCCAGTCTCCTACTAATAGACATCTACTCTCTCCTCCTCCCCAGTCTCCTACTATTTCAGTAACAATAAAACTGTGGAGGTGACCCAGTACTTTAACTACTTTCAGGAGAAAAGCTTTTCTCCTTTGAGTCCCACGTAGAAGAAAATACGTGCTGGGGCTGAAAAGGCAACCACTTTGGGCTCCACCCAAGACACCTGATCTGATTTCAACTGCACTCCCGAGTGGCGCAGTGGTCTAAGGCTGTGCTAGCTGTGCCACTAGAGATCCTGGTTCGAATCCAGGCTCTGTCGTAGCCGGCCGCAACCGGGAGACCCATGGGGCGGCGCACAATTGGCCCAGCGTCGTCCAGTGTAGGGGAGGGAATGGCTGGCAGGGATGTAGCTCAGTTGGTAGAGCATGGCGTTGTGGGTTTGATTCCCATGGGGGGCCAGTATGAATAAAAAATAATGTATGCACTCACTAACTGTAAGTCGCTCTGGATAAGAGCGTCTGCTAAATGGTAAAAATGTAAATGTAATAACCAGTCTGCAGCAGCAGACTGAGGAAACCAGGTGGAGACAGAGCCAGAGACACCAAGCCCACACCTGGAAGTCAATGCAGACACAAAGCCTAGACAAAGGCCAAGCCTCCTCCACTGATTACTATTGCAGAGACGTCGCATGGCTGTCTCACAACCACCGTACAACCACCATGGCTATATCAGATTCAACCCAGATCACAACAATCATAGACATTTAGGCTACATGTCTGGGTACGGACCTCGGTCTCCTGCGCACGCCAAGACTGTGTTAGCCTGCTGAGCTACAGCCAAGGCATTAACTCGGGAGGTAACGCGAGTCTTCTGGTCTCAGGCAAGGTTACCACCTCAGTTACATAACATCCACTTCCCGAAGAGGCACAGTTGGACTGGAGTGAGGAGGGACTGCTTGACTGCTTGAGTTTGTGAATGCTCCGGGGTGAAGTTTCCCCTGGGTACAGATGATCAACTAGGTAGGATCAGCTTCCCCTCCCCCAATCTTAACCATTAGTGGAGAAAATGCTAAACTGACCCAAGATCAGCGTCTAGCGGCAACTTCACCCTACTCCTTTTGGGAATACAGCCATCCCTTGCTGTAGCCGTCTACTGTTCTGAGCTGCCAGGCTTCTCTACATGATGAGGTACAGGTCACTGTTAACAGTGACTATGTGGACCTTGATATGCTTTGGATAGAACAGCCCTACAACAAAGAGATAAGAGGCATTGAAGAGGAAATCTCAATGGGAGATTGAAAAAACCTGCCTGACTATTAAATCTCAAAGCTGCGTCACACAAGAGAGGACCTGTGCACAGGTGTGAATTTCACTTACACTCAGTGGTGGCTTTTATGTGAACTCTTACAGATCAATGTTCCCATGAAATACAAAAAATTATAACCAGAGAGAAACTAGTAACAAGAGAGCCCCTGTTCAAAAAGCAGGAGAGGTTACAAGCGATTGACAGTGAATGCAGAGCTACAGTAGACGGGTAGCAGACGGGCAGATCCAAGGAAACATGCAACATCATGCACTTGAAATGGATTCAAGAAACACTCCTCTCCCATCAGCAGTCAAATGAGGCAGATCATTAAAGTGCTTTAACAAATGAGCCAAACCCTCCTGACTTTAAAATGTGTACTTAGCCGTTTCCGCCACGTTAAGGGAATTTTCCATTACCAAAAAGCGACTGGAGGAGCCATCTTGGAGCTACAGAAACAAATTGAGCCCACGAGTCGCTTCAATGGGTCTGACCCAGTCAGCTGTGCTGCACACTCAGAGTGTTCATCAAAGACTGTTTCCACACAGACCTGAACGCATACCGAGTTCAGTGATACAACCTCTTGTTTGGACACTGGAGTATTCACATGGGCAAAGAAAGAGCCTTTATACAGGATGCTTGAACCTTCAGCAACCCAGAGCACCTAGGACAATAGTTTCCCTCGCCTCTCTCCTTCTGTCTGTATGTCTGCCAGTCTGTCTGTGTGAGATCCAGTGCAGTTTGCAGGGGAGGTGAACTGATATGGGAATAGTTCTGGTGGAGCTACAGTGTCTTGTCTGAAAAATTTGCCTGCAATGTTATTTCACAAGCCTCTGAAAAGGATCCAGGGGTGGAAGCATTGCATGACTTTTTGATACAAGTTACTACAGAAATTGTCTGGCTTCTTGTCATAATCAACAAACTCAAAGCAACCAATAGGGTTGCATCACAAGTGCCTCTGATGTAATCTGTGACGCAAATGCAATGGTGGGTAGTATATAGAAATAATTAACCTACCGTCAACTGAAACATTTGCATTGTCTTGTTGTGGGCCAAACGTTTACGCAATAGTGAAAGAGCCCTTGAGGGTGTTATGACTCTTTGTATTCTAGTCTGAGAGCAGGTGAACGCTCTTTAGTTGGCCTCACACTCCAGTGCACTGTGGGTAATCATGACGAGAGGGGTTCCAGATGGAAGAAGGGAAAGCCCATCTGTCTGTTTGGAATAGGCTGCAGTTTGACTGACACCCTAATGGACCAATTGCCGCAGGGGAGGTATTCATACACATTTGCTCTCAGTCAAAACCCATCAATCAAGTATTAGCAGAAGTCACCTCCCTCCTTGATGAAATAATTGATTCTTAGGAGGTGAATATTGACACACACAGCTGTCTTTCCATGTTGCGCTGTGAACGAAAGCCCCGTTGTACAGCACAGCAGCTTACTGATGTATCATGCTTGTAATGAGAAAAGGCCAAGGAAACCAGGAGACTCTTATTGTGAAGGATATCATTCCAGAACCAGTAGAACCAAGTCACGTACATCCAGAACTTGGTTGCCAGGTAGATTCCCAGGGGCAGGGCGCTGTGCATGGAGTGGTCAAAGAAAGACCTGGGGAGGAAGGAGAGAGAAGAGAGAGAAGAGAATCACTGTTAGAATTCAGCAGTAAAAAACATCAAATCTCACACTCCACGAAACCCTTAGAACTACATATCACAGTCATCCAGATAGAGAGAAATAAACCAAGCCCTAACCTGCTAGCATGTCTCATGTTAGAGAGAAATAAACCAAGCCCTAACCTGCTGGCATGTCTCATGTTAGAGAGAAATAAACCAAGCCCTAACCTGCTGGCATGTCTTATTTTAGAGACCAGGACCAGATGGCTGTGGTGATGGGGCTGCAGAAGGGTGTGTGTGTGTTTGTTGCTCAACACGGCTACATTGATAGAAAGAGATACTGTCAAAGGTGTGTGTGTGTGACGTACTTGGAGAGGAACTGCACAGTGACCCACATGCCGCAGTACATCAGGCCCTTGAGGAGCCAGGAGTCGATGTCCAGGTCAGCGATGAAGCCCACCAGCCAGATCACCAGGAAGGGGGTCCCCAACATGATCTTCTGTCTGAACTCCTGGGAGAGGGGGAGGACCAGAGATAGAGGGAGAGAAGGAGGAGAGGAGGGGGAGGACCAGAGATAGAGGGAGAGAAGGAGGAGAGGAGGGGGAGGACCAGAGATAGAGGGAGAGAAGGAGGAGAGGAAGAGGGGGAGGACCAGAGATAGAGGGAGAGAATGAGGAGAGGAAGAGGGGGAGGACCAGAGATAGAGGGAGAGAAGGAGGAGAGGAGGGGGAGGACCAGAGATAGAGGGAGAGCAGGAGGAGAGGAAGAGGGGGAGGACCAGAGATAGAGGGAGAGAAGGAGGAGAGGAGGGGGAGGACCAGAGATAGAGGGAGAGAAGGAGGAGAGGAAGAGGGGGAGGACCAGAGATAGAGGGAGAGAAGGAGGAGAGGAAGAGGGGGAGGACCAGAGATAGAGGGAGAGAAGGAGGAGAGGAAGAGGGGGATGACCAGAGATAGAGGGAGAGAAGGAGGAGAGGAAGAGGAGGAGGACCAGAGATAGAGGGAGAGAAGGAGGAGAGGAGGGGGAGGACCAGAGATAGAGGGAGAGAAGGAGGAGAGGAAGAGGGGGAGGACCAGAAATATAGAGGGAGAGAAGGAGGAGAGGAAGAGGGGGAGGACCAGAGATAGAGGGAGAGAAGGAGGAGAGGAAGAGGGGGAGGACCAGAGATAGAGGGAGAGAAGGAGGAGAGGAAGAGGAGGAGGACCAGAGATAGAGGGAGAGAAGGAGGAGAGGAGGGGGAGGACCAGAGATAGAGGGAGAGAAGGAGGAGAGGAGGGGGAGGACCAGAGATAGAGAAGGAGGAGAGGAAGAGGGGGAGGACCAGAGATAGAGGGAGAGAATGAGGAGAGGAGGGGGAGGACCAGAGATAGAGGGAGAGAAGGAGGAGAGGAAGAGGGGGAGGACCAGAGATAGAGGGAGAGAAGGAGGAGAGGAGGGGGAGGACCAGAGATAGAGGGAGAGCAGGAGGAGAGGAAGAGGGGGAGGACCAGAGATAGAGGGAGAGAAGGAGGAGAGGAGGAGGAGGACCAGAGATCGAGGGAGAGAAGGAGGAGAGGAAGAGGGGGAGGACCAGAGATAGAGGGAGAGAAGGAGGAGAGGAGGAGGACCAGAGATAGAGGGAGAGAAGGAGGAGAGGAAGAGGAGGAGGACCAGAGATAGAGGGAGAGAAGGAGGAGAGGAAGAGGAGGAGGACCAGAGATAGAGGGAGAGAAGGAGGAGAGGAGGGGGAGGAGGACCAGAGATAGAGGGAGAGAAGGAGGAGAGGAGGGGGAGGACCAGAGATAGAGGGAGAGAAGGAGGAGAGGAAGAGGGGGAGGACCAGAGATAGAGGGAGAGAAGGAGGAGAGGAAGAGGGGGAGGACCAGAGATAGAGGGAGAGAAGGAGGAGAGGAAGAGGGGGAGGACCAGAGATAGAGAGAGAGAAGGAGGAGAGGAAGAGGAGGAGGACCAGAGATAGAGGGAGAGAAGGAGGAGAGGAAGAGGAGGACCAGAGATAGAGGGAGAGAAGGAGGAGAGGAAGAGGAGGAGGACCAGAGATAGAGGGAGAGAAGGAGGAGAGGAAGAGGAGGAGAGAGGTTGTAACATCAAGGCAGGGATGCACTCTTGACGGTGTAACTATAGGGTCATCCACTAAAGTGATGTAAACATGCCCAGAGCTAGCCAAAGGGGATTGGATAGCTATTGTTCTAGCACAGGGGTTCTTAGGCTGCCTCCCAAATGGCTTCCTATTCCTTGTATAGTGCCCTACTTTTGACCAGGGCTCATAAGGCTGTAGGGAATAGGGTGTGATTTGGGATGCAACCGTAATCAATTCCTGGGGGGCCGCTATGTCTGTAGCTGGTTTTCACCCTTTATGTTAAGAGTCTGATTGGCTTGGAAGGTTTTCCAGGTCTAAAACAATTACCTGACTTTATCAATTTAGTGCAAGGGAGGAACAAAAACCTGCTGACACCATGGCCATCAAGGACTCGAGTGTGTTTGACTATAGCAAAACTAACCAACCATCTACACTCTACAGAGGACAGTACTTTAACCTAGACTACATTTTAGTCATTTAGCAGACGCTCTTATCTAGAGCGTTTACAGTTAGTGCATTCATCTTAAGATAGCTAGGTGGGACAGTCATAGGAAGTACATTTTAGCAGTCAGAGCTAGTAAGGGAAAAAAAAAACTAGATCATCAAGAGATGCTTTCACATTGTTGTGCTACATTCATGCAAGACTGCCTGCTGGCGCCAGAAAGGTGAGAGAACGTTGAGACTCAAGGGATCACTTCCTATAAACAACTAGCATGGAAACAACTAGCCTGAATCTCGTGGCAGTTACAGGAAGTGATTGCTAGTGTAGTCTCTAGACTTCCAAACCTCTCTGGCACTAGCACATACTAGCTTGGCCGGGTGACAGTAGCTAATGGGGCCTCCCTCTGGAGTTCTGTCTAAAGATGTACCTTGACAACCTACATCGTCCAGTGCGACAGCGTATGAATTTGAAAGACAACAGAAATGCAAGGTCAAGAAGCAAAACTTTGAAAAACACAAGATACAAGCGTAACTAATGGGTGCTATGTGCTCATCCTGTCCCAGAGAGCCAGGGTGGTTAGCGCACTGGACTTAAAGGTGCTGATTAGGGCTCTGGGGTTAAGTACAGATCTAGGATCAGCTTCCAATGCCCCAAACCCAACCTTAACTATTAGTGGGGAAAATGCTGAACTGACCCAAGATCACCGTCTAGGGGCAACTTCACCTTATTCACTGATTAAGGCCTTGACACAATCATCTGGTCTGTCCGTGCAGACAAACAGCTGGGTTCCTCAGACTCCAAGAAATCACTACCTTGGATGCGCAATTACTTCAAGACACAGAGGCCAGAGAAGGTCTAAATAGAGTGTTAGCCTTTGTCTGTCTGTCTCTCGTCAACAAGAAAGCAGCAATTAGGCATGAAGGTGCTCTTTTTAGGGTCTGGGATTATTGGCCGGAAAGACAGGTGGCGGAAGGCTCTTTAGACTTAACCATTAGTGGAGGAAATGTAAAACTGACCCAAGATCAGCATCTAGGGGCAACTTAACCCTACACATTGTTCTTGACAATCAAGCGGCACATCTCAGACTATTGCTATATCAAAATAATGTAATATCCTATCAATGACCAAATGTAATGTAATGTGGTTCCAGCAATGTTTAACACTTCTCCAGGCATTGTGAGATCTGATCATCTCTGCGGTGCGACTGCAAATAAGATGACCTGGAACTTGGCCATTATGACCCAAATGGTGTAGGTGGCCGGTGTATTAACCCTGAAGCGCCCTTGTTGGGTCTGGAGAACAGTTTGGTCTTGTGTGATATCAGAGGGTTTTGATACAGTCTGGAGACTGGGAGGGATGTGCTAGGCTAGGGAACTCTCCGGTGGACAATGAAGACTGCGTGTCTGGTTTTACCTATGCAGTAGAAGGTAAGTCATTCTGAGACAGACTTAGGCCTTGACAGTGGACGTGCTACGGTTCATCCTACAGACTGTGCGGACAATCATGTGACGTGTGTGTGTGTTCCTATTGAGTGTGTATGTGTGTGTGAGGGGGTTTGCATACATGCTTGCGCGAATAAGTGTGTGCGTGAGTGAGTGTGTGTCCGAGTCGGAGTGCGCGCGAGCCTGCATGCTTGTGTATGTCCACTCAGTCTCCTCCCTAGTCTCTACCTTGTCCATCTTCAGCTTCTTCAGGTAGCCAGGGCTGTCGTAACCCTTGGCCTGCCGGGCCTCCTGCAAATGGTTGACCATCCAGACGTTTTTCCTCTGCTTGGCCAGGTCCAGCGGCGTCTCACCCTGGAGGACAACAGAGGGATACATCCAGAGGACAGTTTACCCACCTAATCACCACGGTAACAACCAGCTAATCACCACGGTAACAATTTAACACATAGAGAGCCTGATTCACAGACAGCTAGGTAGTACCGGATCATAGGACTTCTGGACTTCTGAGGACACAGGAACAACCACAGATTGAAATAGCTCTGTTATTGGATCTCCATTATATCTATATAACCACTAAACAGTAGGATAGGAGAAAGATTAGAGGATGGACACTAAACACTGATGGTGATCCGGGTATCCTAATTGGCCACATTGGATATTGATGCTCCACCTTTGAAGTTATGGCAGGACAGCTATGAAAGGTAACAAGATACAGGACAGCTATGAAAGGTAACAAGATACAGGACAGCTATAAAAGGTAACAAGATACAGGACAGCTATAAAAGGTAACAAGATACAGGACAGCTATAAAAGGTAACAAGATACAGGACAGCTATAAAAGGTAACAAGATACAGGACAGCTATAAAAGGTAACAAGATACAGGACAGCTATAAAAGGTAACAAGATACAGGACAGCTATAAAAGGTAACAGGATAGCTATAAAAGATAAGATACAGGACAGCTATAAAAGGTAACAAGATACAGGACAGCTATAAAAGGTAACAAGATACAGGACAGCTATAAAAGGTAACAAGATACAGGACAGCTATAAAAGGTAACAAGATACAGGACAGCTATAAAAGGTAACAAGATACAGGACAGCTATAAAAGGTAACAAGATACAGGACAGCTATAAAAGGTAACAAGATACAGGACAGCTATAAAAGGTAACAAGATACAGGACAGCTATAAAAGGTAACAGGATACAGGATAGCTATAAAAGATAACAGGATACAGGATAGCTATAAAAGATAAGATACAGGACAGCTATAAAAGGTAACAAGATACAGGACAGCTATAAAAGGTAACAAGATACAGGACAGCTATAAAAGGTAACAAGATACAGGACAGCTATAAAAGGTAACAAGATACAGGACAGCTATAAAAGGTAACAAGATACAGGACAGCTATAAAAGGTAACAAGATACAGGACAGCTATAAAAGGTAACAAGATACAGGACAGCTATAAAAGGTAACAAGATACAGGACAGCTATAAAAGGTAACAGGATACAGGATAGCTATAAAAGATAAGATACAGGACAGCTATAAAAGGTAACAAGATACAGGACAGCTATAAAAGGTAACAAGATACAGGACAGCTATAAAAGATAAGATACAGGACAGCTATAAAAGGTAACAAGATACAGGACAGCTATAAAAGGTAACAAGATACAGGACAGCTATAAAAGGTAACAAGATACAGGACAGCTGTAAAAGGTAACAAGATACAGGACAGCTATAAAAGGTAACAAGATACAGGACAGCTATAAAAGGTAACAAGATACAGGACAGCTATAAAAGGTAACAGGATACAGGACAGCTATAAAAGGTAACAAGATACAGGACAGCTATAAAAGGTAACAAGATACAGGACAGCTATAAAAGGTAACAAGATACAGGACAGCTATAAAAGGTAACAAGATACAGGACAGCTATAAAAGGTAACAAGATACAGGACAGCTATAAAAGGTAACAAGATACAGGACAGCTATAAAAGGTAACAAGATACAGGACAGCTATAAAAGGTAACAAGATACAGGACAGCTATAAAAGGTAACAAGATACAGGACAGCTATAAAAGGTAACAAGATACAGGACAGCTATAAAAGGTAACAAGATACAGGACAGCTATAAAAGGTAACAAGATACAGGACAGCTATAAAAGGTAACAAGATACAGGACAGCTATAAAAGGTAACAGGATACAGGATAGCTATAAAATATAAGATACAGGACAGCTATAAAAGGTAACAAGATACAGGACAGCTATAAAAGGTAACAAGATACAGGACAGCTATAAAAGGTAACAAGATACAGGACAGCTATAAAAGATAAGATACAGGACAGCTATAAAAGGTAACAAGATACAGGACAGCTATAAAAGGTAACAAGATACAGGACAGCTATAAAAGGTAACAAGATACAGGACAGCTGTAAAAGGTAACAAGATACAGGACAGCTATAAAAGGTAACAAGATACAGGACAGCTATAAAAGGTAACAAGATACAGGACAGCTATAAAAGGTAACAGGATACAGGACAGCTATAAAAGGTAACAAGATACAGGACAGCTATAAAAGGTAACAAGATACAGGATAGCTATAAAAGGTAACAAGATACAGGACAGCTATAAAAGGTAACAAGATACAGGACAGCTATAAAAGGTAACAAGATACAGGACAGCTATAAAAGGTAACAAGATACAGGATAGCTATAAAAGGTAACAAGATACAGGACAGCTATAAAAGGTAACAAGATACAGGACAGCTATAAAAGGTAACAAGATACAGGACAGCTGTAAAAGGTAACAAGATACAGGACAGCTATAAAAGGTAACAAGATACAGGACAGCTATAAAAGGTAACAAGATACAGGACAGCTATAAAAGGTAACAGGATACAGGACAGCTATAAAAGGTAACAAGATACAGGACAGCTATAAAAGGTAACAAGATACAGGACAGCTATAAAAGGTAACAAGATACAGGACAGCTATAAAAGGTAACAAGATACAGGACAGCTATAAAAGGTAACAAGATACAGGACAGCTATAAAAGGTAACAAGATACAGGATAGCTATAAAAGGTAACAAGATACAGGACAGCTATAAAAGGTAACAAGATACAGGACAGCTATAAAAGATAAGATACAGGACAGCTATAAAAGGTAACAAGATACAGGACAGCTATAAAAGATAAGATACAGGATAGCTATAAAAGGTAACAAGATACAGGACAGCTATAAAAGGTAACAAGATACAGGACAGCTATAAAAGATAAGATACAGGACAGCTATAAAAGGTAACAAGATACAGGACAGCTATAAAAGGTAACAAGATACAGGACAGCTATAAAAGATAAGATACAGGACAGCTATAAAAGGTAACAGGATACAGGACAGCTATAAAAGGTAACAGGATACAGGACAGCTATAAAAGGTAACAAGATACAGGACAGCTATAAAAGGTAACAAGATACAGGACAGCTATAAAAGGTAACAAGATACAGGACAGCTATAAAAGGTAACAGGATACAGGACAGCTATAAAAGGTAACAGGATACAGGACAGCTATAAAAGGTAACAAGATACAGGACAGCTATAAAAGGTAACAAGATACAGGATAGCTATAAAAGGTAACAAGATACAGGACAGCTATAAAAGGTAACAAGATACAGGACAGCTATAAAAGATAAGATACAGGACAGCTATAAAAGGTAACAAGATACAGGACAGCTATAAAAGGTAACAAGATACAGGACAGCTATAAAAGGTAACAAGATACAGGACAGCTATAAAAGGTAACAAGATACAGGACAGCTATAAAAGGTAACAAGATACAGGACAGCTATAAAAACGTAACAAGATACAGGACAGCTATAAAAGATAAGATACAGGATAGCTATAAAAGATAAGATACAGGATAGCTATAAAAGGTAACAAGATACAGGACAGCTATAAAAAGGTAACAAGATACAGGACAGCTATAAAAACGTAACAAGATACAGGACAGCTATAAAAAGGTAACAAGATACAGGACAGCTATAAAAGGTAACCAGATACAGGATAGTTATAAAAGGTAACAGGATAGCTATAAAAGGTAACAAGATACAGGACAGCTATAAAAGGTAACCAGATACAGGATAGCTATGAAAGGTAACAAGATACAGGATAGCTATGAAAGGTAACAAGATACAAGCATGTTCTACAGGTCAAAGGTTAGTGGGAGACATTTGGGCCTTATGTAACATAGCCTGGCTCTGGGGTGAAGTTTCCCCCTAGGTACAGATCTAGGATCAGCTTCTCCTCCCTCAATCCTAACCATTAGGGGGGAGATACAAAGCTGACCCCAGATAAGCTGCACAGCCCCCTCACCTTGATGTTCTGTGCGTCCACGTTGGAGTTGGAGTCCAGCAGCAGGGTGATGACGGTGGTGTTGCCGGCCAACACGGCCCAGTGCAGAGCCGTGTTCTTGTGGTACTTGTCACCCAGGTTGACCGACACGTTGAAGGTCAGCAGTAGCCGGGTGGGGTCCACGCTGTTGGGACGGGACAAAGGTCAAAGGTCATGTTCAAAGCCTTTATTGTCCATTTATCAGACTCAAAGGGTCGTAGTTTAATGTGCTCTAATTAATGACACAGTTGAAGTCCAGTGTATTAGCCCACTGCACATTGTTCTTTGTGCTTTTAGTATCAGTCTTATCTGTCTTTTGATCCATTTATAAATGTTGTGTATCTATACTGAACAAAAATATAAAAACGCAACATGCAACAATTTCAAAAGATTTTACTGAGTTACAGTTCATATTGAAATAAATTAATTAGGCCATAATCTATGGATTTCACATGAATGGGCAGGGGTGCAGCCATGAGTGGGCCTGGGAGGGCATAGGCCCACCCACTGGGGAGCCAGGCACAGCCAATCAGAATTATTTTTTAAATTACAGACAGAAATACTCCTCAGCACCCCCCCACCACCCCTCAGCCGATCCCACAGGTGAAGGATATGGGTGAACGCGTGGCACGGCATCCATGCGAACGGCAGCATGGCGCGCACACACACACACACACCTGTGTGTCCTGTAAGCTGCCCACATCAAGGGAGTCATGCCGTTCTGATCCATCATGTCCACATCCTATAGGAGGAGAGGGAGAAAGAGCACATGGTCACAAACACCCAATAAACAGAGAGAAGACCGACACTGTGTTTTTTTGAAGATGTTTGAGCTACTGAACAGATCCAGGAAAAACCTAGCAGCGCTCCCAATGTGAATGCAGCTGTGGAAAACGAATGAAACAACACCCCCTGGTGGCTGACAACAACAACTTCTGTGATTTGAATAAATGAGAAAAGCTTTGAAAGTTTGAACGTACACTATTTCAGTTCTGCTGAGATCAGAATAAATATAACACAAGGGTGATGTCACAGTAAATCCAATGGATGCAAGTTGCATAACCTCATGGCCAATCCCAAATCAACCCCTAGCCCCTACACACTTATGGAGATCTGAGAGGATTTGATAGGTTGAAGAAATATGGTAATATCTCCACAATGCCCTCTAATCGGCTAAGAAGAATTTTCACAATATTGCTTACACCTATCAAAGCCTCTCAGATCCCCACAAGTACACAGGGTTAGGGGTTGGTCCACTCTGCGTACCTGCCCCTTGGCGATGAGGTAAGCCACGATGGAGGTGTGTCCGAACTGGGCGGCCAGGTGGACACAGCTGCAGCCCTCTCCGTCGATGAGCGAGGGGTCTGACCCATACTTCAGCAGCTGCACCACCATGGAGAGGTGGCCCTGTCTGTGGACACACACACAATATGATTATGTTGATGAGCACCAGAACTAACTGGTATTGCGAGACATTAGCATTTATACATGCTTCTGGGTTTTGTTTTGTTTAAAAGCGCAATCTGTAACTTTCATTTGCTGCACAGTAGAAACTTGCCAAACCCCCTTATTAACATACCATTATTAACAGCAGAAATGGAAATGACAGATTGCACCAATATCCAAATGTAAAGTCTTCTGGGGGTTTTGTAGATAGGAAACGGTTTGAATCCCCGAGCTGACTAGGTGAAAAACCTGTCAATGTGCCCTTGAGCAAGGCACTTAACCCTAACTACTCCTGTAAATCGCTCTGGATAAGAGCGTCTGCTAAATGACTAAAATGTAATGCAAATGAAACGTAGATACTACATAAAATAAATAAAATACATCCAATTGAGAGATGGTTTAATAAGAAGATTGATGCACTAGCTACTTATCCAAACACAATCCTCAACAACATTGCAATTCAGTCCTTATATCCACAATGCTACAGATAAATCGCATATAGAAAGTGTTACTGATCCGACAGATGGGCTACACTCCTATCTAGTGTGAAAGGTCACTAGCGGGGAGGGGAGGGTTGCTGACAAAGCCGTGAGCCCTGGCTAAGTATGGGGTCCCCTGCTGATCATATGAATAATGCAGTAGAGCTCTCTGACAGGGTGAGGAGGAGAGGTAGTACTGGGTATTCATACAACCCTGAAGGTATCGTGTGACTCGTGGGAACAGGACTTTAGCAGAAACATGCCCCATGACACCCACACAGTGGAAAGAAGAGAGTCTACAGGAAACAATATCTCTACTTCGTACAGTATATAACCTTTCCCTTTTATCTCTAGGTGGTCATGTCTACACATCAACATAACCAACAGGACCTAACGTTTTGGGACTGCTGGTCAAGCTTGGTCCTGGAAAGCTGACTGAACCAGAGTCTGTTAATGCCTCATTTACTGTAGTCACTCTTACCTTGTGGCCCAATGCAGTGGTGTGGAGTTGAGGTCACCTCCCAACTGGTCCACCATCGCCCCCTTCGATATGTAGTACCTACAGACAGAGGCACAGTCAGAAATACATTTAGCCCACATACACGCACACACACACACACACACACACAACTACAGGCGGTGAAAAGACTAGATTGTTGATGCAGTGTGATAAAACAGATGGACAAATTCAGCTTTATTCCTATTGCATCAGGATCTCCAGGAATATAACGTATTAAGAGGGTGTCTGCCCTTTCAATGGAATTGATTGCTCAGACCTTAGCAGACATCCAGGAACTTGTTCTCTCCCTTCCTGCTCTGCTGTATTAGAATGGTTTGGGATTCTATTCTTCTACAGAGGGACCATGGTTCTGGCAATGTTTCAGTCCTGTAATGTACAGTGTGTGTGTTGCAGGACGTCACTCTGCGCGCAGGACGTCACTCTGCACCACAATGGTATGGTAAAGACAGCACAGTAGCATGAGTGCATTCACTCACACCTGGGTCCACTTCACTAGGGACCAAGCAGAAGCAAACAAACAGGGAGGGAGGGACTAACTGAACATGTCCTATAAGAAACTAGTTTTCTGTTGCAAAATGTTTTCACTAATGTATAGGACCATGCAGGCCTATGTCCTGTGTGAGTATGTGAGTATACGACTCGACCACACCTACAGTGTCACTGCGCAAAATGGTACGCAGCATCATCTGGATATGTGTGCAACAAAGGTTCAACATTCACCTTCTGCTACCATTTCTGTCAAGCCGTCTACACATACAATATGACGCATCCCTTGATAAATCCAATGTATGCACCACACAGAATGCACTGCAACTGCCTCTGCAATGCTGCAAGGCAAACTCAGCATTCCATTGAAAATGAATGTACTTCTGGGTGTACCAAAACGCAATGCCACTGTCAGTGTGATCGAGGCGTTAGGGCTATAGGACTGTATGTCCTGTGAGTTTAGGGTTCTAGGACTATGTCCTGTGTGATGAGTATGTGAGTTTAGGGACATAGGACAGTATGCTTGCATGAGATCCAATCTGACTGGGAGAAACATCCCATAGGTGGGTGTTGGGAATAGCGTTTCACGTGTACATGTAGGTTTACTGCAACTCATAAATCACATGTAAGACAGTTGAATAGTGAGATGAGATCCAGGGCATTGGGTTCTTTTGTGTGTGTGTGTCTGTGTGTCACTCACTTGACCAAGTCTATTCTATTGTTGATGGAGGCCCAGTGCAGGAGTGTGACGTTCTCTTTGTCCGGCTGCTGAACGTCATAGCCCGCCTCCACCAGCTCTCTGCAGCGCTCAAAGATCCCATACCTGGAGAATGCAGGTAGACAAGGTTAGAATAGGCTCAACACACACACACACACACGGTTCACACACACACGTTGCCTTTAACAGTATCCCTTGCCATCATAGCTTTTTCTGTCCTTCAGTTAACACGGCACATAAATTAACCCTCAAATCATGAGGATGAAGTGTCTTTATATAGGTTTTCTTCAATAAAAGAAACACAAAGCCTTCTTTGTTTGTCGGTCAGACTATTCTACTCCAGTGGGAGACCTAGACCCATGTCTGCACTTTGCACCATACTCACATTTATGACAACATATTTATACAGTGCCTTAGGAAAGTATTCATACCCCTAGACTTATTCCACATTTTGTTGTGTTAGAGAATGAATTCAAAATCGATTAAATATATTTCTCACCCATCTACACACAATAACCCATAATAACAACATGTTTTTATAAATGTATGCAAATTTAATGGAAATGAAATACAGAAATATCTCATTTACATAAGTATTCACACCCGAGTCAATACATGTTAGAATCACATTTGGCAGCAATTACAGCGTTGAGTCTTTCTGGGTAAGTTTCTAAGAGCTTTCAACACCTAGATTTTGCAACATTTGCCCATTATTCTTTTCAAAATTCTTCAAGCTCTGACAAATAGGTTGTTGATCATTGTTAGAAGACCAGATTTTCAAGTAGATTTAAGTCAAAACTGTAACACTGCCACTCAGGAACATCCACAGTCTTCTTGGTAAGCAACTCCGGTGTAGATTTGGCCTTGTGTTTTAGGTTATTGTCCTGCTGAAAGGTGAATTCATCTCTCAGTGTCTGGTGGAAAGCAGACAACCAGGTTTTCCACTAGGATTTTGCCTGTGCTTAGCTCCATTCCGTTTATTTTTTATCCTGAAAAACTCCCAGTCCTTTAACAATTACAAGCATACAGTGCCTTGCAAAATAATTGATCCCCCTTGGCGTTTTTCCTATTTTGTTGCATTACAACCTGTAATTTAAATGTATTTTATGTAATGGACATACACAAAATAGTCCAAACTTGCTACAAAATAAATAAACGTAAAAGTGGTGCGTGCATATGTATTCACCCCCTTTGCTATGAAGCCCCTAAATAAGATCTGGTGCAACCAATTACCTTCAGAAGTCACATAATTAGTTAAATGAAGTCCACCTGTGTGCAATTTAACTGTCATATGATCTGTCACATGATCTCAGTATATATACACACACCTGTTCTGAAAGGCCCCAGAGTCTGCAACACCACTAAGCAAAGGGCACTACCAAGCAAGCGGCACCATGAAGACCAAGGAGCTCTCCAAACAGGTCAGGGACAAAGTTGGGGAGAAGTACAGATCAGGGTTGGGTTATAAAAAAATAAAAAAATCAGCAACTTTGAAACATCCCACGGATCAGCATTAAATCCATTATTAAAAAATGGCAAGAATATGGCACCACAACAAACCTGCCAAGAGAGGGCCGCCCACCAAAACTCACGGACCAGGCAAGGAGGGCATTAATCAGAGAGGCAACAAAGAGACCAAAGATAACCCTGAAGGAGCTGCAAAGCTCCACAGCGGAGATTGGAGTATCTTTCCATAGGACCACTTTAAGCCATACACTCCACAGAGCTGGGCTTTACAGAAGATTGACCAGAAAAAAGCCATTGCTTAAAGAAAAAAATAAGCAAACACGTTTGGTGTTCGCCAAAAGCCATGTGGGAGACTCCCCAAACATATGGAAGAAGGTACTCTGGTCAGATGAGACTAAAATTGAGCTTTTTGGCCATCAAGGAAAACGCTATGTCTGGCGCAAACCCAACACCTCCCATCACCCCGAGAACACAATTTTTCCATTGGCAGGGACTGGGAAACTGGTCAGAATTGAAGGAATGATGGATGGCGCTAAATACAGGGAAATTCTTAAGAGAAACCTGTTTCAGTCTTCCAGAGATTTGAGACTGGGACAGAGGTTCACCTTCCAGCAGGACAATGACCCTAAGCATACTGCTAAAGTAACACTAGTGGTTTAAGGGGAAACATTTAAATGTCTTGGAATGGCCTAGTCAAAGCCCAGACCTCAATCCAATTGAGAATCTGTGGTATGACTTAAAGATTGCTGTACACCAGCAGAACCCATCCAACTTGAAGGAGCTGGAGCAGTTTTGCCTTGAAGAATGGGCAAAAATCCCAGTGGCTAGATGTGCCAAGCTTAGAGAGACATACCCCAAGAGACTTGCAGCAAAAGGTAGCTCTACAAAGTATTGACTTTTGGGGGGTGAATAGTTATGCACGCTCAAGTTCTGTTTTTTTGTCTTATTTCTTTGTTTCACAAGAAAAAATATTTTGCATCTTCAACGTGTAGGCATGTTGTGTAAATCAAATGATACAAACCCCCCAAAAATCAATTTTAATTCCAGGTTGTAAGGCAACAAAATAGGAAAAATGCCAAGGGGGGTGAATACTTTCGCAAGCCACTGTACCCATAACATGATGCAGCCACCACTATGCTTGAAAATATGGAGAGTGGTACTCAGTAACGTGTTGTATTGGATTTGCCCCAAACATAACACTTTATATTTCAGGACAAAAAGTGAATTGCTTTGCAATTTTCTTTTGCAGTATTACTTTAGTGCCTTGTTGCAAACAGGATGCATGTTTTGGAATATTTGTATTCTGTACAGGCTTCCTTATTTTCACTCTGTCAATTAGGTTAGTATTGTGGAGTAACTACAACGTTGTTGATTCTTCCTCAGTTCTCTTATCACAGCCATTAAACTCTGTAACTGTTTTAAAGTCACCATTGGCCTCATGGTGAAATCCCTGAGCGGTTTTCTTCCTCTCTGGGAACTGAGTTAGGAAGGACGCCTGTATCTTTGTAGTGACTGCGTGTATTGATACACCATCCAAAGTGTAATTAATAACTTCACCATGCTCAAAGGGATATTCAATGTCTGCTTTTTTATTTTTTACCCATCTACGTATACGTGCCCTTCTTTGCGAGGCAATGGAAAACCTCCCTGGTCTTTGTGGTTGAATCTGTTT
Organism: Coregonus lavaretus; assembly: GCF_964263955.1. NCBI lineage: Eukaryota > Metazoa > Chordata > Actinopteri > Salmoniformes > Salmonidae > Coregonus > Coregonus lavaretus. The sequence continues at coordinate 50,479,493 of NC_139992.1, read as the reverse complement.
TTGATATTCACTGCTCGACTGAGGGACCTTATAGATAATTGTATGTGTGGGGTACAGTGAGGAGGTAGTCATTCAAAAATCTGGTTAAACACTATTATTGCACACAGAGCCCATGCAACTTATGTGACTTGTTGAGCACATTTTTACCCCTGAACTTATTTAGGCTTGCCATAACAAATTGACTCAAGACATTTCAGATTTTCCTTTTTTATTCATTTGTAAAACGTCTGATAACAAAATTCCACTTTGACATGATGGGGTATTGGTGTTTACAATAATATGACCTGGAGCAGGGATCGATAGCCACTAGTCTACAGCAGTAATATGACCTGGAGCAGGGATCGATAGCCACTAGTCTACAGCAGTAATATGACCTGGAGCAGGGATCGATAGCCACTAGTCTACAGCAGTAATATGACCTGGAGCAGGGATCGATAGCCACTAGTCTACAGCAGTAATATGACCTGGAGCAGGGATCGATAGCCACTAGTCTACAGCAGTAATATGACCTGGAGCAGGGATCGATAGCCACTAGTCTACAGCAGTGATATGACCTGGAGCAGGGATCGATAGCCACTAGTCTACAGCAGTAATATGACCTGGAGCAGGGATCGATAGCCACTAGTCTACAGCAGTGATATGACCTGGAGCAGGGATTGATAGCCACTAGTCTACAGCAGTAATATGACCTGGAGCAGGGATCGATAGCCACTAGTCTACAGCAGTAATATGACCTGGAGCAGGGATCGATAGCCACTAGTCTACAGCAGTAATATGACCTGGAGCAGGGATCGATAGCCACTAGTCTACAGCAGTGATATGACCTGGAGCAGGGATCGATAGCCACTAGTCTACAGCAGTGATATGACCTGGAGCAGGGATCGATAGCCACTAGTCTACAGCAGTAATATGACCTGGAGCAGGGATCGATAGCCACTAGTCTACAGCAGTGATATGACCTGGAGCAGGGATCGATAGCCACTAGTCTACAGCAGTAATATGACCTGGAGCAGGGATCGATAGCCACTAGTCTACAGCAGTGATATGACCTGGAGCAGGGATCGATAGCCACTAGTCTACAGCAGTGATATGACCTGGAGCAGGGATCGATAGCCACTAGTCTACAGCAGTAATATGACCTGGAGCAGGGATTGATAGCCACTAGTCTACAGCAGTGATAGGACATGACAACAAGGCTGATAAGGTGACAGCTTGAGGTTGTTTTCCACACTGGATGTCAATGTTAGAGGTGCTTAAAGGTTTCTCTAACAGCCGATCTGGGGTCACATTTCTCAGCCATACAAACTAACTGTAATCTGTGTACAGATCCGGAAATACTTTCAAATAGTTAAATGTATTTAGCTTGGGGTTTACACTTTGGGGACTATTCCTTTGGTTCCATTGTAAGAGGGCAAACTAAATTGAGCGCATGTCAAATACTTGACCTACTGGGAGACTAATATGTATTTGACCTAGCCAGGTCTGCTCTCTACTGTAAACTCATTCCCGGCTGTAAACCCTCTTCAGGAGGAAAGTTAACATAGATTTAGGAACACTGGGGGAATCACATAATAGCTGTACAGTCTCTCACATTTAACTGGGAGAGCCTTGAGCTGAAATGCCAGCATCTCTTAGCCACGTCTGGGGAGCCGCTTGGATGCTGCAGCACTTTCTCAAGCAGTTAGGCCTACGTGCTGGAGAATAACGTAAATAATGTTTGCCCTGTTATACAAGTAAGATAAAAACACTTCCTGTTGGGGTATAGTTAAAACCAGTTGTAGAATGAGGAAAAGGTCTCTCCAGCCCACATTACTTGCATACCTTTAACCACACTGGCCAAGCTTTACGCGCAAACACACACCCAGCGGTGCGTGGGTACTCACTGCGTGGCTTTGACGATGTCCCAGGTACTGTAGTCATCCACGTGGCTCTTGCGCCCCACATTCTCACTGTAGCCATGGTTATAGTGACTCTGGGGCTTGAGTTCCTGTTGGGAAAGAGGGGTGGCAAGGGTGAGATAGGAGAGAGAGAGAAAAAAGCCATGAGTTTCATCAATCCATGCCTTGCCTGGACCCAGTGGGCCTACACAGACGTCACAGCGTCATCTCACGAGAACAAGCGCACGAGAGATTGAGCGATAGAGAGTTGGAGGAGGCTGTGTCGTGTTCTGAGGATGATGGGCACCAGAGAGCCGCGGACGCCCATATAGGGCCTTCACATTCAATTAGCCTCCACTGCAATGCCATGGCAACGTCCTTTAACCTCCCCCTCCCGCTGGGAGGGCTGCTCTACTGCAGCCTTGCTCTGACTGGTAAATACACATCACATCCCAGTCCTCATTCGGTCTCTATAACCTTCACTGAACAACACTATTAGTCCAGGAGAATGCACATTTTGGGTCATTAGCATTTTCATAAAAGCATGAAACTTGGTTCACGTGTACAGCTTAGACTGTAAACAACCATAATAGGTCTAGATTCCTACTAAATCTATTTTCCTATGAAAGGCCCTGCGGCAGACTAGCGTCCTGTCCAGGGGGTGTGCTTGTACATCAAGCTGCCCCACGCTACAGAATCAGGAGATGGGCTCCTGTCCTATTGGCATTATGGATTGGACAAGGCTTACTAGTACAAGGCTTACTTCCTACAAAATGTGAGGTATAATTTTACAGCCCGACAGCAATTCCATATCTAAAAGCCATAGGACCTACACATTTTTTAAAAATTTTAGTCATTTAGCAGACGCTCTTATCCAGCGCGACTTACAGTTAAGTGAGTGCATACATTATTATAATCTATTTTATTTTTTATTAATTTTTCATACTGGCCCCCCGTGGGAAACGAACCCACAACCCTGGCGTTGCAAACGCCATGCTCTACCAACTGAGCTACATCCCTACAACTGAGCTACATCAGCAACACTGATCCGGAATTAAAACGAATGTACAAAATACTTGGTAAATGATTAATCATATAGACCTACAGTAGGCGACAAGGATGAAGATCTGATGGGAAAGGTACTTGGTAGACAGTTAATGGGGGGTAAGGACTATAATGAGATCATTAAATATGTATAGTAATCTATAATCTAGTAATCTACAGGCTAGCCTGAAGGGAGGAGAGGGGGTAGAGATGACTGGAGGATGGAGAGGGGTGAATGGAGGAGAGGGGGTAGAGATGACTGGAGGATGGAGAGGGGTGAAGGGAGGAGAGGGGGTAGAGATGACTGGAGGATGGAGAGGGGTGAAGGGAGGAGAGGGGGTAGAGATGACTGGAGGATGGAGAGGGGTGAAGGGAGGAGAGGGGGTAGAGATGACTGGAGGATGGAGAGGGGTGAATGGAGGAGAGGGGGTAGAGATGGCTGGAGGATGGAGAGGGGTGAAGGGAGGAGAGGGGGTAGAGATGACTGGAGGATGGAGAGGGGTGAAGGGAGGAGGCAGGTCAGGCAGATGTCCAGATGCTACCCTGGGCCCTCTGATGGTGTAGAGGAGAACTTTACCCTCTGGTAGTCTTTCAAAAGGCCCTGAAATCACATCCATGCTCCCTGACATATAATAATATAATATGCCATTTATCTGACCAAAGCGACTTACAGTAGTGCGTGCATAGCCTTCATTTTCTTATGGGTGGCCCCAGTGGGTATCGAACCCATGACACTGGCGTTGTAAGATCCACACACTACCAATTGAGCTACACATGACCATAAGGTAACAAACTTGTCAATTGAAAACAATGGAAGCCAAACTCTGGCCTGAGGGAGAACAGAGCTAGGTATGGGAAACACTAGCCTATAGTAAGAGTATTCATCAGAATAGCTACAGCCGCAAAGAGTGGAATTCTGGTGAGTCTGCCAGCATCCTGCTAAGGAGAGGTTTTTTTAAACCACAAATTTGCTTTCTGCGAGGAACGGATTGGGTCCATTTCATGCACTGTTATGTCGTTGAGAGCGGTAAGTAACCTGATCTGAACAAATGCTGAGAAATAGGTCCAAGCAACTTCCTCCAGGAACAGAGATGGGATATTTTGCTGGTGAGGCCATAACGGCCTGTCGCTCCAATCAAATCAAATGTTATTTGTCACATGCGCCGAATACAACAGGTGGAGACCTTACCGTGAAATGCTTACTTACAAGCCCTTAACCAACATTGCAGTTCAAGAAATAGAGTTAAGAAAATATGTACTAAATAAACTAAAGTAAAAAATTAAATAACAATTAACACAATAAAATAACAACAAGGCTATATACAGGGGGTACCGGTACAGGTTAGTCGAGGATCAATCTAGCAGTAACTACATTATCTGACAAGGTGGAGGATGGTTTGGCAATACAACAAACCCCTAAAGACAGAGCAAACAAAGCTAGGGCTATTTTAGATCAGTAGCCAATGATATGATCAGATCAGCATGTCAGTCTCCAGCCATGGGTGTTCGCTAAGGGACAAGGGGGCTTGACTAAGGGCCTCAATGGGCCCATCTAAGTGCCTCAAAGACAGCCAGATGTGAGTTGTGAGAGGCACTAAGGGTGCCTGAAGCCACCCATGCACAATCAGCCCTGCAGCATGTCACTGGAGTTACACTGGAGTAGTGTGAAGAGCTGACCCAGCTCTCCTTACATGGCAGTGAGAGAAACAAGATGGACAGTCAGTACGCCAGGGGTGTATTCACTAGCATCCAAATGGAAGCAAACAGGATGACACGCGGACAGACCTACCTGAATTTGTCCAATGGAAAAATCTTGTTTTCACTGCAAAACTATTTATCGCAAAACGTATTTCTACGGTGTGCACTAACGAGGTAAACACTGACTAAAGAGAAGTCACTGAATGCCAACAATATGTTCAGATCGCTAGTACAGTATTAACATAAACACAGGTCATGGCATTGCTCTGCCATGTATTTTTTTGTTAAGAGGAAAGTAACATATGGCTCCTACATTTTGGCTTCATATGGCTCCGATTTTTGCCCTAACACTACACAGCTGATTTCAATTATCAAAGCTTGATGGTTAGTTGATCATTTGAATCAGCTGTGTAATGCTAGGGCAAAAAACCTGGGGTCCTGAGGACCGAGTTTGGGAAACCCTGCATTAGTGTGACATAATCAACATGCAGTTCATACCCTGAATAAAACAACCTTACCCAGTGTGTCATTGTTAGATTAATTTGGATTTTAAGAATAATGACTAAAGGATTTCACCCCAAACACAGTATAAATGTTAGAATTATCATGTAGTGTCAACCCACTAACAGAGGGGGCGGTACTAACCATTCAAGGGGGAAGGCGGGAAACTGTTTAGAAAAGTCACCTAAAGGTGGGAGGAGTCAAGTCCAGGAGGTATAAAATCGTCTGTTTGTGTCATTGGCAGGAGAGCTCTCTCCATGAATAAAAATACAGATAAGACTTGTGAGTTGTGGACCTTGAATCATTGATGATTAAAACCAGAGCCTTACAACCTCTGGTAATGATTCAAGCTTAGGTTGAATTAGAGATAGAAATTCACATGACAGTCATCAATTTCAGCATTCAAGGCCCCTCAGTTCATCTATATTCATATATGTGGTGAGGGAGAGAGCGTTCACAGGTCTTTAGCAGTGAGAGGAATAGGCCACACTGTCTTGAGCACCTGTTCCTTGAACCCCAGCGATAACCTTTGACCTCCAGGTTAAACAGGTTCACATTACTGCACGCAGTAGTAAAACCAACGGAACACGAAACAAGCATTTCTTATTGGACAAGTTCAGGTAGTCCCTCCCAGTTTTGGTCTATTTGCTTCCGGTTGCTTCCTAGTGAATACACCACTGGGTTAATGCCTACCTTCATCACCATCAAACTGATGGTCATTGTAACTACAGGCCACAGTGGAACAGAAAATTGCAGCGTGTACGATTTTAGCCCTATAATTGGATGTCTGCTAGTTGTTAATCCACTCGACGAGGCAATGAGCAGCAGAAGTGGCGAGAACATTATATCTATGAGTTTTTATACCATCCAGTTGACTCACGATTTGAATATTGTCTGTTTAAGAAGCAGTGATCTAGGGAGGTTCTCAGTCAATAGGGACATATGGCACGCTCACCCCAGGGGACGGTGTCATGCGCTCGGATCTAAAAATACTGAATATCAAAAAGAGGCTACAAAAAAATCAAACCTGAATGTAGCCTATGGAGTTGGGTATTAGCTGCAGTATCCCCATAATGGGCTAATGTGCTCTTCTCTTCCGTTTAGTGGCAGATTTTTTTTATAGACATAAACAAGCATCATCTAGAACATTCAGAGTACAGGTCTGTGACGATGTTCCTGTATTCCTATCTTTACAAGTTAGGTCAAATCATTTAGTCAACTAGGGGATTTTCCAGCATCTGTAGCCTATATTTTGTAAATACAATCTCTGGATCCAGTCTTCATCACCAACACTTTAAATACATTCCACCATTTGTTGCACCTGACCCACTGACTAAAGTTTGTTCAGGGCAGAGGGCACGTGTCCTTGACCATCGTAGAGTACACGTGACGCGCTCATAATCTATTGAAGCTGCTCCTATGTCCATTCAGTAGCTAGGGGTTGCCACTAGCTTGTGCAATGACTGTTGGCTCTTCTTCAAACCAAATGAGGTCCGGAAGCACGGAGAGGATAAGGCTTAACTAACCACAGTGGACGGGCCCAATCTAAACAATCTCAAAAGAAGGCCATTTATTTTGTAGGACTACTTCAATAGTCAAGCCACACAGTTTGATTTAATGGGAGGACAATGGCTGAGTGAGAGAGGATGCTACCTGGACTGGAGAACTTCCATGTTAAAGAAGCAACGATAAGGATCCCAAAGAGAAACAGACTCAGTTTTCTACATTATCTGTGCCGTCTATTGCCTCCATTGACATTATGAATACAGCAACGGAGCAAGATTCTGTAGTTGTTCTATGCAAAAACAATCATTTGCATTTTCAAACTGGGTCAGGAGCCTAGGAGTTAGGCTATGGCTGCATCCCAAAAGACACCCTATTCCCTATATAGCCTAGTCACTACCTTTGACCAGGGTCCATAAGGCTCTGGTCAAAAGTAGTGCATTATGTAGGTAATAGGGAACCATTTGGGACGTAGCCTATACCTGTGGCTGACAGTCAGACAAACACAATTAACAATAGGAAAGATTGCAACAGAGGTTGAAATTCATGAAATGACATGTTCAATGAGATTCAGAGGGGAAAACACAGGCCTAGACAGAGAGAATAAGTGAACTTGAGTATCAAACAGTCGTATCCAAGGGTAGCTTATTGATGTGCATCTCTCTGGGACTCCCTAGAGTACACCAGATGTTCACCACAAAACTGAGCAGGTGGATGATGGTGGTGTCATGTGGCACTTTAATTTCACGTATCTCTCTATTAGAGATCAACCAGAGAACAGTAAAGGCTTCTCATTCAAATACAAATCAGGGAGACGGGCCATAAATGCATAGCCTATATCAGAGACGCACAACATTTAGGCCTAGGCTATGCTGCATTAGTGGAGATGGCTTTTCCACAAAGCCCTGTGACTCGAAAGCCACATGACAGCTTTGGAGGAATCTGAAAAAGCCTTTTGTCAACCTGCTGAGGGCACTAAGGTCCAAGGCTTTTTAACAGCAACAACAAGGTTGAGGCAATAAGCATAGGCCAACACTATTATTGACAATCTGGGAAAGTGTAACCTCTATCCAGGGATTAACCGATGTGATTGCAGGTGGCTGTGTTGTTAACGCCTTCATCACACTGACAGCGTCATTGCTGCATCATGGTACGCTGCATCATCTGGATACGTGTGGAACAAAACATCAACATTCACCTTCTGCTACCATTTCTGTCAAGGCGTCTACGCATACAGTTTGACGGATACGTTCGATAAATCCAGCGTATGCACCACACAGAACGCACTACAACTGCCTCTGCAACGCAATGCTGCAAGGCAAATGCAGCGTTCCATTGGAAATTAATGTACTTCTGGTGTGCCAAAATGCAACGACGCTGTCGGTGTGATAGAGGCGTAATGCTTCCTCTACTTTGATAATAGAACGCTAGATAATCCTGAGTTTAGGTGGTCTATCACTACAGCAACACCCAACCCTCCGCAGGTTAAACGTGCCTTGTGGTTTCAGGTCTCACCCTCTCCTAAAGGACATGCAGTTGTTTTGTTCCGCTGGAAAGTTGTCCGTAACAGAGGTTGAGCGTCCGATGGGATTTTAATGCAAGGTGACATTGTTTTCGGTTACCCTCCTTCACCCTCAGGCCCAACTGCCCTGTGCTGGACCAAAGGCAAAATCGAATATATGCAAAGTCACACTATGCATAGAAATCAGTAATTGTGACATCATGTCAAAAGAGCCTGCATAACCAGTAAATGGAGAGGACTGAGGCTTGACATATCAAAAACGCAAAAGCAATGTGCATTAACCACAAGAGTAACAAAAAGAGAAAGCAGAAAAACTGAAAGCATCTAGCGAACATAGCCCCATTTGGCAGCAACTTGGTGTGAGTCTAATACCAGGAAAATGTGCTTTTCTTTGAGAGCGAATGTTCAGTCAGTGTGTTTGAGTGTGTGGCTGTGCCAAGTGATTTACGAAAGGAAAGACGGCACTATTTAATGCCCATTGGTTGTCTTTCAAATATTGGCTTTTTCAAATAAATGGCTGTTTCTGTGGCTTGCTGCCAGCTCCGTTCTGAAAACGTAGCACTTTTTGCACCAAGACTAGAGGGGGGAAATTAGCTTCCTACACCAGGTGGTGTAACAAGTTGGCCAACACAAGTGAGTTAGTAAACCATGAATAATTTACAATGACAGGTTCCCTGTACTGGCCCATTCTTACGAAAACAGATCTAATGTTTGTTAATCAAGTGTCAAGTGGCCTGTAACAAGTTATATTTTGAATGCCATGTTGTCCGTATCCTTGCACTCCAAATAGTTAAATGCATTTACACAAATATCAACAAGGCAGCTAATTTTGAGGACTGAGCCAAAAGGTCATTTGCCAGGCCATATTTAATAGGCTATATAGACTAAAATGCCAAATATGACGTGCTCAACTCTTACTAAGTTCTGTGAATAAGTCTTGGGTGCTGTATAAATTAGCCCATAAGTAATCGGACGGCCAGCACTTAAATAAAGGGTAGCTTGCTAGCTCGCTGTATTTATCTCAGCAGTCACATTGGATGCATTTCGGCCATTAAGCCGATCTACACACAGATAAGGCCTAAAGATAGTCAGATCTGAAATTATTTGGAATACAGCTAGAACATAAATATAACTATTGTTTCACAATTAATCACATTCACAACATGATATTCAAGTGTTAATTCCTGTGCTATGGGTTAAACATATATAGTGCTGACTAGCTACTAGCTACCTAGCTGGTAACATCTTTAGCTAGCTAGTTTATTGGCCCTAACTAGCTAACCTAGCTAGCTAGCTAACCCATTAATATGTTGATCTGGCTACATGTAAACATGCTGAATGTTGGCTAAGAACAGAGAAGTTTAATGCAATTGCCGTTCCATGACAAATAGTGTCACTGACATGGCTAGCCACGCTAACTACGTAGCTAGCTAGGCCCGCACCCATCTCTGTTTGCATGCTAACGTTGCCATCACCTACCAAGCAACATGACATTTCAGCACAAGTCATTTTTCGGGCTGCATCAAAGCCCTGCTTGTGTGACGACAATAAAAAAGCATATAGCTACCTACAATCTCTTTGTCGGTAATTCAGTTATTTGCAAGATAGCTTATCTGTTGGGCACAATAAACAATGCAAGAATGTCGTTTCAATTACTAGGTACAGAAACCCCTTTAGCAAAATTAGCTAGCTAGCTAACATGCTATTACGCAGCAGAGGAAAACCTGACATGCATTTGGTGGTGGTGGTGGCTGCCCTCCCAATGAGGGGGACGTCGTGGTTCTCCCAAAACACGGTGAATTTATACTGTTTAGTCGATTCCGACTTGTACAAGATCCACCCTCGTTATAACCCTGTGCAAAGATGCAGGGCCGAGCAGCTTACCTCTGGATGAAGAATAGGGACACAGCCAGCTTCTTTCTCATATTCATCCATAACGTCAGCCATCTTGGTGGTCAATCTCGCCAAGCATTATGGGACACAATGCTCTGTAGAAACAAACAGGAGGATGGAATGAGGATGGATGTTCGGTCAAAGCGATGCTCGAGGCTCACGAACCATCCTGCGATTTTGTGGCGGTACATTGATGTTGCATTACGTCATTGTGTCACATCATCGTTTTGGGATAATTCTGTATCGGGTCATCCATATCAGTATCAATAGGTTATGTCGTGAAAGGAGATCTGTACCCACATGCAATGTAAAGCCATTTGAGGTGTAATTGTTATAGCCTACTGTTATCATAACAAATGCCTGACACGAAACAACGTTCTGATTCAGATATGCGCGTGCATTGATGACCTTGAAAGCTAATATTTCCACCTTGCAGCTGTATGAATCTGCACGAGAAATTGCGTCAAATGTTTTTTTAAAATATGCATATTTTCTAAAGAAATATTGATGTATTTTACCATCATCTTGAGTAGTACTAACATCATCACTAACACCGTAATGGCTATACATATTTTAAAATAGGTTTGGAAAAGCAGTTAATGCACTGTACCGTTAGTTAAGCTACTTCAAAGATGTAAAACTTTTTTGGATAAATAAAATGTTTCCCTTCCAAAATTAACCCTACGTAAATGTATGCAATGGTTTGTTTGCTTCCATAAAGCTACTGTGCAATATATACCTCAGTGGTGCAATGTGCATGAATTATTTTTATTTTTCGAAGGGACCGTGCTACATTAGTCAGAGACCAGTCTCTTTAACTATTCCACTCCTTGCCACTCCTTGACTGCCTTTTCGGCTATCTCAAGGTTCAATATGCAACCGTGCTGTTGCTGATTGATAGTTGGAAACAACATTGACATTTTCCATGACAACTGACAACGTTATGGAACATAGGGTGTGCGCCAAATTTGGCGCAATATAGAATTCGAATTTTAAGAACAATAAACAATACCGTTACGACCTGCTGCGGTAATTCCCTTGTGAGAAGGCAGTGTCAATGCAAGATCGTGTTGTTCAAAGTGGCTAGAGCGGACTCTGTAATGAGAGAGAAATAATGATACGGAAAATATTAGCCTACAAGATTAAATCGAGCTAGGTTTGCTTCAGTTGCATACCATTAATTAGAGGAATGAAACGCAAAACTGGCACCTGTCGTCATTCCTCGCACATATGCTGATCATCATGACCTGCTTACATTTTTACAATTTGCTATGCTCATTTCAGTTATATTATTTGTCCCGCCTCTCTTATTAAGAGATGTAGTCCAGACAGGCTACTACTTAAGGAAACTTTCTGAATGGGCATAGAGAGAATTAGCAAACTCTCTCTCTCTCTCTCTCTCTCTCTCTCTCTCTCACACACACACACTAAAATGACCCATCAATCAAAACCACCAGCGCACCTCAGACACACAACTCACATTTATCCTTTCCTAAAAACGTATTCAAATCTAGTCTCATCTTCAAATCTTGGCTGTAGTCCATAAAAAAATAGGGCTAGGCAACATTATAGCATAATGTTAAAATAATGTTTTTCAGATTAATTGACAAGGAACGTTTAACCCTCCCGTTGTCCTAGGGTCAAAATGACCCGCCACTGTGTTGAACCAACTTTATTTTTTATTTTTATTTTTTGGATCATTTGTGAGAAGGAGGCAGTGATACTTTCTTTAAAGTCTCACTGCCTCCTTCTCACAAATGATCCCAAAAATATAAAAATGTAATAAAGTTGGTTCAACACAGTGGCGGGTCATTTTGACCCTAGGACAACGGGAGGGTTAAAGGGGGAGACAGAGACAACTATAGTATTACTAGAGACGTTGGTTATATCATTATTATCCAAGCGTGTGCCTTATTCCAGAGGAAGATATACTCGGGATTAATTTGTCTAAACTGCCCCCTGTAATTCTTTATTTTTTTCATTCAATTGAGTCTATGACGGAAGCCTGGTGGTTTTTATTCTAGGCGTGAAGATATTTCAACATACATGTTTAGTCGATAAAAGGCTACAATGATCACTCGTGCTTGGCTGTCGAATGTATAGGTGTCCCCATAGGTCTAAAGTTTAAATTGAGGAAAGGTGATCATAATCATTATTTTAGCGATCCACGTTAGACGTCCCTCCTAATGAAAAGGCCCCCCATCCTGCTGATTTGAGCTAATTTACACACCTCTGTCTTCACTGTTCCAATCTTGCGCAATTCATGCATCTCCGCTGACATCTCCACTGGCCTCTCTTTTTTATTTTATTTTTTTATTTCACCTTTATTTAACCAGGTAAGCCAGTTGAGAACAAGTTCTCATTTACAACTGCGACCTGGCCAAGATAAAGCAAAGCAGTGCGATAAAAACAACAACACAGAGTTACATATGGGGTAAAACAAAACATAAAGTCAAAAATACAACAGAAAATATATATACAGTGTGTGCAAATGAAGCAAGTTATGGAGGTAAGGCAATAAATAGGCTATAGTGCAAAATAATTACAATTAGTATTAACACTGGAATGATAGATGTGCAAGAGATGATGTGCAAATAGATATACTGGGGTGCAAATGAGCAAAATAAATAACAATATATCTCTTCCATCCTCTGTATTCCTCTTATAGCGCTTGAACCAGTAGCCTATAGCCCAATGCGTGTCCTAGAAGTAGCAAGTTTTAATGGCGAGAGCTTCTCTGGTATGATGTGATCACATTGGCTCGTGGTAAACATTTAATAAACGGGAATCCTCTGTTCTTGTTTATGTTTACAATTAAATATATTACGTCAGAATGGCCATTGTTAGAATGTTTCCAATCAAATGTATGAATTAAATTATAACGTTTTCCTATCAGTCTAGTTTGCAAAAACATTGTGATTGGATGATAGCGGTGAAGGTTATCGAATCAGGATCAAATATTCTGATATCCTCGAGCTCATTATTGATAGAACGTTCATATTTTGAAGATGCCGAAAGGCCAGTCTGGCAATGACAAAGAGTGGCAAGGAGTGCAACTTTAGCTAAAGAGACTGGTACCCAGGCTAGTGCTACTTCATTCTGCCACTAGATGTCGGACTCTACTCATCTCATATTCAGTGGTTACACACATACATTATTCTACGGCTTCATAGACACAGCAACATATACGCGTGGAATGTAGCTAGCTTATTTCTACAATTACATGTGGGCCACAACATATTCGTTATTTGTTTATGGACCATTTATTTGACCTTAAAACATGACATCTACTAGTTATGCAGACTGCCGAGCATCAAGCAAAAGTAGTCGAACGATGATCACCGGATTACAGGCGTCTAAATTAATCACTGATTCAACATTCGCACTCACAGGAAGGAAGGCAACGAACAGGATTTCAGAGCTTTTATATAGACTTTAAAATACATGTAAAAAAAAATCAGTTTTAGAAACTGACCCATTCCATCAACTAATTAAGCTATTTTCGATAAAACCATAGGTACATGTTGCAAACCTGTGGTAGCAGGCAGCTGTCCTGACTCCTTGACGAGTGTGGAATGATGGAGAGTGTTAGCTAGCTATTTCTGCAGTTTTTCTTAGCTAGCGAACGAAAAAAAAAAGCATAACATCATAAGCAAGTTGCAACAGTCTAACTAACAGTGGATGGTACCAGATAAGCCAATTGAACCAAACAAGGTAAGGACTGGAGTGCTAACGTTACCTTTCTATGGATGTTAATTATGTGAGTATGAAAAGAGAAACGGATCGGAGGGTGACAATTCGGAATGCGACAAAATGCTGCTTGCGTGCTAACCCACACCAGCCAGATAGTTAGTTAGCAAGTTAGATATAGTTGTTGACAGCAATTTTGGCTATGGAGTTGTTAACTGTATGCTTATGTAACGTCAATGATACTAACTAGATGTTATCCTGACCTGGCTAGCTAGCTAATATGCTAACTGACTTCATCATTCAGCTAGCCTGGTGGGTTATGTAATAGATGATGGGGAAATGAGCAGGATCCAACCAGCTCGCTTGTTGTTCATCTGATACATGTAAATGGAAACGGAATCGACGATGCTGTCCGAGTATTTCAATCACAGGTTAGGTGGCTATGTCAAGACATCATACATTTGTATTAGCTAGATGACCTAGCAATCAGAATGCAGCCGTGTATGGTCAGCATGACTAGATATAGCCTAGTTGAATGACAAGAAGCCCTACATTGCAACTGTGATTAATTGTCAGGCTAAAATATAACAGTCAAGTTGTTACTCTTCACTTTGTCTAAAAATATTGACAGACCACTTAAAAAAAAAAAATGTTTATTTTGCTGTCATCTTTTGAATGCACTGACTGAAGTATTGGGAGGGAAATTATAGAATTGCCCTCCATTTAGATGCAAATGCGAACCGAATGGAAAACAAACACATTTGGAAAACAAACACGGAAAAATGTAACAATATATCTGCAATTATATTTTACATCTTCAGCCATCAAAAACATCAACCCTGAGTTGACTTCATGTTACACTGAGATCCTGCTGTTGCGTTACGTCAGCAGCCCCAGGCTCGATCAGATATTAGGTTACAACTCTCACTTGATTGAGTGAAGAGCTCCGTAACATGACACCCCACCATGAGAAACAGCTCTACAATGACATGCTCTGCACCCTCTTTTCATAACGGGACACGGAAATAAGACATATAGGCATACATCGGCAGACAAATTGTGTAGACAATTTAAGCTACAGTATAGTTAGCCTACTAAAACCAGAGTTATACTCAGTGCTTGACTTTGACTGAAATAGGTGGCAGTATTTAATTTGGTTGCCGGTACTGTTTATATTTAGGCGCAGGAGCTCCACAATACTTTTGAGCTAATATTCTATAAGAGGAACAGGAGCTCAAGCGGTAGAACATTTGAGGTGCCGGTATTCGGCTCTGGTGAGCGCCTGCCCAAGTCAAGCACTGGTTATACTACAGAAAAGCGGTTGAAATGATTTCCCATTAGTGTAGTTCTCAAAGCTGATCTAGCCATTCCTTGAAAGACGTGAAAGTCAACCAATAAGAAATATACCTTTTGTTGTTAAGAGGATATATTGAGGTTCAACTGTACTATTATAAACGACTATCAACTCCTAAAAGTCAAAGAACTATCACCTCCTAAAAATATAAGGCAAATACTAGGCTACTCCTAAGGATTCAGGCTGAGTGGACTGGTAGCCTAGCCTAGATTGGGGATCACATATTTCCATGTTTTCCATTCTCGGCAGATTTGCATGGCAATGCAGTGTAATCGTCATCTCACCCAGAGAGGAAACATTCCTCATGTGAGTGATGAGGTGTAAGCTACACCATCGGTCATAGGTTCAGGCCGCCAGAGCCATGCAGGTCATTTGCCTGCCAAATATAGTTTCTATTCGCCCCTCAAACTAGACCTGCAGCTCGTGGCCTGTGTACTGTTGCTCAGCTCTGGGATATCTGTGGCATGTCTATTGCTCCATTTACACGTAGGCCTTTTATATACCTGTTAAGATAGGATGCTGACATGCTGTTGAGCTTGCTGTGCTTTATTCCCACTCTCGTTTCAGTATACTGCACATTATCAGGTTTACTGGTTATGGTGTGTAACTCTGTCATTGCTCAGAGAGATTCCCTACTACGAGAGTAATGTCATTGTGTGCTGAGTCATTTAATACGCTGGGTCATTTGAATGCATAGCTTTTTTTATTTGTTTATTTATGGCAGTGGAAAGCAGGCCCACAGACACCACAATTACATTCGGGAGCAAGATTACTCATGCTCAGACTAAATGAGGGTGTCGGCCATGTTAATGAAATACATTCTTAATGCCAACACGTTGGTAGCGCCACGCAACAGAGTCGTCGAATGTAATCAAATCAGAGAACAAACCAGAAGGCGAGTTGGTAGAGCACGGCGCTTGTAACGCCAGGGTAGTGGGTTCGATCCCCGGGACCACCCATAAACAAAAATGTATGCACGCATGACTGTAAGTCGCTTTGGATAAAAGCGTCTGCTAAATGGCATATTATATTATTATTATTATTTACAAGGACAGACAGTTTACACAGCCTTTAAAATCCAATGATCTGGTAACAGTACAATTACACATTAATAACATTTATTTTTAACATTGGACAGAGTCTGTTTGATTACACGTGAATGATATCAGTCTTTTTTCTACTATTTATTTCTACAGAGTCATTGAAATGCTCTTTCCATCTAAAGTAGTTAGGCCTTATAAGTGAACAAGTTAAAGGCAAGTTAAAGTAGGCTACAGTAGGCTAATTGCTCTTGCAAAATATGTTGGTCAGAATATTTTTAGAGATGTTGCTATAGCAATCCAACCTTGTTTGCCTAGTGCACTATAACCTCCCGTGGACAGAATACGTAACATAAATGGTATCTGACACGATTACGCAAGATTTTAGTTCTAGGTTTCGAGATTAAGTGCACTATGGCCCAAACAGTAGCTGGCCTTGTCAGGGAGCAATGTTCACATTGTTTACCATGGTGCTGCTATCACCTATTGGAATGCCAATAGGCTTTATGGCTGAGATATCTCCTCCAGCCTGGGCTGTGAAGTGAGACAGAGGCCGGCAGACATCAAAGGTGGCAGAGGACGGGTGTTGTCTTTCTCAAGGGGGTAGAGTATATACAGGTTGGGAAGAGGCAGTGCGACAACACCTGGGGGGGATTGGTAGCTCAGGTGGTCTTGTGTTTACTGTCACTGTGTGAGACTGCTGGCCACACCACACGCAGAGGGAAGTCTCCTCTCCCCAGTCACTGTGTGAGACTGCTGGCCACACCACACGCAGAGGGAAGTCTCCTCTCCCCAGTCACTGTGTGAGACTGCTGGCCACACCACACGCAGAGGGAAGTCTCCTCTCCCCAGTCACTGTGTGAGACTGCTAGCCACACCACACGCAGAGGGAAGTCTCCTCTCCCCAGTCACTGTGTGAGACTGCTGGCCACACCACACGCAGAGGGAAGTCTTCTCTCCTCAGTCACTGTGTGAGACTGCTGGCCACACCACACGCAGAGGGAAGTCTCCTCTCCCCAGTCACTGTGTGAGACTGCTGGCCACACCACACGCAGAGGGAAGTCTTCTCTCCTCAGTCACTGTGTGAGACTGCTGGCCACACCACACGCAGAGGGAAGTCTCCTCTCCCCAGTCACTGTGTGAGACTGCTGGCCACACCACACGCAGAGGGAAGTCTTCTCTCCTCAGTCACTGTGTGAGACTGCTGGCCACACATTTTTTACATTTTACATTTTAGTCATTTAGCAGACGCTCTTATCCAGAGCGACTTACAGTTAGTGAGTGCATACATTTTCATACTGGCCCCCCGTGGGAAACGAACCCACAACCCTGGCGTTGCAAGCGCCATGCTCTACCAACTGAGCCCACAAAGATCTCCTCCAATGCACGAGCCCGAGGGGGCTGGTGCAGTGTAATATTAAGACACTAGGCCACACCACATGCAGAGGGAAGTCTCCTCTCCCCTGTCACTGTCACTGATCTCCTCACTGGTCTCCACAGTGATGTCCAGGGCGTAACCTCACTGCTTGTATCATTGACTTATAACAGAGGACCGCACTCAGCCAATGATAAACAATGTGTTTTTCTTTCCGAGGATGACTGGAATAGCTGCCTAATGCTTTCAGAGTCAGACAGATGTCCTTCACATTACTGGTGGAGGAGATTGCCTGCTTGCAACCAGTCGTGACTTATCTCTTGAAAGGGATACTTCAGGATTTTGTTGGATACCATTTTTATGTTTCTGCGTGCAGTTTGAAGGACGTTTTTGACTAGCACTAGCGCAATTGCTAACTAGCATTAGCGCAATGACTGGAAGTCTATGCTTTTAATCAATCAATCAAATGTATTTATAAAGCCCTTTTTACATCAGCAGATGTTACAAAGTGCTATACAGAAACCCAGCCTAAAACCCCAAACAGCAAGCAATGCAGATGTAGAAGCACGGTGGCTAGGAAAAACTCCCTAGAAAGACAGAAACATAGGAAGAAACCTAGAGAGGAACCAGGCTCTGAGGGGTGGCCAGTCCCCTTCTGGCTGTGCCGGGTGGAGATTATAACAGTACATGGCCATTAAGGGCAGATTTTTCTCCAAGATGTTCAAACGTTCATAGATGACCAGCAGGGTCAAATAATAATCACAGTGGTTGTAGAGGTTGCAACAGGTCAGTACATCAGGAGTAAATGTCACATGGCTTTTCATAGCCGGGCATTTAGAGGTTGAAATAGCAGGTGCGGTAGAGAGAGAGAGTTGAAAACAGAAGGTCTGGGACAAGGTAGCACGTCCGGTGAACAGGTCAGGGTTCCATAGCAGCAGGCAGAAGAGTTGAAATTGGAGCAGCAGCATGACCAGGTGGACTGGGGACAGCAGGGAGTCATCAGGCCAGGTAGTCCTGAGGCATGGTCCTATGGCTCAGGTCCTGTACGGGAGATAGAGAGAATTAGAGGGAGCATACTTAAAATCACACAGGACACCGGATAAGACAGGAGAATAACACCAGATATACAGTGAGGGAAATAAAAGTATTTGATCCCCTGCTGATTTTGTACGTTTGCCCACTGACAAAGAAATGATCAGTCTATAATTGTAATGGTAGGTTTATTTGAACAGTGAGAGACAGAATAACAACAACAAAAGTCCAGAAAAACGCATGTAAAAAATGTTATAAATTGATTTGCATTTTAATGAGGGAAATAAGTATTTGACCCCCTTTCAATCAGAAAGATTTCTGACTCACAGGTGTCTTTTATACAGGTAACAAGTTGAGATTAGGAGCACACTCGCTCTCCAAGGATGTCAGGGACAAGATTGTAGACCTACACAAGGCTGGAATGGGCTACAAGACCATCGCCAAGCAGCTTGGTGAGAAGGTGACAACAGTTGGTGTGATTATTCGCAAATGGAAGATACACAAAATAACTGTCAATCTCCCTCGGCCTGGGGCTCCATGCAAGATCTCACCTCGTGGAGTTGCAATGATCATGAGAACGGTGAGGAATCAGCCCAGAACTACACGGGAGGATCTTGTCAATGATCTCAAGGCAGCTGGGACCATAGTCACCAAGAAAATAATTGGTAACACACTACGCCGTGAAGGACTGAAATCCTGCAGCGCCCGCAAGGTCCCCCTGCTCAAGAAAGCACATATACAGGGCCGTCTGAAGTTTGCCAATGAACATCTGAATGATTCAGAGGAGAACTGGGTGAAAGTGTTGTGGTCAGATGAGACCAAAATCAAGCTCTTTGGCATCAACTCAACTCGCCGTGTTTGGAGGAGGAAGAATGCTGCCTATGACCCCAAGAACACCATCCCCACCGTCAAACATGGAGGTGGAAACATTATGCTTTGGGGGTGTTTTTCTGCTAAGGGTACAGGACAACTTCACCGCATCAAAGGGACGATAGACGGGGCCATGTACCGTCAAATCTTGGGTGAGAATCTCCTTCCCTCAGCCAGGGCATTGAAAATGGGTCGTGGATGGGTATTCCAGCATGACAATGACCCAAAACACACGGCCAAGGCAACAAAGGAGTGGCTCAAGAAGAAGCACATTAAGGTCCTGGAGTGGCCTAGCCAGTCCACAGACCTTTATCCCATAGAAAATCTGTGGAGGGAGATGAAGGTTCGAGTTGCCAAATGTCAGCCTCGAAACCTTAATGACTTGGAGAAGATCTGCAAAGAGGAGTGGGACAAAATCCCTCCTGAGATGTGTGCAAACCTGGTGGCCAACTACAAGAAACGTCTGACCTCTGTGATTGCCAACAAGGGTTTTGCCACCAAGTACTAAGTCATGTTTTGCAGAGGGGTCTAATACTTATTTCCCTGCAAATCAATTTATAACATTTTTGACATGCGTTTTTCTGGATTTTTTTGTTGTTATTCTGTCTCTCACTGTTCAAATAAACCTACCATTAAAATTATAGACTGATCATGTTATTTTTTTTTGGGGGGGGGTAGATCAGCTTAATATTGCAGATAGATTGTAACTTCTATCAATGTAATTGTCTGCATCACTTCCAATCCCCCATGTTCTTTATATATATACTCCCCTTTATTAGTTTTTCAACCCCGCCATCCTTTCCCTACTTGGGGTAAATTAGTGAACAACAATGCCCAGGCCTCTACTTCCAGCCTATACTTACTATCTACACCTTATGGACACAGTCAAGTTTACAATAATTATATATATATATATATATTTTTTGCTCCTGAACTTCTTCTACTCTCAACCTCTCCAATCATTTTCATGATGTCCATCCGGTTTGCTTCTATATGCCATATCTTTCTAACTGTGCTCTTTCCCAAAAGCTCCCAACATACAACCCATATACTTATTATGGACACAGTATGCTTACATTATTAGTTATCTTGTTATTATTTGTTATTATTTGTTGTTATTTGTTATTAGTCCCATCCTTCAACTCCATTCAATACCTCCCATCTATCTCTTAACACCATCCATATAGGATTTCTATTTGCCATATATATTTCAACCGTACTGTGATGTTTTACAAAAGTTCTGAACCTTTCTATTCTCATTGCTTCTACAGATTGTGAATTAAAAATAAACATTTTTGCTAAAAGTATTATTATATTATTGACCGATTGACTATGACTTTTCAGATCACCCAGTAATGCTATCTGCAAAATTATAGACTGATCATGTCTTTGTCAGTGGGCAAACGTACAAAATCAGCAGGGGATCAAATACTTTTTTCCCTCACTGTAACAGACTGACCCTAGCCCCCTGGCACATAGACTATTGCAGCATAGATACTGGAGGCTGAGACAGGGGAGGTCAGGAGACACTGTGGCCCCGTCCGACGATACCCCCGGACAGGGCCAACCAGGCAGGATTTAACCCCACCCACTTTGCCAAAGCACAGCCCCCACACCACTAGAGGGATATCAACAGACCACCAACTTAGTACCCTGAGACAAGGCTGAGTATAGCCCACAAAGATCTCCTCCACTGCACAAGCCTGAGGGGGCTGGTGCAGTGTAATATTAACACACTAGGCCTAAATGCAGAGTAAAGGAAAACCTCTGTACTCTCAGTATCCAGACACACTGTGGTGATATTGCTTCCTGCCAGGGTTGAAGCCCAGCCTTGGAAACAGAGCTCTAATGCTGTGAGTGACACACACACACACACACACACCCTGGAGGCTGATGGTCATGTAGACGACACCGCTGCAGAGTGGAATGGATGGACTGGGGGCGAGTCTGGCCTGTGATTTGGGTGACTGAATGCGATGTAGACAAATAACCATTACACTGTGAAGAAGCTATCTCGTGCTTTCTCCTGTGCCTGTTATCTAAAGGGCAAGGCTTGGTTTGACTGATATCAAGCTTTCACTAACCACAGCCACCAGTAGCCTTGTCACTGCTGGAGGCTGATGTTGCACTGAAGTCAAAATGG
The DNA here is from genome assembly GCF_964263955.1 of Coregonus lavaretus. NCBI lineage: Eukaryota > Metazoa > Chordata > Actinopteri > Salmoniformes > Salmonidae > Coregonus > Coregonus lavaretus. The sequence continues at coordinate 50,457,951 of NC_139992.1, read as the reverse complement.
TCTTCAATTCAAAACATCACTGATGCAATGCACAAGTCTTGCTCTAGTAGGAATATCATAATATTGTGTGACTGGCTTTGAAAAGTCTTTCACCCCATCTGCTTCCTTATCTGAAGGAATTTAATTTGCACCTGGAGGTCAAACTAACCCAAAGTACAGAAGTTTAATTAACACCTGCTTAACACCAGTTTTTTCCCCAGCAGCGTAAGTACGCTTTGGTCACGCCTCCAGAGCACATCTTCAGACTTGAAGGAAAACCTCATTAGGATTGTGCACCCAAGTGACTGTTCCCCGGGGGAACAGTGCTGCACCCACAGATGGTTCCTTTTAATTATTCCTGGGAACAGGGAGTGGCCAATGCCCAAAATAAAAATACCTCCTGGAGTCGGACATCAGTAAGGCCTGTATGGAAACCTAGCCTGAAGGACACGCTTAGCATGTGGTGTATTAGAGTAGGTCCCTCACTGGGCTCAAACCAGGCACCTTCTGCACAACAACACGCACTCAAGAAATACTCACAAAGCAATAATGAAGTACTCATGAAGCAGCTTTACCTATCGCTCTACAAAAGTAATTACTTGTACTTTGAGGTCTCGGCCCGAGCCACGTCGCTTGCATTATGGACGCTACCAGCACACACAAAAAAGTGGAGGCTGCTGAGGGGAGGACGGCTCATAATAATGGCTGGAATGGAGCAAATGGAATGGCATCAAACACCTGGAAACCCTGTGTTTGATGTATTTGAAACCATTCCACTCATTCCACTCCAGCCAATACCACAAGCCCGTTCTCCCCAATGAAGGTACCACCAACCTCCTGTGCTGCTAGGCTACACTGGCACTGACCCCTGTGATAAAGTGGGAGAGGGGGATAGCTGGTATACAGCAGCATGGGGCAGAGGGGTTTTTGAAACCTGCCAATGGTGTTTATTGACTAGATTGATTATATTGGCTCTTGGTTACTGTACACTGCTGTGTGAGAGGGGTTACTGTACCCTAGTGTGTGAGAGTGGTTACTGTACCCTAGTGTGTGAGAGTGGTTACTGTACCTTAGTGTGTGAGAGTGGTTACTGTACCCTAGTGTGTGAGAGTGGTTACTGTACCCTAGTGTGTGAGAGTGGTTACTGTACCCTAGTGTGTGAGAGGGGTTATTGTACCCTAGTGTGTGAGAGTGGTTACTGTACCCTAGTGTGTGAGAGTGGTTACTGTACCCTAATGTGTGAGAGGGGTTACTGACCCTAGTGTGTGAGAGGGGTTACTGTACCCTGCTGTGTGAGTGGTTACTGTACCCTAATGTGTGAGAGTGGTTACTGTACCCTAATGTGTGAGAGTGGTTACTGTACCCTAATGTGTGAGAGTGGTTACTGTACCCTAGTGTGTGAGAGTGGTTACTGTACCCTAGTGTGTGAGAGTGGTTACTGTACCCTAATGTGTGAGAGTGGTTACTGTACCCTAATGTGTGAGAGTGGTTACTGTACCCTAATGTGTGAGAGTGGTTACTGTACCCTGCTGTGTGAGAGTGGTTACTGTACCCTAGTGTGTGAGAGTGGTTACTGTACCCTAATGTGTGAGAGAGGTTACTGTACCCTAATGTGTGAGAGTGGTTACTGTACCCTAATGTGTGAGAGTGGTTACTGTACCCTAATGTGTGAGAGTGGTTACTGTACCCTGATGTGTGAGAGTGGTTACTGTACCCTGCTGTGTGTGAGAGTGGTTACTGTACCCTAGTGTGTGAGAGTGGTTACTGTACCCTAGTGTGTGAGAGTGGTTACTGTACCCTGCTGTGTGAAAGTGGTTACTGTACCCTGCTGTGTGTGAGAGTGGCTACTGTACCCTAGTGTGTGAGAGTGGTTACTGTACCCTGATGTGTGAGAGTGGTTACTGTACCCTGATGTGTGAGAGTGGTTACTGTACCCTGCTGTGTGTGAGAGTGGTTACTGTACCCTGCTGTGTGAGAGTGGTTACTGTACCCTAGTGTGTGAGAGTGGTTACGGTACCCTAATGTGTGAGAGTGGTTACGGTACCCTAATGTGTGAGAGTGGTTACTGTACCCTGCTGTGTGTGAGAGTGGTTACTGTACCCTGCTGTGTGAGAGGGGTTACTGTACCCTAATGTGTGAGAGTGGTTACTGTACCCTGCTGTGTGAGAGGGGTTACTGTACCCTAATGTGTGAGAGTGGTTACTGTACCCTGCTGTGTGAGAGAGGTTACTGTACCCTGCTGTGTGAGAGGGGTTACTGTACCCTGCTGTGTGAGAGTGGTTACTGTACCCTGCTGTGTGAGAGTGGTTACTGTACCCTGCTGTGTGAGAGTGGTTACTGTACCCTAGTGTGTGAGAGTGGTTACTGTACCCTGCTGTGTGAGAGGGGTTACTGTACCCTAATGTGTGAGAGTGGTTACTGTACCCTGCTGTGTGAGAGAGGTTACTGTACCCTGCTGTGTGAGAGGGGTTACTGTACCCTGCTGTGTGAGAGTGGTTACTGTACCCTGCTGTGTGAGAGTGGTTACTGTACCCTGCTGTGTGAGAGTGGTTACTGTACCCTAGTGTGTGAGAGTGGTTACTGTACCCTGCTGTGTGAGAGTGGTTACTGACCCTAGTGTGTGAGAGTGGTTACTGTACCCTGCTGTGTGAGAGTGGTTACTGTACCCTGCTGTGTGAGAGTGGTTACTGTACCCTAGTGTGTGAGAGAGGTTACTGTACCCTGCTGTGTGAGAGTGGTTACTGTACCCTAGTGTGTGAGAGTGGTTACTGTACCCTGCTGTGTGAGAGGGGTTACTGTACCCTGATGTGTGAGAGTGGTTACTGTACCCTGCTGTGTGAGAGTGGTTACTGTACCCTGCTGTGTGAGAGTGGTTACTGTACCCTGCTGTGTGTGAGAGTGGTTACTGTACCCTAGTGTGTGAGAGTGGTTACTGTACCCTAGTGTGTGAGAGTGGTTACTGTACCCTGCTGTGTGAAAGTGGTTACTGTACCCTGCTGTGTGTGAGAGTGGCTACTGTACCCTAGTGTGTGAGAGTGGTTACTGTACCCTGATGTGTGAGAGTGGTTACTGTACCCTGATGTGTGAGAGTGGTTACTGTACCCTGCTGTGTGTGAGAGTGGTTACTGTACCCTGCTGTGTGAGAGTGGTTACTGTACCCTAGTGTGTGAGAGTGGTTACGGTACCCTAATGTGTGAGAGTGGTTACGGTACCCTAATGTGTGAGAGTGGTTACTGTACCCTGATGTGTGAGAGTGGTTACTGTACCCTAGTGTGTGAGTGGTTACTGTACCCTGCTGTGTGAGAGTGGTTACTGTACCCTAGTGTGTGAGTGGTTACTGTACCCTGCTGTGTGAGAGTGGTTACGGTACCCTAATGTGTGAGAGTGGTTACGGTACCCTAATGTGTGAGAGTGGTTACTGTACCCTGATGTGTGAGAGTGGTTACTGTACCCTAGTGTGTGAGAGGGGTTACTGTACCCTGCTGTGTGTGAGAGTGGTTACTGTACCCTGCTGTGTGAGAGTGGTTACTGTACCCTAATGTGTGAGAGTGGTTACTGTACCCTGATGTGTGAGAGTGGTTACTGTACCCTGCTGTGTGAGAGTGGTTACTGTACCCTGCTGTGTGAGAGTGGTTACTGTACCCTAGTGTGTGACAGTGGTTACTGTACCCTAGTGTGTGAGAGTGGTTACTGTACCCTAGTGTGTGAGAGTGGTTACTGTACCCTGCTGTGTGAGAGGGGTTACTGTACCCTGCTGTGTGAGAGTGGTTACTGTACCCTAGTGTGTGAGTGGTTACTGTACCCTGCTGTGTGAGAGGGGTTACTGTACCCTAATGTGTGAGAGTGGTTACTGTACCCTGCTGTGTGAGAGAGGTTACTGTACCCTGCTGTGTGAGAGGGGTTACTGTACCCTGCTGTGTGAGAGTGGTTACTGTACCCTGCTGTGTGAGAGTGGTTACTGTACCCTGCTGTGTGAGAGTGGTTACTGTACCCTAGTGTGTGAGAGTGGTTACTGTACCCTGCTGTGTGAGAGTGGTTACTGACCCTAGTGTGTGAGAGTGGTTACTGTACCCTGCTGTGTGAGAGTGGTTACTGTACCCTGCTGTGTGAGAGTGGTTACTGTACCCTAGTGTGTGAGAGAGGTTACTGTACCCTGCTGTGTGAGAGTGGTTACTGTACCCTAGTGTGTGAGAGTGGTTACTGTACCCTGCTGTGTGAGAGTGGTTACTGTACCCTGCTGTGTGAGAGTGGTTACTGTACCCTGCTGTGTGAGAGTGGTTACTGTACACTGCTGTGTGAGAGTGGTTACTGTACCCTAGTGTGTGAGAGTGGTTACTGTACCCTGCTGTGTGAGAGTGGTTACTGTACCCTGCTGTGTGAAAGTGATTACTGTATTCTGCTGTGTGAAAGTGATTACTGTATTCTGCTGTGTGAGAGTGGTTACTGTATTCTGCTGTGTGAAAGTGATTACTGTATTCTGCTGTGTGAAAGTGATTACTGTATTCTGCTGTGTGAAAGTGATTACTGTATTCTGCTGTGTGAAAGTGATTACTGTATTCTGCTGTGTGAGAGTGGTTACTGTATTCTGCTGTGTGAAAGTGATTACTGTATTCTGCTGTGTGAGGCCTAGTGGAGATTCATATGTAGAGACGTCTAGCGTATCATGCCTTATGATTCAACAACATAAACTAATAACACAGTCTCAGCTCTGCATGGCATTTGTACATTTTAGTCATTTAGCAGAAGCTCTTATCCAGAGCCACTTACAGTTAGTGAGTGCATACATTTTTATTAAATTTTTTATTTTTCATACTGGCATCCTTTCTCACGTTACACCAGAGTCCATTAGAGATGCTGAATGAAATACTACACCTTCTAACCAACCGTTACTACACGTCTATGACAGCTAGCACAGTTGCCTATTAGCTAGAGACTGATAAAGCATCTGAGAAGTCAATTCTTTCCCTCTTCTTCTCCTTGAATGCTGATGCTGACTTTGACATGAGACTGATGGTGCTATGGTGTAATTATAGCTAAAGCAATTATAGTTTTCTCCCTTTACAGTGAACATTTGTTAGCAAGTTTCCTTTATCCCAACATATGTGTGAATAATTGTGAATTGTGCTGTAAGTCTTTGTGTTCCAACACTGCTAAATGCTACGCCTCACTAGATTGATTGGATTGTGTCATTCATATTCTGTGTGTTAAGGCGACCTGAGCCGTAGTGTTTTAGTGTTGAACTGGTTTCTAATGCATTTTAAACATCTTTGAAATTAGCTGATTTGTTTTGTTTGCTGTGAAGTTCTAAACCCACTCCTATCTCATAAAAAAGTATGAGGATTATATCAAGAATAGTTTGAACTCTGTCTTGTTTTGATCCCATTAGCACAGATCCCACCAAGACCGAGAAAGAAACACACTGAAACAGATTGTAGACTGTGTTTATTTATACACAGAAACTACAGATAAAGGTTAAGCTAGCTGAAGCGCTTTTTGAAGGCTGTTGTCTTCGATGAAGGAGACATTTCAGGACGGTCTGCTCCAGAGGGATGGGGTCATGCCGAGACCCTGGGCCTATGGGGTGTGGTGTCTGCGGCGCAGTGACCTAGGAGTCCTACTCTCCTGCATAGCTGGCATTCTCAGCTGCCTGAAATACTGCCTGAGGCAGGGTTCCCCCGTCCACCCTAAACCATTATTACGTTGGGCCTCTGTGTTGCACAGACAGGATTATGATGCTAAATATAGCCCCGCTTTAGGGCCTACACACTGGGCGTGACCTCAGAGGTATGCCCCAGGGAACCCTCCCAACATGGAGTGTATACAGTTTGAATCACTGGAGCAAGGCAGTACAAGACAAAGGAATGAGTAGTACAAAGATAATATATTCTATAGGTTAGCTAGATGTTTGACTGACAGCACTGCTGCAGCAGCAACATCAGACCAACCCTAAAAGCCTGGGAGACATGATTGTGGGCTTACCTCACTATAGAAAGGATTTGTCACTGGGCGGGACAACTAGGCTACTTCTGTATTCTGTAACTATGGCTTCACTGCTTTGACTTCTAAGCTAGTGAAGCAAATCTGTTTTTTCTGCGCCAAGCTTTGTGAATGGAGTTAACACAAAGGCACAGTGGGCTGATATGATTCTCCTTTGTAGGATTTCACTTCTTCTCTGACTTCGGCAGGTTTTTAAAAGCTCCCCTCTAATTGGAAACCCAGCCAAGTCTCTGCTTTAGGAATCAGAGATTGAAAGAGTTTGTTGCAGGGCTATTCCATGGTAACGGAATTACACTGATACTCAGATTCTTCACTTTAAAATGTATACCAAACAAAAACCATTGATTTCAAAGTTTAACAAACCATATGCACAAGGACTTTCCACAGAACATTTGACAAAAACACATTTACAGGAAACTGTGCAGATACAAAGTTTGGTAACAGAAGAGGGAGATTTTACCGTAATTCTGTTACCAAACTGCATCTGCACAGTTTTTCCAGTAAATGTACATTTGTTTTACTGTGTAAATTGTTCAAAGTAGTCATTGTGCATAGAGTAGAGTTCTATGCTTTGTTAAACTTTGAAATCAGTTGTTAGGCATACATTTTAAATTGAATAATCAGTCTCAGCATAGATCCGTTACCGTGGAATTGCCCTGCAGGGAATGTAGGAGGAGTGTCTTGTTGCTCTTAAACCGACTGATAAGAAATAAAAGCCAACGGCAGCGCTGTTTTCTGGGGACAAATTATCCTCGGCCATCTAAAGCTTAATTTGCCCCTGGCTCAGGAAGCTCAGTTCAGGAAGCTCAGTTCAGAGACCAATGGGCACTAGCGTTCGTGCCCACTACTCTCTCGATTTACCCTAATTGAATTACTTAGCTGTTTTATTAAATGAAGTCGAGCTTTGTTGTTGCTCTTGAATCACTGAATAGAAATCTATGGGCGCCGACCGATTGCTTCAAGCTGTGCTTTGCTCAGTGTGCTCTGATGTCACAGTGGAAAAAGCCCATTAAGAAGTTACCATTGATTCATCATTTATCTGTTATCACGTTTATATGAGATGCTTAAGGTGAAAGTGGCTGAAGTGGCTCTGTTGCTTGGAGACTGGAGAGATGGTGATTTGTTTACCACAATAAACATATTTAAAAAGCCCAGCAAAAACTACATGGGATTTGCACTGACTGTGGCTTCATTACGGTTACCCCCTCTTCATCTGTTGGGTCTGCTCTTGCGAAACACATTGTTCCTCCCATTGTTCAACACAGTGTGAAAAGCCTGAAAACAAATGAGTTCTAAAACATGTCCAGCGCCGCCACCACTCCCTTTTAGCCTTGGGGTGGTGATTGAGTACACTTTGATACCAACCAACAACAATGCTGAAAATGGCCCCTCTTGGTCCCCAACAGTTAGAGTTGCCTCATGGAAAGCGTCCCTGGGCATTGGGGCGTCTCCATTGGAACGGTTCTGAACGTTGCCCATTCCGTAACCCCCTGTTAGGCTAATCCGTCTAGGGCTAAGCCCCGGACCGTCCCTGGGAACATAGTGAGGGTGACGCTGTGACGTACCCCGGAACTCTTATGTCACCCGCCCGACCGCGCTGTATTGTTTCTGTCACGCCCAAGTCGCCCCTGCCTGCCAGGCTAACCACGGCACTCAGACCCAACTCTGCTCCTACTCCTGCTAGCTACAGTAGCACCCACCAGTCTCACCAGCATGAGGACATCATTTGTCTGAGAAAGAGAAAGGGAGACTGAGCTGGTGAGAGGAGAGTTCTTGGTAGCCGATCTTACAGGGAGGTCCCCCTGCTCTCTCTCTCCCCCTGCTCTCTCTCTCCCCCTCCCCCTGCTCTCTCTCTCCCCCTGCTCTCTCTCTCTCCCCCTGCTCGCTCTCTCTCCCCCTGCTCTCTCTCTCCCCCTGCTCTCTCTCTCCCCCTCTCTCTCTCTCCCCCTCTCGCTCTCTCTCCCCCTGCTCTCTCTCTCTCCCCCTGCTCTCTCTCTCTCCCCCTCTCTCTCTCTCTCCCCCTGCTCTCTCTCCCCCTGCTCTCTCTCTCTCCCCCTGCTCTCTCTCTCTCCCCCTGCTCTCTCTCTCTCTCCCCCCTGCTCTCTCTCTCCCCCTGCTCCCTCTCTCTCCCCCTGCTCTCTCTCTCTCTCTCCCTGCTCTCTCTCTCTCTCCCCCTGCTCTTGCTCTCTCCCCCTGCTCTCTCTCTCCCCCTGCTCTCTCTCTCTCTCCCCTGCTCTTGCTCTCTCCCCCTGCTCTCTCTCTCCCCCTGCTCTCTCTCTCTCCCCTGCTCTCGCTCTCTCCCCCTGCTCTCTCTCTCTCCCCCTGCTCTCTCTCTCTCTCCCCCTGCTCTCGCTCTCTCTCTCTCCCTGCTCTCGCTCTCTCTCTCTCTCTCCCCCTGCGCTCTCTCTCCCCCTGTTCTCTCTCTCTCTCCCCCTGCTCTCTCTCTCTCCCCCTGCTCTCTCTCTCTCCCCCTGCTCTCTCTCTCCCCCTGCTCTCTCTCTCTCTCCCCCTGCTCTCTCTCTCTCTCCCCCTGCTCTCTCTCTCTCTCCCCCTGCTCTCTCTCTCTCCCCCTGCTCTCTCTCTCCCCCTGCTCTCTCTCTCTCTCCCCCTGCTCTCTCTCTCTCTCTCCCCCTGCTCTCTCTCTCTCTCCCCCTGCTCTCTCTCTCTCCCCCTGCTCTCGCTCTCTCCCCCTGCTCTCTCTCTCTCCCCCTGCTCTCTCTCTCCCCCTGCTCTCTCTCTCTCCCCCTGCTCTCTCTCTCTTTCTCCCCCTGCTCTCTCTCCCCCTGCTCTCTCTCTCTCCCCCTGCGCTCTCTCTCTCCCCCTGCTCTCTCTCTCTCCCCCTGCTCTCTCTCTCTCTCCCCCTGCTCTCTCTCTCTCTCCCCCTGCTCTCTCTCTCTCTCCCCCTGCTCTCTCTCTCTCTCCCCCTGCTCTCTCTCTCTCTCTCCCCCTGCTCTCTCTCTCTCTCCCCCTGCTCTCTCTCTCTCTCCCCCTGCCGTCTCTCTCTCCCCCTGCTCTCTCTCTCCCCCCGCTCTCTCTCTCTCCCGCTGCTCTTGCTCTCTCTCTCTCCCTGCTCTCGCTCTCTCTCTCTCTCCCTGCTCTCTCTCTCTCCCCCTGCGCTCTCTCTCTCTCTCTCCCCCCTACTCTCTCGCTCTCTCTCCCTGCTCTCTCTCTCCCCCTGCGCTCTCTCTCTCTCTCTCCCCCCTACTCTCTCTCTCTCCCCCTGCTCTCTCTCTCTCTCCCCCTGCTCTCGCTCTCTCCCCCTGCTCTCTCTCTCCCCCTGCTCTCTCTCTCTCCCCCTGCTCTCTCTCTCTCCCCCTGCGCTCTCTCTCTCTCTCTCTCTCCCCCCTACTCTCTCTCTCTCTCCCCCTGCTCTCTCTCTCTCCCCCTGCTCTCTTTCTCTCTCCCCCTGCTCTCTCTCTCTCTCTCCCCCTGCTCTCTTTCTCTCCCCCTGCTCTCTCTCTCTCTCCCCCTGCTCTCTCTCTCTCCCCCTGCTCTCTCTCTCTCCCCCTGCTCTCTCTCTCTTTCTCCCCTGTTCTCGCTCTCTCCCCCTGCTCTCTCTCTCCCCCTGCTCTCTTTCTCTCCCCCTGCTCTCTCTCTCTCTCTCTCCCCCTGCTCTCTCTCTCTCCCCCTGCTCTCTCTCTCTCCCCCTGCTCTCTCTCTCTCTCCCCTGCTCTCTCTCTCTCCCCCTGCTCTCTCTCTCCCCCTGCTCTCTCTCTCTCTCTCTCTCCCCCTGCTCTCTCTCTCCCCCTGCTCTCTCTCTCTCCCCCTGCTCTCTCTCTCTCCCCCTGCTCTCTCTCTCTCCCCCAGCTCTCTCTCTCTCCCTCCCCCAGCTCTCTCTCTCTCCCCCAGCTCTCTCTCGCTCTCTCTCTCTCCCTCTTGTTTATTCCCTCTCCTTTTCTCTTCCTGTGTATACAAGTTCTCTCTTTCTCAACAGCTCCTTTGGTTTTCCAGCAGTATATCTGATTCTCTCTTCTTTCTAATGTATCCCACACATGCGCGCACAGCAGAGGGTGGAATGGGGAGGAGTGTGCCCCAAATGAAACCCTATCCTCTATATAGTAACCCATAGGGCCCTGGTCAAATGTAGTGCATATAGGGATTTGGGTGCCATTTGGAATGGATACTTGGGAACAGATTTCCAAAATTAAAATCACTTGGAGCTGATTTCCTGGTATTTTTAGTATTTTATGTCCAAGAATGTAAATTCCCTCAAATATATGTTTTTTTCTTTTCGTATTTTTTTGGTCTGAACATTTTGGGGGCCAAATAAAGGCACCAGTTGGGAAACCCTGGTCTAGGGGCAACTTCACCTACAAAATATCTGCTCCATCAGATTAACCCTCTGTGGTTTGTGTTTGGGGCCCTGAGCCCTGTCACCTTATGTCATTCTGTACACCGTCTGGTGTTAAATATAGCATAGTCTAAATCTCTTCCCTTTCACAATGTAGCCTACACAAGTATCATAGTACTCTCCTCTCCTCTCCTCTCCTCTCCTCTCCTCTCCTCTCCTCTCCTCTCCTCTCCTCTCCTCCCAAGACCAGTATGTCCCTGTGGTCCAGTGTGACCCCCAGACAGACATGTTAATTGGCCCAGCGACTAATAAACCCTGTCCAACGGGATTAAGGAATGGGTTCTGGAGGCCGTCCAAAGGACATGCCTCACTGAGCCCACTGGCACGGAAGAGATTAAAAACTGTGGAACCCACACACACTTGTAGAACCACGCGTGCAATCTCACTCGCACACACACACACACACGACTCGGGCACATACTCTGTCTGTGATGGACTGAAACGTATGCTCCACCGGGCTGTATTACAAGAGGAGGGGATAAAAGCATTGTGACGTCATCATTTCTCTCTCTCTCCCTGAATTCTCTTCTCCCTCAGGCTGGCTGTGGTGTTGCCGTGAGGAGACCGCTTTCCGCTGCGCCAGCTGCATGAGGTAGGTCCTATATTTGTCAGCGCTAGCCTGTCTGTCTGAATGAGGATGCTCCGCTGCTTTTGGTAAATGGGTATGGCGCTCCACACATGACTGTGTGTGTCTGCATGTGTGTGTATTTGTGTGTGTGTGTGTGTGTGTGTATTGGTGATATGTCTGTAAGTGCGTCTGTGGGATGTGTGTGTGTGATATGCGATCTCGTACTGCATGCATGGCAAGCTGTGTGGGAGAGAGCGAGGGCTACAGTAGGTTTAGCATGCCTCGATAGCGATGCAGAGCCGGAGGCTGGTCAGATCAGATATTACAACAGGACTGGTACACAGACAGACATACTGCCTCTCTGAAGTTAGCTCAGGCTAGCTGCATGCCAGAAAGCTTTATGTGGCTCTATCAGTTCCAGCTCTCTGTTATTTCTCTCTGTAGCTCTCTCCCTCTGTCTCCCTCTGTATCTCTGTCTCTGTATCTCTGTCTCTGTATCTCTGTCTCTGTATCTCGGTCTCCCTCTGCCTCCCTCTGTCTCCCTCTGTCTCCCTCTGCCTCCTTCTGTCTCCCTCTTCCTCCCTCTGTATGTCTGTCTTCCTCTGTCTCTCTCTCTCTCTCTCTCTCTCTCTCTCTCTCTCTCTCTCTCTCTCTCTCTCTCTCTCTCTCTCTCTCTCTCTCTCTCTCGTTCTCTGGTAGCCATACCATATTGTCTCTCTCTGTCAGTCAGATGAAAGTAGGGAGGTGCTTCTGCCCTTAAGTGGAATCCGCTCGGTCAGCACAGTCACCTTGACACAGGGCGATCCGAGTCAGTATTCTCTTCTTGAAACCCCTTCTGAACCAGAGAGGTGATGTTATGTCAGACAGTCAGTAGAGATCTGAACCAGAGAGGTGGTGTTATGTCAGACAGTCAGTAGAGATCTGAACCAGAGAGGTGGTGTTATGTCAGACAGTCAGTAGAGATCTGAACCAGAGAGGTGGTGTTATGTCAGACAGTCAGTAGAGATCTGAACCAGAGAGGTGATGTTATGTCAGACAGTCAGTAGAGATCTGAACCAGAGAGGTGATGTTATGTCAGACAGTCAGTAGAGATCTGAACCAGAGAGGTGATGTTATGTCAGACAGTCAGTAGAGATCTGAACCAGAGAGGTGATGTTATGTCAGACAGTCAGTAGAGATCTGAACCAGAGAGGTGATGTTATGTCAGACAGTCAGTAGAGATCTGAACCAGAGAGGTGGTGTTATGTCAGACAGTCAGTAGAGATCTGAACCAGAGAGGTGATGTTATGTCAGACAGTCAGTAGAGATCTGAACCAGAGAGGTGGTGTTATGTCAGACAGTCAGTAGAGATCTGAACCAGAGAGGTGGTGTTATGTCAGACAGTCAGTAGAGATCTGAACCAGAGAGGTGATGTTATGTCAGACAGTCAGTAGAGATCTGAACCAGAGAGGTGGTGTTATGTCAGACAGTCAGTAGAGATCTGAACCAGAGAGGTGGTGTTATGTCAGACAGTCAGTAGAGATCTGAACCAGAGAGGTGATGTTATGTCAGACAGTCAGTAGAGATCTGAACCAGAGAGGTGATGTTATGTCAGACAGTCAGTAGAGATCTGAACCAGAGAGGTGATGTTATGTCAGACAGTCAGTAGAGATCTGAACCAGAGAGGTGGTGTTATGTCAGACAGTCAGTAGAGATCTGAACCAGAGAGGTGATGTTATGTCAGACAGTCAGTAGAGATCTGAACCAGAGAGGTGATGTTATGTCAGACAGTCAGTAGAGATCTGAACCAGAGAGGTGGTGTTATGTCAGACAGATTTTAGTCATTTACTGTCTCTTTCCTTTATGTTAAAACAAAAAAAGGCATCAAGGCTGCGTCCGAAATGACACCTAAAGTCCTATTGATCATCTGGAATGTCCTTTATGTATGTGTGTGTGTGGTTAATATTCCTTAGGCCAATACTCTTACCTACATGAATCTAAAGATGCTAAATATTCCCCCATCAGCACAACCCAAAAATGGGACACACAGCTTGTTCCCCAGAACAGAATTCACCTTCTTCTAATGGCATCGTGTTCCCTATATAGTGCACTGCTTTTGACCCTATGGACCCTGATTTATATGTAAATCCTCAGAGTCTCTGTCTGAGTCTCACACAAGGTTCCTGGCAGGCTGACATTTCCAAAGTGGCGCCACATTGATTAGTCTCCATAGGAAAGCTCATATTACCTGCCATTGCTGCCATGAAGCCGCAGCCCTTGAGAGAAGCTCTCAAGGCCAGAGAGAGAGAGAGAGAGAGAGAGAGCGCACTGGTGGGGGGAGAGAAAGGTGTCTGTCTCCGTCTGTCTGTCTCTGTTTGTCCGAGAGTAGTTCTCCCTCATTTGGACTGACAGACAAAACGCTCCAATCGGATGCTGATCCTGAAATGATTGACATCTCTGTCTGCCACTGACAGATGAGAGCCATAGAAAGTCATGAAGCTCATCCTTCAGTCGTGTTTGTGAGTGAGTGGGTGCTATTTCTTCAACTCCCTTTCCTCCTTATCAATGTGTGTGTGTATTAGGTCTGTGACAGCCATGGAATTTTGGATGACAGTTATTTGTCTGACAGTTATTTGTCAGCCAAATGACTGCGGTCACCGTTTTATAATCGTTCGAAAGCAAAAAATAACTTCTCTGCTACAACACTTTGCTGAAACAAGGAGCAACAAAGTTGAATCACGTTGTAAAGATTCATCGTTACCGCGGAAACAGACTCAACCGCACGTGTCGTCTTTTTGAAATCCTGGCCGTCTGGTCTTCAGTCAGCTGTTTGTTCCATTTTTGTTAAATGATTAAACTGGCTAGTTTAGCCTCCTCTGCTGTTAGCTGTAAACCAGGCTAGCTTTTACTCAGCTGCTTTAGGGTAAAGTTTGTCCACTTCAATATGAAGTTGTTCATCCATAATAGTCTGTTACATGATTATACAATTACCGCGCCAGCCCTAGTGTATGTGGATCTGTGGAGGTAAGGACCTGAGTCCTAATGAATTGTTGTGATTGTGGCTGATGTTGGTCGGGGCCCAGGCAGCAGGCTTACCCTGGTCCCTGCTGTAATCCCCTGTCTGTCTGGTCTGGGCCAAGTCACCAAGCCACTATTTTGGGATTCCCAGCTGCCTGCCAGTGTGTTTGGGAATTATTCATAGGCAGCTCATCCTGACAGGCAGCTGTGGGACAGACCTCAGGAGTGTGCGTGTAGTTGTGTACAGTGTGTATGTGTAGTTGTGTACAGTGTGTGTGTGTGTGTGTGTGTGTGGTTGGAGCAGGGTTGTTGTGCCACTGCCAAGGCAGAGATAGAGAGAGAGTAGCCTTGCTAACCCATAACACCTGTAGAAATCCAACTATGTTAACGTGGATGTTCTATGAACTAGCTATAGAGTTCCTGGCTCTTTAGTTTATAGCGCTCCACATAACATCACCACTTCCATGTGGAAACCCATTGTCCCTGAGCAGCTCACATTATGTCACAGCACAGTTCCAGCATTCTCTCCTGTCCCCACTCTTTATGTGCATCCCAAACGGCACCCTATTCCCTATTTAGTGCACTACTTTGACCAGGCTCATAGGGCTCAAAAGTAGTGCACTGTATAGGGAAAAGGGTGCCGTTTGGGAGGCAGCCGATGTCTTCTCCATGACTGACTCGGCTCTCCGTTTCCCTTGTAGTTGGTTTCCATCATGAGGAGAAATGGCCACTGGCCCCAGAAGAGCTGCAGAAAATAAATATGTAATGGTTGGGGAAAAAAAGTTAGTCCTTCTATCCATAGCTCTGTCTATGAATTTGAGAGTGATTCAGCCACATGTCTCCAGCCACATCTCTCAGAAACAAAAAAATGGTGGGGTGACCGCTTTGTTGTTGTTTGAATCCCAGACTGCCCCTTTAATGCTGCTGGAGGCTTTCCCCAAGAAACAGAAACCTTCATAACCATTCCTATCTGTGCACTATGTAGGGAATATGGTGTCATTTGGGACGCATCAACAGAAACTGGCGGAGAGTTCCTGTCTCTGTGTCGACCGACAGAAACATGATGTGCCGCTGTATTAATCTGCCTCTGTAGAGCTGAGATGAGGGGCTACCTCAGAGACTCTGATATTGGCTATTAAGGTTATTGATGCTTTGGGAGGAGGAGACTTTGCTGTTGATTTGCCAGGGGAAAATGTGACTGCCGCTGTGAAGAGTAGAGAGAGACAGCGAGAGAGCGACGCGATCAGCATCAGCATCAGCATCAGTTTATGCCTCAGCTGGTGGCAGGTAGGCTAGATTGTCATGTTGGATTGTCGAAAGAAGCAGTTGCAATTTGGAAAGTAAATGAGGGGTAAAGAAATTATTGGGCTTGATTTATGAGAAGCTTGCAGGAGGACAGATGGCGGATGTCACATTTGAAGTTCAGCCTCGCTCTGAACAGCATCACATATAAGTAATAATTGAAGGGGTAAAAAAAAAAAATCCAAAATGATCAGACATCTGAAGGTTTGAGCTGCAGATGGCAGCGTATGACCCCTGTACACTGTGCTGCCTGGTTGGCTTCCACTTTCACCTGTGATCTTTTGGCGTATGTCCTGATGTGCTGGGATCTCATTGTTTATGCTGTGTGTGTTCCTGTCGGTCAGTTTCGATAGTGTGTGTGTGGTGTGCGTTCTTGTCCATCCATCTCCCTTCCTCCCTCCATCTATATGTTTACCTGTCATGTTCTGTCTCTTAACCCGCTCCGTTTCTCTCTTCCACAGACATGCAGGCCTCTGAGCATCTCTAACAGGCAGCACTCTGTGGAACCATGGACTCTTCATGTTCTGAGTCCCAGTCCCAGGGTGACGGTGAGAAAGCCCTGGTGAGTACAAGCCCCATCCCTCCTCTCTTCTTGGGCAGGAAAATGTCACCTCACAACTTGCAGGAGCATCAAGTCCCTTTTGCCTGGACTTTGCCCTATTAGCTTTGTGCTTCTTGTCCTGTAAAGCCCAATTATAAAGCCTTATTCTCTTCTTCCTGGTCCTGGATGTCTTCCTCATTGATGGCTTTGTCATATGTAATGTCCTTATCAGTGCTGATGATGGGTATGTTCAGTTCAGGGCTCTCAGTGTCTTAATGATGGCCTACGGTGCTCATGTTCATAGCCTGCCACCGGCTTTGACAGTCCCACACTGAGTCACAGTCTCAGGCACTTGTGCAAGACATTACAGGTCGCTTAGCCTTTTCATGCCTCATGTGGGAATGCCAACAGCAGAGAGAGAGGGATATGAAGAGGTGAACGAATGAGGAAGACGAAAACCTGGAGAAGATAAAACCTGACTACTGCTTTCACATACTCACAATGTCCACATACACACAACTATACACACAGCTATACACACAGCTATACACACAGCTATACACACAACTATACACACAGCTATACACACAGCTATACACACAACTATACACACAGCTATACACACAGCTATACACACAGCTATACACACAGCTATACACACAGCTATACACACAACTATACACACAGCTATACACACAGCTATACACACAGCTATACACACAGCTATACACACAGCTATACACACAGCTATACACACAGCTATACACACAGCTATACACACATCTACCCACAATTATAAACTGGGTGGTTCGAGCCCTGAATGCTGATTGGCTGACAGCCGTGGTATATCACGTAAAACATCTATTTGTACTGCTCTAGTTACGTTGGTAACCAGTTTATAATAGCAATAAGGCACCTCTGAGGTTTGTGGTATATGGCCAATATACCACGGCTAAGGGCTGTATCCAGGCACTCCGCTTTGCGTCTCATCAACCCAGTCATGCACTTTATGAACTTGAACTCCACTATAAAAAGCAACTAGACATTATCTCACATTTCTTTTAGACTAACATTTAGTTTTCAACAGTGGAGATTTGAATAAACCTTGCTGTCTGTCTCTCCGACATTTGCAACATTATTTCAATATTCAAATTCGATCTCCTGCTGTCCCATAGTAATGAACGTGTCGGGAGTCGGGACGAGACAGACAGGCAGGAAGCGTTTCTCAGCCGGTCGAAATCATGAATCAGCTGGCATCGTTTTTATGGATATATATATATATATATATATATATATATGTATATATACACTGCTCAAAAAATTTAAGGGAACACTAAAATAACACATCCTAGATGTGAATGAATGAAATAATCTTATTAAATACTTTTTTCTTTACATAGTTGAATGTGCTGACAACAAAATCACACAAAAATTATCAATGGAAATCAAATGTATCAACCCATGGAGGTCTGGATTTGGAGTCACCCTCAAAATTAAAGTGGAAAACCACACTACAGGCTGATCCAACTTCGATGTAATGTCCTTAAAACAAGTCAAAATGAGGCTCAGTAGTGTGTGTGGCCTCCACGTGCCTGTATGACCTCCCTACAATGCCTGGGCATGCTCCTGATGAGGTGGCGGATGGTCTCCTGAGGGATTTCCTCCCAGACCTGGACTAAAGCATCCGCCAACTCCTGGACAGTCTGTGGTGCAACGTGGCGTTGGTGGATGGAGCGAGACATGATGTCCCAGATGTGCTCAATTGGATTCAGGTCTGGGGAACGGGCGGGCCAGTCCATAGCATCAACGCCTTCCTCTTGCAGGAACTGCTGACACACTCCAGCCACATGAGGTCTAGCATTGTCTTGCATTAGGAGGAACCCAGGGCCAACCGCACCAGCATATGGTCTCACAAGGGGTCTGAGGATCTCATCTCGGTACCTAATGGCAGTCAGGCTACCTCTGGCGAGCACATGGAGGGCTGTGCGGGCCCCCAAAGAAATGCCACCCCACACCATGACTGACCCACCGCCAAACCGGTCATGCTGGAGGATGTTGCAGGCAGCAGAACGTTCTCCACAGCGTCTCCAGACTGTCACGTCTGTCACATGTGCTCAGTGTGAACCTGCTTTCATCTGTGAAGAGCACAGGGCGCCAGTGGCGAATTTGCCAATCTTGGTGTTCTCTGGCAAATGCCAAACGTCCTGCACGGTGTTGGGCTGTAAGCACAACCCCCACCTGTGGACGTCGGGCCCTCATACCACCCTCATACCACCACCCGTTTGAGCAGACACATGCACATTTGTGGCCTGCTGGAGGTCATTTTGCAGGGCTCTGGCAGTGCTCCTCCTGCTCCTCTGGCACAAAGGTGGAGGTAGCAGTCCTGCTGCTGGGTTGTTGCCGTCCTACGGCCTCCTCCACGTCTCCTGATATACTGGCCTGTCTCCTGGTAGCGCCTCCATGCTCTGGACACTACGCTGACAGACACAGCAAACCTTCTTGCCACAGCTCGCATTGATGTGCCATCCTGGATGAGCTGCACTACCTGAGCCACTTGTGTGGGTTGTAGACTCCGTCTCATGCTACCACTAGAGTGAAAGCACCGCCAGCATTCAAAAGTGACCAAAACATCAGCCAGGAAGCATAGGAACTGAGAAGTGGTCTGTGGTCACCACCTGCAAAACCAGTCCTTTATTGGGGGTGTCTTGCTAATTGCCTATAATTTCCACCTGTTGTCTATTCCATTTGCACAACAGCATGTGAAATGTATTGTCAATCAGTGTTGCTTCCTAAGTGGACAGTTTGATTTCACAGAAGTGTGATTGACTTGGAGTTACATTGTGTTGTTTAAGTGTTCTCTTTATTTTTTTGAGCAGTGTATATATATATATTCTTTAAAGCCATTGAAAAAAGGGACAATGAAACGCAGCTAATTTGCAGTCTTTCCAACTTCAGTTTGAAGTGATTGTGTTACTGTAGCTAAGTTGTTGGCTAGCTCCTCTGAACAACAGTGTCCTGACGAGTGATCATATTCTCTATGCCAGGCGAAATCGCGCCTCATTAGCTCATTGTTATGGATGTATCCAAATAAATGTCACAGGAAAACAGCTTAAACAAATGCAAATGCAGCTACTTTGCTGTTATTCTGGCTGAACCTTTTGATGTGACTGAAAGTTAGCCGTAGTTGGCTAGCTAGCAGGCAAGGGATAAGAATGTTGCCAGCCAGTATGGCAATGGAACATTTAGAGCAAACGACTGGGTCACGTCTATAGATACAAAACAAAAAGACTGAACGACTGGGTCGCGTCCATAGATACCGAACAAAAAGACTGAACGACTGGGTCACGTCCATAGATACAGAACAAAAAGACTGAACGACTGGGTCGCGTCCATAGATACAGAACAAAAAGAACGAATGACTGGGTCGCGTCCATAGATACAGAACAAAAAGACTGAACGACTGGGTCGCGTCCATAGATACAGAACAAAAAGACTGAACGACTGGGTCGCGTCCATAGATACAGAACAAAAAGAACGAATGACTGGGTCGCGTCTCTAGCAACCCTAGATTTGTGTCAGGACTATAGCTTGTGGAAGGATGAAATAGTATGAATAAATTAATAAAAATAACATTTTTTATGAAAACATGTCAATCATTACTTCGTCTCGGGCCTAACAACACCCGTGCCAATATATCCAATAAACACCGGCTTCTCGGGCGTTATCACTTAACTATACCCACAGCTAGACCCACAGCTATACCCAAAGCTATACCCACAGCTATACCCACAGCTATACACATGCTGGCACATAAACACAAAATACACAAACACATGTTGTATCATCATCATCGGCGATCACTCTAGTCCAGTATGATTGTCCTCCATGGGGACGTCTATGTGTGGGTCTTCAGATGGCTGTAGAGGCCTAGCTGAGCTCCACAGGCTATGTTGCAGTGTGGGCATGTGTGAGTGATGGTTGTGATGATTGTTGGGCCTTCCTGGTGTTGAGTCTGTCCTTGCGTAGCTGCCGCTTGTTCTCTGTCAAAGCCCCAGGTGTTACAAGTCACCCATAAACAGGGTGTTGCTCCGTCCCTCCCTCTGTGAATCTCTCAGACAGTGTGCTCATTAAAATGGCACACGTGCCATGGACAAACAAGCAAGAGGTTGGTTGGTTCAATACTGATGGGATTACAGGCTGAGTTTTGAACCCAGTCACCCCTTCCCTCAAGACTAAGGACACCATTCAGAATGTACACTGAGTATACAAAACATTAAGAACACCTGCTCTTTCCGTGACATAGACTGACCAGGTGACTCCTAAATATTAGGAACTGAATATTAGGAAGGTGTTCCTAATCTTTGGTATACTCAGTGTACATAAGCTTGCGTGATTCTGACTCCATTGATCATTCATTGATGTCAATTAGATACTTCCGATTTACAAAATCCTAGTTGACCATTGTTAAGATCAGAATAGGCTTGCTTTTCTAGGTGACCCCTGACCCAATATGGAAAGGTGAATGATCGTTTGCCCTGTAGAACTCCCTCCCTTAAACCACCAGTCCAGAAGAATCTCAATATCGAGTTCCTCCTCAAACTTTCAGGAGTAGCGCTCAGAGCCTGCTTAGGGCTGGGCGATATCAAATTAATTCAATTAATTTGAATGTATGTTTTAGCGCGATGTTCCAAATGCCTGTATCAAGGTTTTAATTTTGTTTTGTTTTCATGAGCGTTCTATGTTTTTTTTGGTCTCATCTACTTCGCTCCTTCTGTGCTGTGTTCACTGTGTACCTTCCCACTCTCACACAGACACCAAGCCCCTCCTCCTTCTGTGCTGTGTTCTCTGTGTACCTTCCCACTCTCACACAGACACCAAGCCCCTCCTCCTTCTGTGCAGTGTTCACTGTGTACCTTCCCACTCTCACACAGACACCAAGCCCCTCCTCCTTCTGTGCTGTGTTCACTGTGTACCTTCCCACTCTCACACAGACACCAAGCACCTCCTCCTTCTGTGCTGTGTTCACTGTGTACCTTCCCACTCGCACACAGACACCAAGCCCCTCCTCCTTCTGTGCTGTGTTCACTGTGTACCTTCCCACTCGCACACAGACACCAAGCCCCTCCTCCTTCTGTGCTGTGTTCACTGTGTACCTTCCCACTCGCACACAGACACCAAGCCCCTCCTCCTTCTGTGCTGTGTTCACTGTGTACCTTCCCACTCTCACACAGACACCAAGCCCCTCCTCCTTCTGTGCTGTGTTCACTGTGTACCTTCCCACTCGCACACAGACACCAAGCCCCTCCTCCTTCTGTGCTGTGTTCACTGTGTACCTTCCCACTCGCACACAGACACCAAGCCCCTCCTCCTTCTGTGCTGTGTTCACTGTGTACCTTCCCACTCGCACACAGACACCAAGCCCCTCCTCCTTCTGTGCTGTGTTCACTGTGTACCTTCCCACTCGCACACAGACACCAAGCCCCTCCTCCTTCTGTGCTGTGTTCACTGTGTACCTTCCCACTCTCACACAGACACCAAGCCCCTCCTCCTTCTGTGCTGTGTTCACTGTGTACCTTCCCACTCCCACACAGACACCAAGCCCCTCCTCCTTCTGTGCTGTGTTCACTGTGTACCTTCCCACTCTCACACAGACACCAAGCCCCTCCTCCTTCTGTGCTGTGTTCACTGTGTACCTTCCCACTCTCACACAGACACCAAGCCCCTCCTCCTTCTGTGCAGTGTTCACTGTGTACCTTCCCACTCTCACACAGACACCAAGCCCCTCCTCCTTCTGTGCTGTGTTCACTGTGTACCTTCCCACTCTCATACAGACACCAAGCCCCTCCTCCTTCTGTGCAGTGTTCACTGTGTACCTTCCCACTCTCACACAGACACCAAGCCCCTCCTCCTTCTGTGCTGTGTTCACTGTGTACCTTCCCACTCTCACACAGACACCAAGCACCTCCTCCTTCTGTGCTGTGTTCACTGTGTACTTTCCCACTCTCACACAGACACCAAGCCCCTCCTCCTTCTGTGCAGTGTTCACTGTGAACCTTCCCACTCTCACACAGACACCAAGCCCCTCCTCCTTCTGTGCAGTGTTCACTGTGTACCTTCCCACTCTCACACAGACACCAAGCCCCTCCTCCTTCTGTGCTGTGTTCACTGTGAACCTTCCCACTCTCACACAGACACCAAGCCCCTCCTCCTTCTGTGCAGTGTTCATTGTGAACCTTCCCACTCTCACACAGACACCAAGCCCCTCCTCCTTCTGTGCTGTGTTCACTGTGTACCTTCCCACTCTCACACAGACACCAAGCCCATCCTCCTTCTGTGCTGTTTTCACTGTGTACCTTGTGTGACGACCCTCCCACTCTGTCTGCCGTATTCTCTCTTTGCTCTTGTTTCCTTATTAGGATGCCGGTGGGCGGAGTTGGGAGGGTCGTCAGCTACATGGGAAACACCTTGGCTTGGGTGTGTCCCAGGATAAATGGACCTCTTCCACATTCATTGGGGAGACTCTCCATGCAGACACCTTTATTGATTTTTGTTGTGGTATTTTTGTGGCTTTTTGGTTGTTTGCTTTGGCACCTTTCAACACCTTGCATTATTACATTTATGCATGCAAAACACTCACTTACACTACTGATTACTGATTACACACACCATTGTTAATTGTACTTAATTTACTTTAGTTAATAATAAATATATATTTTGGTATTCCTTGTCTCCACGTTGTCTCCCTTTTGTTACGAATTTTGAGCCGGTTCGTGACAAGTGGGGGCTAGTCTGGGATCTTGAAAGTGTTGTGTTTGGGAGAAAACGTGGAGTTAATGTTAAATTCTGTAGGTGCTTTGGTTGTACAGTGAGGGAAAAAAGTATTTGATCCCCTGCTGATTTTGTACGTTTGCCCACTGACAAAGACATGATCAGTCTATAATTTTATAGTATTTAGTCAGCCACCAATTGTGCAAGTTCTCCCACTTAAAAAGATGAGAGGCCTGTAATTTTCATCATAGTTACACATCAACTATGACAGACAAATTGAGAAAAAAAAATCCAGAAAAATCACATTGTAGGATTTTTAATGAATTTATTTGCAAATTATGGTGGAAAATAAGTATTTGGTCACCTACAAACAAGCAAGATTTCTGGCTCTCACAGACCTGTAACTTCTTCTTTAAGAGGCTCCTCTGTCCTCCACTCGTTACCTGTATTAATGGCACCTGTTTGAACTTGTTATCAGTATAAAAGACACCTGTCCACAACCTCAAACAGTCACACTCCAAACTCCACTATGGCCAAGACCAAAGAGCTGTCAAAGGACACCAGAAACAAAATTGTAGACCTGCACCAGGCTGGGAAGACTGAATCTGCAATAGGTAAGCAGCTTGGTTTGAAGAAATCAACTGTGGGAGCAATTATTAGGAAATGGAAGACATACAAGACCACTGATAATCTCCCTCGATCTGGGGCTCCACGCAAGATCTCACCCCATGGGGTCAAAATGATCACAAGAACGGTAAGCAAAAATCCCAGAACCACACGGGGGCACCTAGTGAATGACCTGCAGAGAGCTGGGACCAAAGTAACAAAGCCTACCATCAGTAACACACTACGCCGCCAGGGACTCAAATCCTGCAGTGCCAGACGTGTCCCCCTGCTTAAGCCAGTACATGTCCAGGCCCGTCTGAAGTTTGCTAGAGTGCATTTGGATGATCCAGAAGAGGATTGGGAGAATGTCATATGGTCAGATGAAACCAAAATAGTATAAAACACAACTCGTCGTGTTTGGAGGACAAAGAATGCTGTTGCATCCAAAGAACACCATACCTACTGTGAAGCATGGGGGTGGAAACATCATGCTTTGGGGCTGTTTTTCTGCAAAGGGACCAGGACGACTGATCCGTGTAAAGGAAAGAATGAATGGGGCCATGTATCGTGAGATTTTGAGTGAAAACCTCCTTCCATCAGCAAGGGCATTGAAGATGAAACGTGGCTGGGTCTTTCAGCATGACAATGATCCCAAACACACCGCCCGGGCAACGAAGGAGTGGCTTCGTAAGAAGCATTTCAAGGTCCTGGAGTGGCCTAGCCAGTCTCCAGATCTCAACCCCATAGAAAATCTTTGGAGGGAGTTGAAAGTCCGTGTTGCCCAGCGACACAGACTTCCAACATCACTGCTCTAGAGGAGATCTGCATGGAGGAATGGGCCAAAATACCAGCAACAGTGTGTGAAAACCTTGTGAAGACTTACAGAAAACGTTTGACCTGTGTCATTGCCAACAAAGATAAACTTTTGTTATTGACCAAATACTTATTTTCCACCATAATTTGCAAATAAATTCATTAAAAATCCTACAATGTGATTTTCTGGATTTTTTTTCTTCTCATTTTGTCTGTCATAGTTGACGTGTACCTATGATGAAAATTACAGGCCTCTCTCATCTTTTTAAGTGGGAGAACTTGCACAATTGGTGGCTGACTAAATACTTTTTTCCCCCACTAGTACTTGGTGGCAAAACCCTTGTTGGCAATCACAGAGGTCAGACGTTTCTTGTAGTTGGCCACCAGGTTTGCACACATCTCAGGAGGAATTTTGTCCCACTCCTCTTTGCAGATCTTCTCCAAGTCATTAAGGTTTCTAGGCTGACGTTTGGCAACTCGAACCTTCAGCTCCCTCCACAGATTTTCTATGGGATTAAGGTCTGGAGACTTGCTAGGCCACTCCAGGACCTTAATGTGCTTCTTCTTGAGCCACTCCTTTGTTGCCTTGGCTGTGTGTTTTTGGTCATTGTCATGCTGGAATACCCATCCACAACCCATTTATTTTTATTTTATTTTTATTTCACCTTTATTTAACCAGGTAAACCAGTTGAGAACAAGTTCTCATTTACAACTGCGACCTGGCAAAGATAAAGCAAAGCAGTGCGATAAAAACAACAACACAGAGTTACATATGGGGTAAAACAAAACAAAGTAAAAAATACAACAGAAATACATATATATACAGTGTGTGCAAATGTAGCAAGTTATGGAGGTAAGGCAATAAATAGGCTATAGTGCAAAATAATTACAATTAGTATTAACACTGGAATGATAGATGTGCAAGAGATGATGTGCAAATAGAGATACTGGGGTACAAATAAATAACAATATAGGGATGAGGTAGTTGGGTGGGCTAATTTCAGATGGGCTGTGTACAGGTGCAGTGATCGGTAAGGTGCTCTGACAACTGATGCTTAAAGTTAGTGAGGGAGATAAGTGTCTCCAGCTTCAGAGATTTTTGCAATTTGTTCCAGTCATTGGCAGTAGAGAACTGGAAGGAATTGCGGCCAAAGGAGGTGTTGGTTTTGGGGATGACCAGTGAGATATACCTGCTGGAGCGCAGACTACGGGTGGGTGTTGCTATGGTGACCAATGAGCTAAGATAAGGCGGGGATTTGCCTAGCAGTGATTTATAGATGGCCTGGAGCCAGTGGGTTTGGCGACGAATATGTAGTGAGGACCAGCCAACAAGAGCGTACAGGTCACAGTGGTGGGTATTATATGGGGCTTTGGAGACAAAACGGATGGCACTGTGATAGACTACATCCAATTTGCTGAGTAGAGTATTGGAGGCTATTTTGTAAATGACATCGCCGAAGTCAAGGATCGGTAGGATAGTCAGTTTTACGAGGGCATGTTTGGCAGCATGAGCGAAGGAGGCTTTGTTGCGAAATAGGAAACCGATTCTAGATTTAACTTTGGATTGGAGATTCTTAATGTGAGTCTGGAAGGAGAGTTTACAGTCTAACCAGACACCTAGATATTTGTAGTTGTCCACATACTCTAGGTCAGACCCGTCGAGAGTAGTGATTCTAGTCGGGTGGGCGGGTGCAAGCAGCGTTCGGTTGAAGAGCATGCATTTAGTTTTACTAGTGTTTAAGAGCAGTTGGAGGCTACTGAAGGAGTGTTGTATGGCATTGAAGCTCGTTTGGAGGTTTGTTAACACAGTGTCCAATGAACCCATGTTCAATGCCCTGGCTGAGGGAAGGAGGTTCTCACCCAAGATTTGACGGTACATGGCCCCGTCCATCGTCCCTTTGATGCGGTGAAGTTGACCCGTCCCCTTAGCAGAAAAACACCCCCAAAGCATAATGATTCCACCTCCATGTTTGACGGTGGGGAGGGTGTTCTTGGGGTCATAGGCAGCATTCCTCCTCCTCCAAACACGGCGAGTTGAGTTGATGCCAAAGAGCTCCATTTTGGTCTCATCTGACCACAACACTTTCACCCAGTTCTCCTCTGAATCATTCAGATGTTCATTGGCAAACTTCAGACGGGCATGTATATGTGCTTTCTTGAGTAGGGGGACCTTGCGGGCACTGCAGGATTTCAGTCCTTCACGGCGTAGCGTGTTACTAATTGTTTTCTTGGTGACTATGGTCCCAGCTGCCTTGAGATCATTGACAAAATGTATGCACGCATGACTGTAAGTCGCTTTGGATAAAAGCGTCTGCTAAATGGCATATTATTATTATTATTAAGATCCTCCCGTGTAGTTCTGGGCTGATTCCTCATCGTTTTCATGATCATTGCAACTCCACGAGGTGAGATCTTGCATGGAGCCCCAGGCCGAGGGAGATTGACAGTTCTTTTGTGTTTCTTCGAATAATCACACCAACTGTTACCTTCTCACCAAGCTGCTTGCCGATGGTCTTGTAGCCCATTCCAGCCTTGTGTAGGTCTACAATCTTGTCCCTGACATCCTTGGAGAGAGCTCTTTGGTCTTGGCCATGGTCGAGAGTTTGGAATCTGATTGATTGATTGCTTCTGTGGACAGGTGTCTTTTATACAGGTAACAAGCTGAGATTAGGAGCACTCCCTTTAAGAGTGTGCTCCTAATCTCTGCTCGTTACCTGTATAAAAGACACCAGGGAGCCAGAAATCTTTCTGATTGACAGGGGGTCAAATACTTATTTCCCTCATTAAAATGCAAATCAATTTATAACATTTTTGACATGTGTTTTTCTGGATTTTTTTGTTGTTATTCTGTCTCTCACTGTTCAAATAAACCTACCATTAAAATGATAGACTGATCATTTCTTTGACAGTGGGCAAACGTACAAAATCAGCAGGGGATCAAATACGTTTTTTCCCTCACTGTATATTTTGTTAGGTTGGTTGAGTTTGATAGGCCCAGTATTGGTTGCCTTTGCTTTTTGGGGTTGTGTACTGCGTTGGAGAGAGTACATTGGTTAGTTTCCAGGCCCTGCCCAGAAACTTGCTCTACTCGCTGTTGGGACATTGGTCTGAGGAGGTGAGTACAATCGGCTGTGTACCTCAGTGGGAGATTTGGATAGGGTAGTGACATTTGCTACCCGGAGCTATAGCCTTTTCCCCTGATAGGCTTAGTGACGTGTTATGTTTTGGAATACGTTGGGCATGGTTAAATGTTTGTTATTTTTGTGTGGTGTCTGTGGACTGAGCAGTTGTCTCGGGGGCACATCCGTGGCTTGGTGGAATCTACCAGCGTGCTGGGGGGTTTATTTCCTTGCCAGCGGGCTACAGTGCGTAATTACCCACCGCGAATCCGCACGAAGACTAGGGTTGAGTTATTGTAGGTTTTGGGGAAGCTCCATATCCCATCTCTCTTCTGTGGTGCTCGGTGTGATTGTCATTTCTCGTGTTGTGTCTGGTGTGCTCAGCAGAGGGGTTGAGCGAGATTATTATATATATATATTTTTATGGCGTCTAATGTAGACGAGTTTATTCGCTTTCCATCAGAGGAACTGTTAGAATTATGTACTAAAGAACAGCTGTTGAAGGTTGCTGAACACTACAAGGTTGAAATTAGTGATAAATGTCAATAAAATTATATTAGGTTAATATTGAAGGACAATTTGATGGAGAGTGGTATTCTCGAAGTTACCACTGGGGCAGCCTCTGCTGAGGACTCGTTGTCTCCCCGATATGTTACAATGACCGCTCCATCGGTTAGTCATAGTAGTCTTCTTTTTGAACAGCAGAAAGAACTGCTTCTGTTACAGCTAGGGCATGATCGTGTAAAATATGAAAGGGAATTAGAATTTAAACAGGATATAAAGCGTGCTAAAATCAAGCTGCAACAAGAGCGACTACAGTTGGTTAGGGAAGGAATGCTCTCAGGGAAGTTTGCTCTGGGAAGGTGATCCAGAGTTACCTAGGGGTCGTTCCTCTTTTGGTCGTGACCCAGACACATTTGATATTGTTGGGAACTTACGGTTGTTGCTTCAGTTTAATGAAAAGGACCCTGAGACATTCTTTTCGTTGTTTGAGCGTGTTGCTGACGCTAGGAGTTGGCCTGATTCTGACCGCACTTTGATGTTGCAGTGTGTGCTGACTGGTAAAGCGCAGGAAGCATATTCAGCTCTTAGTGTAGCCGACAGTGTCAGTTATGATAAGGTTAAAATGGCTGTGTTACAGATTTACGAATTGGTCCCTGAGGCTTACCGCCAAGGATTTAGAACTTTAAAAAAAGGATGATCAGCAGACTCATGTTGAGTTTGCGCGATAATTATCTTCACAGTTTAATCGCTGGTGTTCCGCCTCTGCAGTTATGACTTTCCAAGGGCTGTGTGATCTGATTATGTTAGAGCAATTTAAGGACACAATCCCTGATCGTATAGCGACGTACGTTAACGAATGAAAAATAAAGACTGTCGCTGAGGCTGCGGTTTTGGCGGATGAATATGTTTTGACTCACAAAAATGTTTTTGCAGAACCCCGTATTCGGAGTGAGTGGGGGCGTTCGCAGAGATTTGGGCCTCGCTTACCGAGATACTTCGGTTCACGGGCAGAGTTTCATTCAACTAGGGTTGAGCCGACTTTGGTCAAGAGTGTCACTACTGTCAAGACTTAGGTAATTGGAAAAACGAATGTCCGGTTCTCAGGTCTAGTGGTAAATTCAGTACAGGTGCTTATGTTAAATCTAAGCCTACGGCGTTAGCTGCGCCTGTTCCACATCAGTTCACTCCTGACACATTGTCTCATGCCCAGGGGCATGTGAAAGTCCATATTGATCCAGACTATTTACCTTTCATTACGGAGGGTTTTGTGTCTATGTTAGGAAGTAAGAACCTAGTGCCAGTGAAGATCCTAAGAGACACAGGTGCCTCTGAATCGTTTGTGTTGGAATCTGTGTTACCCTTCTCTGCGGAGATTGATTCGGGGAATAGTGTTCTAATTAGGGGAATAGGTTTGAACACTCTGTCAGTTCCATTGCATAAACTGATGTTGGATTGTGGACTGGTGAAAGGTGAGGTTGTTGTGGGGGTGCGTCCTTCATTGCCTATTGAGGGTATCGACGTGATCCTTGGGAATAACTTGGCTGTTGAGCGTGTGTGGCCTATCGTGTTTCCATCTTTAGTGGTTTCCACTAAGCCGTTAATTGTAGGGATTCCTGATGAGAGTGCGCAGAATTTCCCAGAGGTATTCTCTGCGTGTGCAGTGACGCGTTCTATGATCCATGACGACCTGGTCACTGAACTGGCTAACGAGAATACCACAAAGAAGTCTGTTACTGTTTTCCCTGTTATCCCGTTATCTGTATCCCACTCCGATTTAATCGAGGCGCAACGGACTGACCCCACATTAGAAGAGTTGCGGGACCAAATTGTGCCTGTGGAACAGGAGGTCCTGATGAGAAAGTGGATGTCTCATGGTAGTTGTTTTCTGGGGGAGGCGATTAGTCAGGTTGTGGTACCAGTTAAGCAGACGTTGCTGGACATATGGGTGTGAGGAAAACCTACAATCGCATATTAAGACATTTATTTTGGCCTAGATTAAGGAGGGATGTTTCTGATTTCATCAATCCTTGGGAATTTTAGCTAAAGCTAAAACTGGCGAGTGTAGAGAGTATAGAGATATTGTTATCCACGTCGGCACCAACGATGTTAGGATGAAACAGTCAGAGGTCACCAAGTGCAACATAGCTTCAGCGTGTAAATCAGCTAGAAAGATGTGTCGGCATCGAGTAATTGTCTCTGGCCCCCTCCCAGTTAGGGGAAGTGACGAGCTCTACAGCAGAGTCTCAGCACTTAATCGCTGGTTGAAAACTGTTTTCTGCCCCTCCCAAAAGATAACATTTGTGGATAATTGGCCCTCTTTCTGGGACTCACCCACAAACAGGACCAAGCCTGACCTGCTGAGGAGTGACGGACTCCATCCTAGCTGGAGGGGTGCTCTCCTCTTATCTACCAACATAGATAGGGCTCTAACTCCTCTAGCCCCACAGTGAAATAGGGTGCAGGCCAGGCAGCAGGCTGTTAGCCAACCTGCCAGCTTAGTGGAGTCTGCCAATAGCACAGTCAGTGTAGTCAGCTCAGCCATACCCATTGAGACTGTGTCTGTGCCTCGACCTAGGTTGGGCAAAACTAAACATGGCGGTGTTCACCCTAGCAATCTTATTAGGATAAAGATCTCCTCCATTCCTGCCATTATTGAAAGAGATCGTGATACCTCACATCTCAAAATAGGGTTACTTAATGTTAGATCCCTCACTTCAAAGGCAGTCATAGTCAATGAACTAATCACTGATCATAATCTTGATGTGATTGGCCTGACTGAAACATGGCTTAAGCCTGATG
The DNA here is from genome assembly GCF_964263955.1 of Coregonus lavaretus. Lineage (NCBI taxonomy): Eukaryota > Metazoa > Chordata > Actinopteri > Salmoniformes > Salmonidae > Coregonus > Coregonus lavaretus. Next base: position 50,427,607 of record NC_139992.1, on the reverse strand, counting down.
AATTTGCTGTGTTAAATGAGGCCTCACCTCCTGGTTACACTAGTGACCATATTCCCCGTGCATCCCGCAAAGGCGGAGGTGTTGCTAACATTTACGATAGCAAATTTCAATTTACAAAAAAAAAAATGGCGTTTTCATCTTTTGAGCTTCTAGTCATGAAATCTATGCAGCCTACTCAATCACTTTTTATAGCTACTGTTTACAGGCCTCCTGGGCCATATACAGCGTTCCTCTCTGAGTTTCCTGAATTCCTATCAGACCTTGTAGTCATAGCAGATCATATTCTAATTTTTGGTGATTTTAATATTCACATGGAGAAGTCCACAGACCCACTCCAAAAGTCTTTCGGAGCCATTATCGACTCAGTGGGTTTTGTCCAACATGTCTCTGGACCTACTCACTGCCACAGTCATACTCTGGACCTAGTTTTGTCCCATGGAATAAATGTTGTAGATCTTAATGTTTTTCCACAAAATCCTGGACTATCGGACCACCATTTTATTACATTTGCAATCGCAACAAATAATCTGCTCAGACCCCAACCAAGGAGCATCAAAAGTCGTGCTATAAATTCTCAAACAACACAAAAATTCATTGATGCCCTTCCAGACTCCTTCTGCCTACCCAAGGACGTCAGAGGACAAAAATCAGTTAACCACTTAACTGAGGAACTCAATTTAACCTTGCGCAATACCCTAGATGCAGTTGCACCCCTAAAAACGAAAAACATTTGTCATAAGAAACTAGCTCCCTGGTATACAGAAAATACCCGAGCTTTGAAGCAAGCTTCCAGGAAATTGGAACGGAAATGGCGCCACACCAAACTGGAAGTCTTCCGACTAGCTTGGAAAGACAGTACCGTGCAGTACCGAAGAGCCCTCACTGCTGCTCGATCATCCTACTTTTCCAACTTAATCGAGGAAAATAAGAACAATCCAAAATTTCTTTTTGATACTGTTGCAAAGCTAACTAAAAAGCAGCATTCCCCAAGAGAGGATGGCTTTCACTTTAGCAGTGATAAATTCATGAACTTCTTTGAGGAAAAGATCATGACCATTAGAAAGCAAATTACGGACTCCTCTTTGAATCTGCGTATTCCTCCAGGGCTTAGCTGTCCTGGATCTGCACAGCTCTGCGAGGGCCTGGGATCGGGAGAGACACTTAAGTGTTTTAGTACTATATCTCTTGACACAATGATGAAAATAATCATGGCCTCTAAACCTTCAAGCTGCATACTGGATCCTATTCCTACTAAACTGCTGAAGGAGCTGCTTCCTGTGCTTGGCCCTCCTATGTTGAACATAATAAACAGCTCTCTATCCACCGGATGTGTACCAAACTCACTAAAAGTGGCAGTGATAAAGCCTCTCTTGAAAAAGCCAAACCTTGACCCGGAAAATATAAAAAACTATCGGCCTATATCGAATCTTCCATTCCTCTCAAAAATTTTAGAAAAAGCTGTTGCGCAGCAACTCACTGCCTTTCTGAAGACAAACAATGTATACGAAATGCTTCAGTCTGGTTTTAGACCCCATCATAGCACTGAGACTGCACTTGTGAAGGTGGTAAATGACCTTTTAATGGCGTCAGACCGAGGCTCTGCATCTGTCCTCGTGCTACTAGACCTTAGTGCTGCCTTTGACACCATCGATCACCACATTCTTTTGGAGAGACTGGAAACCCAAATTGGTCTACACGGACAAGTTCTGGCCTGGTTTAGATCCTACCTGTCGGAAAGATATCAGTTTGTCTCTGTGAATGGTCTGTCCTCCGACAAATCAACTGTACATTTCGGTGTTCCTCAAGGTTCCGTTTTAGGACCACTATTGTTTTCACTATATATTTTACCTCTTGGGGATGTTATTCGAAAACATAATGTTAACTTTCACTGCTATGCGGATGACACACAGCTGTACATTTCAATGAAACATGGTGAAGCCCCAAAATTGCCCTCGCTAGAAGCCTGTGTTTCAGACATAAGGAAGTGGATGGCTGAAAACTTTTTACTTTTAAACTCGGACAAAACAGAGATGCTTGTTCTAGGTCCCAAGAAACAAAGAGATCTTCTGTTAAATCTGACAATTCATCTTGATGGTTGTAAAGTCGTCTCAAATAAAACTGTGAAGGACCTCGGCGTTACTCTTGACCCTGATCTCTCTTTTGACGAACATATCAAGACTGTTTCAAGGACAGCTTTTTTCCATCTACGTAACATTGCAAAAATCAGAAATTTTCTGTCCAAAAATGATGCAGAAAAATTAATCCATGCATTTGTTACTTCTAGGTTAGACTACTGCAATGCTCTATTTTCCGGCTACCCGGATAAAGCACTAAATAAACTTCAGTTAGTGCTAAATACGGCTGCTAGAATCCTGACTAGAACCAAGAAATTTGATCATATTACTCCAGTGCTAGCTTCCCTACACTGGCTTCCTGTTAAGGCAAGGGCTGATTTCAAGGTTTTACTGTTAACCTATAAAGCGTTACATGGGCTTGCTCCTACCTATCTTTCCGAGTTGGTCCTGCCGTACATACCAATACGTACGCTACGGTCACAAGACGCAGGCCTCCTAATTGTCCCTAGAATTTCTAAGCAAACAGCGGGAGGCAGGGCTTTCTCCTATAGATCTCCATTTTTATGGAACAGTCTGCCTACCCATGTGAGAGACGCAGACTCGGTCTCAACCTTTAAGTCTTTACTGAAGACTTATCTCTTCAGTAGGTCATATGATTGAGTGTAGTCTGGCCCAGGAGTGTGAAGGTGAACGGAAAGGCTGGAGCAACGAACAGCCCTTGCTGTCTCTGCCAGGCCGGTTCCCCTCTCCACTGGGGTTCTCTGCCTCTAACCCTGTTGCAGGGGCTGAGTCACTGGCTTGCTGGTGCTCTTTCATGCCGTCCCTGGGAGGGGTGCGTCACTTGAGTGGGTTGAGTTACTGACGTGATCTTCCTGTCTGGGTTGGCGCCCCCCCCCTTGGTTTGTGCTGTGGTGGAGACCTCTGTGGGCTATACTCGGCCTTGTCTCAGGATTGTAAGTTGGTGGTTGGGGATATCCCTCTAGTGGTGCGGGGGCTGTGCTTTGGCGGAGTGGGTGGGGTTATATCCTTCCTGTTTGGCCCTGTCCGGGGGTTTCTTCGGATGGGGCCACAGTGTCTCCGGACCGCTCCTGTCTCAGCCTCCAGTATTTATGCTGCAGTAGTTTATGTGTCGGGGGGCTGGGGTTAGTTGGTTATACCTGGAGTACTTCTCCTGTCTTATCCGGTGTCCTGTGTGAATTTAAGTATGCTCTCTCTAATTCTCTCGTTCTCTCTTTCTCTCTGAGAACCTGAGCCCTAGGACCATACGTCAGGACTACCGGGCATGATGACACCTTGCTGTCCCCAGTCCGCCTGGCCTTGCTGCTATTCCAGTTTCAACTGTTCTGCCTGCGGCTACGAAACCCCTACCTGTCCCAGACCTGCTGTTTTCAACTCTTAATGATCGGCTATGAAAAGCCAACTGAGAGACCTGAGCCCTAGGACCATACGTCGGGACTACCGGCCGTGGTGACTCCTTGCTGTCCCCAGTCCGCCTGGCCTTGCTGCTATTCCAGTTTCAACTGTTCTGCCTGCGGTTATGGAACCCCTACCTGTCCCAGACCTGCTGTTTTCAACTCTTAATGATCGGCTATGAAAAGCCAACTGAGATTTATTCCTGATTATTATTTGACCATTCTTGTCACTTATGAACATTTTTGAACATCTTGGCATGGTTCTGTTATAATCTCCACCCGGCACAGCCAGAAGAGGACTGGCCACCCCTCATAGCCTGGTTCCTCTCTAGGTTTCTTCCTAGGTTTTCGCCTTTCTAGGGAGTTTTTCCTAGCCACCGTGCTTCTACACCTGCATTACTAGCTGTTTGGGGTTTTAGGCTGGGTTTCTGTACAGCACTTCGAGATATTAGCTGATGTAAGAAGGGCTATATAAAATAAAATTGATTGAAATTGATTGATTGATCAAAACTTGTCACACCTGTCAATTAACTGGTAAACCTAATCAAGCTATTAAGCCGGTACCACTGTTTCCTATTCCTGTACTCAGTAAACCTTTTGAGTATCTGATTATTGACTGTGTTGGTCCTCTGCCTCGTTCTAAAAAGGGTAGTAATTATTTGTTGACTGTGATGTGTTAGACCACTAGGTTTCCTGCTGCCTATCCTCTCCAGTCTATCACGACTAAGTCTGTGTTAAAAGCTTTGACTCAGTTTCTCTCACTGTTTGGAATCCCTAAGGTCATTCAAAGTGATCAAGGATCTAATTTCATCTCTAATCTCTTTGGTCAGGTTCTCCAACAGCTCCATATTAAACACAACTTGTCTAGCGCCTATCACGCGCAAAGTCAAGGAGCACTGGAACGTTTCCATCAAACACTTAAGTCTTTGTTGAGAGCTTATTGTACTGAGATGGATAAGGATTGGGAGGAGAGGTTGCCTTGGTTACTGTTAGCCGCTAGGGAGGTTTCACAGTAGAGCACGGGTTTTAGCCCAAATGACCTTGTGTTTGGACATAGGGTGCGTGGGCTTTTATCTGTTCTCCAGGATGACTGGAAGTCTCCCGAGCCTCCTCAGTCCCTGTTATCATATGTGTGTGATTTTCCGCGACGCTTGTATGCCGCTGGTGAAATGGCTAAAGAGAAGCTATCATCTTAACAGGACAGGATGAAGAGCATATTTGATCGCCGAGCTGAGCCTCGTCACTTTAGTCCAGGTGATCAGGTTCTGGGTCTGCTGCCAATTGTTGGTTCTCCTTTTCAAGCCAAGTTTGAAGGTGGTGCGTCAGTACACTGAGCAAAATTATCTAGTTGCCACTCCAGAACAGAGGAAAGCACACCAACTGTGCCATGTAAATTTGTTAAAAACCTATTATGCACGTTCCTCTGAGACTGAACAGTGGGAGTCTACAGAGGACGGTAAAACTGTTCTTTTGGCTGATACTGTTATTTCCCTGGGTTCTGGTCATGCTAGGTCTGTGCATGAGGAGGAAGATGTTCCTGGTCCCGACGATTGCATACTGCAGGGTAGATTAAAAAATTCAGAGACACTGGAGATTTTAGATAGCCTTCTTACTCATCTACCTGTTGATGGGCGGAAAGAGATGGTTGGTCTGATTCTGAGATTTCCAGGTTTGTTTTCTAATACACCTACACGTACAAACTTAATAGAACATGATATTGACATTGGAGATGCTGACCCCATTTGTCAACGGTTCTATAGAGTTTCTTCAGAGAAACTGCGTTGTCTGGATGCTGAGGTCAGGTACATGCTGGAGAGTAAAATAGCAGAGCCTTCTTTCTCCAGTTGGGCTTCTCCCTGTATCTTGGTCAGTAAATCGGATGGAACAAACAGATTTTGTACGGACTACCGTAAGGTAAACGATGTCACTAAGCCATATTCATTTCCTCTTCCTCGGATGGAGGACTGCGTTGATCAAGTCGGCGCAGCTAAGTTTGTGAGCAAATTTGACCTGTTAAAGGGCTATTGGCAGGTGCCACTGACGAGTAGGGCACGTGAAACTCTGCCTTTATTACACCTTTTGGTCTGTACTCGTATTCGGTTATGAGTTTCGGCCTGCATAATGCACCTGCCACTTTTCAGCGACTTATGAACAGGGTTGTCTCTGGTCTGGCCGGGTGCGCTGTTTATCTGGACGATGTAGTGATATATGCAGATACTTGGGAGGAACATCTGTCCCGTATTCAAGCCTCGTTGGAACGTCTGGCTGCGGGTCGCCTCACGATAAATTTGGCTAAATGTAGTTTGCTCAGGCGACTGTTACATACCTTGGAAAGGTGGTTGGGCAGGGTGAAGTGCGTCCTGTTCGGGCTAAAGTGGTAGCTATTGATGCTTTTCCACCACCAACTACTAAAAAGGAACTGATGCGTTTCTTGGGAATGATTGGGTATTATCGTGGTTTTTGTAGGAACTTCTCTACTGTGGTCGCTCCCTTGACAGATGTGCTGAAAGCTAAGGCTGTGTACGTATGGTCTTCTCATTGTCAACAGGCTTTTGAAGATGCAAAGAGGTTGATTACCTCAACTCCGGTGCTGGCTGCTCCTCGTGTGGATTTGTCATTTACCTTGCAGGTGGACGCTAGTCATGTGGGGGCAGGTGCAGTTTTGCTGCAAGAAGATATGTCTGGGGTTGAGAGGCCTGTTAGTTTATTTTCCAAAAAGTTTAACCATTATCAGTTGAACTATTCGGTCATTGAAAAAGAAGCGCTAGCACTCATATGGGCACTGCAACACTTCGAAGTGTATGTTGGGTCGGGAGTAATACCTATTGTGGTCTACACCGACCATAACCCTCTCACCTTTTTGAGGTCCATGATGTGTCCTAATCAGAGGATAATGAGATGGTGTTTATTTTTACAATCCTTCCATCCAGGATGTTGGCTGGGGCAAGTGGAGGTGTGAACGTGTAACAACTTGTTAATTTGGGACGCAGAGGCTGGTATGTTGTTCCGGGGTCCTTGTTGGTCCCTGGTTTTATGGGGGGGGGGGGGGGGGTTGACGACCCTCCCACTCTGTCTGCCGTATTCTCTCTTTGCTCTTGTTTCCTTATTAGGATGCCGGTGGGCGGAGTTGGGAGGGTCGTCAGCTACATGGGAAACACCTGGGCTTGGGTGTGTCCCAGGATAAATGGACCTCTTCCACATTCATTGGGGAGACTCTCCATGCAGACACCTTTATTGATTTTTGTTGTGGTATTTTTGTGGCTTTTTGGTTGTTTGCTTTGGCACCTTTCAACACCTTGCATTATTACATTTATGCATGCATAACACTCACTTACACTACTGATTACTGATTACACACACCATTGTTAATTGTACTTAATTTACTTTAGTTAATAAATATATATTTTGGTATTCCTTGTCTCCACGTTGTCTCCCTTTTGTTACGAATTTTGAGCCGGTTTGTGACACTTCCCACTCTCACACAGACACCAAGCCCCTCCTCCTTCTGTGCAGTGTTCACTGTGTACCTTCCCACTCTCACACAGACACCAAGCCCCTCCTCCTTCTGTGCTGTGTTCACTGTGTACCTTCCCACTCTCACACAGACACCAAGCCCCTCCTCCTTCTGTGCTGTGTTCACTGTGTACCTTCCCACTCTCACACAGACACCAAGCCCCTCCTCCTTCTGTGCAGTGTTCACTGTGTACCTTCCCACTCTCACACAGACACCAAGCCCCTCCTCCTTCTGTGCAGTGTTCACTGTGTACCTTCCCACTCTCACACAGACACCAAGCCCCTCCTCCTTCTGTGCAGTGTTCACTGTGTACCTTCCCACTCTCACACAGACACCAATCCCCTCCTCCTTCTGTGCTGTGTTCTCTGTGTACCTTCCCACTCTCACACAGACACCAAGCCCCTCCTCCTTCTGTGCTGTGTTCTCTGTGTACCTTCCCACTCTCACACAGACACCAAGCCCCTCCTCCTTCTGTGTTGTGTTCACTGTGTACCTTCCCACTCTCACACAGACACCAAGCCCCTCCTCCTTCTGTGCTGTGTTCACTGTGTACCTTCCCACTCTCACACAGACACCAAGCCCCTCCTCCTTCTGTGCTGTGTTCACTGTGTACCTTCCCACTCGCACACAGACACCAAGCCCCTCCTCCTTCTGTGCTGTGTTCACTGTGTACCTTCCCACTCTCACACAGACACCAAGCCCCTCCTCCTTCTGTGCAGTGTTCATTGTGTACCTTCCCACTCGCACACAGACACCAAGCCCCTCCTCCTTCTGTGCTGTGTTCACTGTGTACCTTCCCACTCTCACACAGACACCAAGCCCCTCCTACTTCTGTGCCTTGTGCACTGCCCACCTTCCCACTCGCACACAGACACCAAGCCCCTCCCCCTGCCACTCACAACAACAAAGAGACGACAGATCACATCTTCCTCTCTGACAACAAGCAGTTTAAACTCGCTATTTGCGTTTGAGGTTTGGTCCAACAGAATCGGTCATATGGACGACGAAATGCTTAGACATTATTTTACTGTAATAGATGAGAACATAACCTTTCTAATGATGTCCTTTTTATGTCTCAACTCCCAAAATGTAGAACAGATCCTACTGAAATGAGAGTATCAATGAACATGATTGTGGAAAATGTGTGCTCAGTTTCTGTCACGCGTGGCATTGTGGTACCATGTACCGCTAGCAGCATTTTAGTCAGACTATTATGCGCTAGCTGTCTATAATAATAAAATAATATGCCATTTAGCAGACGCTTTTATCCAAAGCGACTTACAGTCATGCGTGTATACATTTTTGTGTATGTCTGTGCAATGAGCATAGATATACACATTTATATAAGGAATTGGCAACACGTTCTCATTCTGAGAAATATGCATCTTCTTATCCAGGTAGGCCACTTGAACAGTTCAACTGTTCTACCTTGTTAGCTAGCAAATAGATCCAAGTTGGCTAGACTTGAAATAAAACGTTTAGCTGACTACTCACTAGCACGTGGGCTTGCGCTCGAGATTGTTTGAAACCTGTGTTACATTTTTATAAAGCCTGCTGCAATAAGTTGGTCATTATTAGTGGATGTGCATTGTGAATGGTTCTGGTTAAATTTGTAACAAAAAGGGCATTTTCATAGACAGACTTGAAAGCCAGATCAGTGATTATTGCAAGAAAAAGCAGGTAAAATTATTTTAATGAAATAATAACATTACTAGTGGGTCTTATGGTTTTGGAGGGCTTATATTTAGCCTAGGTATAATTTTACAAGCCCTGAATTCATTAGATTATTCCTGACTGTTTGAAGTGCGGTGTATTTACTTTTAATTGTGCAACAAAGCTTATTTATTTGGATTTCATGTAATGGACATACACAAAATAGTCCAAATTGGTGAAGTGAAATGAAAATAACTTGTTTCAAAATATTCTAAGAAATTAATAATAGAAAAGTGGTGCATGCATATGTATTCATCCCATTTGCTATGAAGCGCCTAAATAAGATCTGGTGCAACCAATTACCTTCAGAAGTCACATAATTAGTTAAATAGAGTCCACCTGTGTGCAATCTAAGTGTCACATGATCTGTCACATGATCTCAGTATATATATACAGTGGGGAGAACAAGTATTCGATACACTGCCGATTTTGCAGGTTTTCGTACTTACAAAGCATGTAGAGGTCTGTAATTTTTTATCATAGGTACACTTCAACTGCGAGAGACGGAATCTAAAACAAAAATCCAGAAAATCACATTGTATGATTTTTAAGTAATTAATTTGCATTTTATTGCATGACATAAGTATTTGATACATCAGAAAAGCAGAACTTAATATTTGGTACAGAAACTTTTGTTTGCAATTACAGAGATCATACGTTTCCTGTAGGTCTTGACCAGGTTTGCACACACTGCAGCAGGGATTTTGGCCCACTCCTCCATACAGACCTTCTCCAGATCCTTCAGGTTTCGGGGCTGTCGCTGGGCAATACGGACTTTCAGCTCCCTCCAAAGATTTTCTATTGGGTTCAGGTCTGGAGACTGGCTAGGCCACTCCAGGACCTTGAGATGCTTCTTACGGAGCCACTCCTTAGTTGCCCTGGCTGTGTGTTTCGGGTCGTTGTCATGCTGGAAGACCCAGCCACGACCCATCTTCAATGCTCTTACTGAGGGAAGGAGGTTGTTGGCCAAGATCTCGCGATACATGGCCCCATCCATCCTCCCCTCAATACGGTGCAGTCGTCCTGTCCCCTTTGCAGAAAAGCATCCCCAAAGAATGATGTTTCCACCTCCATGCTTCACGGTTGGGATGGTGTTCTTGGGGTTGTACTCATCCTTCTTCTTCCTCCAAACACGGCAAGTGGAGTTTAGACCAAAAAGCTCAATTTTTGTCTCATCAGACCACATTACCTTCTCCCATTCCTCCTCTGGATCATCCAGATGGTCATTGGCAAACTTCCGACGGGCCTGGACATGCGCTGGCTTGAGCAGGGGGACCTTGCGTGTGCTGCAGGATTTTAATCCATGACGGCGTAGTGTGTTACTAATGGTTTTCTTTGAGACTGTGGTCCCAGCTCTCTTCAGGTCATTGACCAGGTCCTGCCGTGTAGTTCTTGGCTGATCCCTCACCTTCCTCATGATCACTGATGCCCCACGAGGTGAGATCTTGCATGGAGCCCCAGACCGAGGGTGATTGACCGTCATCTTGAACTTCTTCCATTTTCTAATAATTGCGCCAACAGTTGTTGCCTTCTCACCAAGCTGCTTGCCTATTGTCCTGTAGCCCATCCCAGCCTTGTGCAGGTCTACAATTTTATCCCTGATGTCCTTACACAGCTCTCTGGTCTTGGCCATTGTGGAGAGGTTGGAGTCTGTTTGATTGAGTGTGTGGACAGGTGTCTTTTATACAGGTAACAAGTTCAAACAGGTGCAGTTAATACAGGTAATGAGTGGAGAACAGGAGGGCTTCTTAAATAAAAACTAATAGGTCTGTGAGAGCCTGAATTCTTACTGGTTGGTAAGTGATCAAATACTTATGTCGTGCAATAAAATGCAAATTAATTACTTAAAAATCATACAATGGGATTTTCTGGATTTTTGTTTTAGATTCCATCTCTCACAGTTGAAGTGTACCTATGATAAAAATTACAGACCTCTACATGCTTTGTAAGTAGGAAAACCTGCAAAATCGGCAGTGTATCAAATACTTGTTCTCCCCACTCTATATATATATACCTGTTCTGAAAGGCCCCAGAGTCTGCAACACCACTAAGCAAGGGGCACCACCAAGCAAGCGGCACCATGAAGACCAAGGAGCTCTCCAAACAGGTCAGGGACAAAGTTGTGGAGAAGTACAGATCAGGGTTGTGTTATAAAAAAATATCTGAAACTTTGAACATCCCACGGAGCATCATTAAATCCATTATTAAAAAATGGAAATAATAGGGCACCACAACAAACCTGCCAAGAGAGGGCCGCCCACCAAAACTCACGGACCAGGCAAGGAGGGCATTAATCAGAGAGGCAGCAAAAATACCAAAGATAACCCTGAGATTGGAGTATCTGTCCATAGGACCACTTTAAGCCGTACACTCCACAGAGCTGGGCTTTACGAAAGAGTGGCCAGAAAAAAGCCATTGCTTAAAGAAATAAATAAGCAAACACGTTTGGTGCTCGCCAAAAGGCATGTGGGAGACTCCCCAAACATATGGCAGAAGGTACTCTGGTCAGATGAGACTAAAATTGAGCTATTTGGCCATCAAGGAAAACGCTATGTCTGGCGCAAACCCAACACCTTTCATCACCCCGAGAACACCATGTTTTTCATCGGCAGGGACTGGGAAACTGGTCAGAATTGAAGGAATGATGGATGGCGCTAAATACAGGGAAATTCTTGAGGGAAACCTGATTCAGTCTTCTAGAGATTTGAGACTGGGATGGAGGTTCACCTTCCAGCAGGACAATGACCCTAAGCATACTGCTAAAGCAACACTCGAGTGGTTTAAGGGGAAACATTTAAATGTCTTGGAATGGCCTAGTCAAAGCCCAGACCTCAATCCAGTTGAGAATCTGTGGTATGACTTAAAGATTGCTGTACACCAGCAAAACCCATCCAACTTGAAGGAGCTGGAGCAGTTTTTGCCTTGAAGAATGGGCAAAGATCCCAGTGTCTAGATGTGCCAAGCTTATAGAGACATACCCCAAGAGACTTGCAGCTGTAATTGCTGCAAAAGGTGGCTCTACAAAGTATTGACTTTGGTGGGGTGAATAGTTATGCACGCTCAAGTTTTCAGTTTTTTTGTCTTATTTGTTGTTTTTTTCACCCCAAAAATATTTTGCATATTCAAAGTGATAGGCATGTTGTGTAAATCAAATGATACAAACCCCCCAAAAATCAATTTTAATTCCAGGTTGTAAGGCAACAAAATAGGAAAAATGCCAAGGGGGGTGAATACTTTCGAAAGCCACTGTATGTCGTGAATCTCCCGTACATAAAAAAAAATCGACCTATGATTTGTAGGCCTTATCGCTCAGCCCTAAACCTTCTGTTATTGGAGAAACATTATCTCACCTTAATCATAATCCTCATTGGCTTTTCTTGCAGCGGTTGCGAAGGCAATTAACTCCAGATGATTCCGGTGATAACAGAACAGGCTGTCTCTCCAAAGGGATTTCACACACAATGACCCTGTTTTCGTCCCAAATGACATTTGACATTGTAGTCATTTAGCAGACGCTCTTATCCAGAGTGACTTACAGTTAGTGAGTGCATACATTTTCATACTGGCCCCCCGTGGGAATCGAATCCACAACCCTGGCGTTGCAAACGCCATGCTCTACCAACTGAGCTACACGGGACTACGTGTGACATCCTATTCCCTAAATGGTGCAGTACTTTTGACCAGAACCCTATGGTCAAAGGTAGTGCACTAAATAGGGTATAGGGTGCCATTTGGGGCACATGTTGTTTCTATTCCTCTCAGCTAATGAGGGAGCAGGTTAGACTTTAATTGTGGGAATATTTAAGTGCGATGCAGACGAAGTGCGTTCCTACGGTCCACAAATGACAAGAGCTGCTGTTGTGGCATGACCATGCAAGACTCCCCAGTGGGCTTATTGTAGATGGCGTTTCTTGCTGTTGTTTACTGAAACATGAGAGGGATTAGCAGCAAACCCAAAAACAAAGATCAGGGTAGCTGGGATCGGCTCCAACAACAGACTGTCCCAAATGATCGGCACAATAAGGAACAGTTCATTGAAGGCTTTCAGTGGTCTGGGCTGGAGTCCAGTTTCTGACTGACCAATTACAGCATCCTCTATTAGGTTGGTTGTCTTTAGTCAATTATACTAGGCCTGCCTTTGGAAATACACACACACACACACGCTCCTAATGCAGTACCAGCAAATTGTGCAGGTTGAGTAACAGAGAGGTCTTCCCATGATCGTGAACGAAGGAAGAAAGGAGAAGTTTCTTCTTCTCTCTTTGTAACAATGAAAGAGAGCGAGAGGCCATAAGAAAGGCCTCTATTGATGTCACTTCTCTGGTTGACAACACGTCTAAATCTACAGTTATATACGGCACAACGCAGCCCTAATTGATTGCATATGACACCGAAGATTTCTCTCAGCATAAGAATGGACAAAAGGTATATTACCCCTCCTCTGGTTGTTTTCATCTGACACGGAGCGTTAACTCTGGACGCCCTCGCCCCGCGCTGAATTATCGACCAATAAAAGAGGGATCGAAAACGGGGGCATTTTTGCAATGTTTTCCCCACCACCGCCGTCCATTCAGTTTGACTGTGGCAGTCTGACGAAACCCCCCAAAATCCCATCTCTATATATTTTTTGTCAGAGGCCTAATACACGGCTGGCTTCCCTCAGGCGCAGTGTTATAATGGCTGAATGTCCCTCTCTCAGACTAGGGATGCCTCCCAAATGGTACCCTAAATATACTAGTGCACTAGTTTTAACAAGCGCTCTATGGGCCCAGGTCAAAAATAATGAACTATACAGGGAATAAGCCTGGTCTTGGCTGTCTCATGCACTCCTAGTACATCCTCTGTGAATCATAGTCATTCGCCCAGCCTTAGGCCTGTCTTTAGGAGCCGTGTATCAATGTCCCCCCATAGTAGCAGAACATTGAGTTTCCTGTATGCTTCGTCGCACTAAGATAATTTAAGTCCATTGTAGGCAATGGATGAAAGACGATCTTAGTGATGCCAAGCTTTGGGGGAACAGTACAGTAGATAGCTGTTACTACACTGCTGAGAGGTAGTGACTGTTAAGGGAACACTGCTGAGAGGTAGTGACTGTTAAGGGAACACTGCTGAGAGGTAGTGACTGGTAAGGGAACACTGCTGAGAGGTAGTGACTTAAGGGGACACTGCTGAGAGGTAGTGACTTAAGGGAACACTGCTGAGAGGTAGTGACTGTTAAGGGAACACTGCTGAGAGGTAGTGACTTAAGGGAACACTGCTGAGAGGTAGTGACTGTTAAGGGAACACTGCTGAGAGGTAGTGACTGTTAAGGGAACACTGCTGAGAGGTAGTGACTGTTAAGGGAACACTGCTGAGTGGTAGTGACTGTTAAGGGAACACTGCTGAGAGGTAGTGACTGTTAAGGGAACACTGCTGAGAGGTAGTGACTGTTAAGGGGACACTGCTGAGAGGTAGTGACTGTTAAGGGAACACTGCTGAGAGGTAGTGACTGTTAAGGGAACACTGCTGAGAGGTAGTGACTGTTAAGGGAACACTGCTGAGAGGTAGTGACTGTTAAGGGAACACTGCTGAGAGGTAGTGACTGTTAAGGGAACACTGCTGAGAGGTAGTGACTGTTAAGGGAACACTGCTGAGTGGTAGTGACTGTTAAGGGAACACTGCTGAGAGGTAGTGACTGTTAAGGGAACACTGCTGAGAGGTAGTGACTGTTAAGGAAACACTGCTGAGTGGTAGTGACTGTTAAGGGGACACTGCTGAGTGGTAGTGACTGTTAAGGGGACACTGCTGAGAGGTAGTGACTGTTAAGGGAACACTGCTGAGAGGTAGTGACTTAAGGGAACACTGCTGAGAGGTAGTGACTGTTAAGGGAACACTGCTGAGAGGTAGTGACTTAAGGGAACACTGCTGAGTGGTAGTGACTGTTAAGGGAACATTGCTGAGTGGTAATGACTGTTAAGGGGACACTGCTGAGAGGTAGTGACTTAAGGGAACACTGCTGAGTGGTAGTGACTGTTAAGGGAACACTGCTGAGAGGTAGTGACTGTTAAGGGAACACTGCTGAGAGGTAGTGACTGTTAAGGGAACACTGCTGAGAGGTAGTGACTGTTAAGGGAACACTGCTGAGAGGTAGTGACTGTTAAGGAAACACTGCTGAGAGGTAGTGACTGTTAAGGGAACACTGCTGAGAGGTAGTGACTGTTAAGGGAACACTGCTGAGTGGTAGTGACTGTTAAGGGAACACTGCTGAGAGGTAGTGACTGTTAAGGGAACACTGCTGAGAGGTAGTGACTGTTAAGGGAACACTGCTGAATGGTAGTGACTGTTAAGGGAACACTGCTGAGAGGTAGTGACTGTTAAGGGAACACTGCTGAGAGGTAGTGACTGTTAAGGGAACACTGCTGAGAGGTAGTGACTGTTAAGGAAACACTGCTGAGAGGTAGTGACTGTTAAGGGAACACTGCTGAGAGGTAGTGACTGTTAAGGGAACACTGCTGAGTGGTAGTGACTGTTAAGGGAAGGTACTCACACCAGGCAGCCCACAATAACCACTGCTCTGTTTAAGAAGCTGACAGTTTTAGTTTTGTTCCTGTATTTCATGGGAATTTTCACAAGTTCACTGATCTCAGGTCAGTTCTGGGCATGTGCTTGTACGCCTTTGTGTGTCAGTACGAGTGATGTGAGGCCTTATGATTTGTTTAGTTCTTAACCCTTTACTGGTCGGACTACAGTAGCTAACTCTAGCATCTCCAACACTGCCGGGCCTGGTGTAGGGCGAGGTTGCCCCTAGACACTGATCTTGGGTCAGTTTTGCGTTTTCTCCACTAATGGTTAATGTTAGGATTGGAGGAGGGGAAGCTGATCCTAGATCTGTATTTAAGGGAAACTTCACCCCAGAGCACATTGCCTTGTGCCACAGGAAGTAGCCATCCTTCAGTTCCTCTCTTTCTGTAGTGTAGATAAGGATATACATTCATTCCAAGCTGCTTTACAATTAAGAGTCAGTCAGGCTAATGTTGACTGAGCCGACCACAAGAAATGACAAGGCACATTCTAACTAGTGTGCCCTTGGAGTAAACCAGAAACTAGCTGGACCTCCACACGGTCGGCGATGACTCATCACAACCTTGCAGCACCGCCGTGATGTCTCTATTGGCCTCAGCTTGGATGAGTGGGAGCCGTTTGGAGAATGAACTTCACAGACGTAGCAAAAAGCTCAGGGATAAATGTTTACATTCCTTAATATTATGGGGGAGAAGGAGTTACAAGAATAACATTTCGCTTTAATAAAGCGTCTGTCTTAAATAGCCGATGGTGGTACCCGGTTCTTACAGGTCAGAGTGGACAGATATAGGCAATGGCTTCCAGATTTTCTGCAGAGCAAATGCCAGTATCCCATTTCCATGGGCCTAGTGCATCAGACAGTCTGTATGTGTCCCATTTTGGGTGTTTTTTGGGACGCAGCCTCCGTTTCAGTCCGTCGACTGTAATTATGATGAAGTTGGTGCTGGCCTGGTAGAGTCCTCTAGACTAATGGTATCTGGGCTCCTCTCAGCTGGGCTGGTAGAGTCCTCTAGACTAATGGTATCTGGACTCCTCTCAGCTGGGCTGGTAGAGTCCTCTAGACTAATGGTATCTGGGCTCCTCTCAGCTGGGCTGGTAGAGTCCTCTAGACTAATGGTATCTGGGCTCCTCTCAGCTGGGCTGGTAGAGTCCTCTAGACTAATGGTATCTGGACTCCTCTCAGCTGGGCTGGTAGAGTCCTCTAGACTAATGGTATCTGGACTCCTCTCAGCTGGCCTGGTAGAGTCCTCTAGACTAATGGTATCTGGGCTCCTCTCAGCTGGGCTGGTAGAGTCCTCTAGACTAATGGTATCTGGGCTCCTCTCAGCTGGGCTGGTAGAGTCCTCTAGACTAATGGTATCTGGACTCCTCTCAGCTGGGCTGGTAGAGTCCTCTAGACTAATGGTATCTGGGCTCCTCTCAGCTGGGCTGGTAGAGTCCTCTAGACTAATGGTATCTGGACTCCTCTCAGCTGGGCTGGTAGAGTCCTCTAGACTAATGGTATCTGGGCTCCTCTCAGCTGGGCTGGTAGAGTCCTCTAGACTAATGGTATCTGGGCTCCTCTCAGCTGGGCTGGTAGAGTCCTCTAGACTAATGGTATCTGGACTCCTCTCAGCTGGGCTGGTAGAGTCCTCTAGACTAATGGTATCTGGGCTCCTCTCAGCTGGGCTGGTAGAGTCCTCTAGACTAATGGTATCTGGACTCCTCTCAGCTGGGCTGGTAGAGTCCTCTAGACTAATGGTATCTGGACTCCTCTCAGCTGGGCTGGTAGAGTCCTCTAGACTAATGGTATCTGGACTCCTCTCAGCTGGGCTGGTAGAGTCCTCTAGACTAATGGTATCTGGACTCCTCTCAGCTGGCCTGGTAGAGTCCTCTAGACTAATGGTATCTGGGCTCCTCTCAGCTGGGCTGGTAGAGTCCTCTAGACTAATGGTATCTGGACTCCTCTCAGCTGGGCTGGTAGAGTCCTCTAGACTAATGGTATCTGGGCTCCTCTCAGCTGGGCTGGTAGAGTCCTCTAGACTAATGGTATCTGGACTCCTCTCAGCTGGGCTGGTAGAGTCCTCTAGACTAATGGTATCTGGACTCCTCTCAGCTGGGCTGGTAGAGTCCTCTAGACTAATGGTATCTGGACTCCTCTCAGCTGGGCTGGTAGAGTTCTCTAGACTAATGGTATCTGGACTCCTCTCAGCTGGGCTGGTAGAGTCCTCTAGACTAATGGTATCTGGACTCCTCTCAGCTGGGCTGGTAGAGTCCTCTAGACTAATGGTATCTGGACTCCTCTCAGCTGGGCTGGTAGAGTCCTCTAGACTAATGGTATCTGGACTCCTCTCAGCTGGGCTGGTAGAGTCCTCTAGACTAATGGTATCTGGGCTCCTCTCAGCTGGGCTGGTAGAGTCCTCTAGACTAATGGTATCTGGACTCCTCTCAGAGACTTACAAAAGAGAGATGTCACAGAGCGACAGCCGAGGAACCTGCGAGCATCAGTAATTATTGATAGATGAGCAGGGGTTGCCAAGATGCTTCAAAAGATGCCTGGCGGTGCAAACAACCATTTATTTCAGCGAATGTTTTACGATCTGTCAGTTCTCAGCACTACCGTTCCATTGGCATTAATCTGGAGTTGGGGTTGTGCACTCAGATCAGGGCGGTGAGTTTTTACGTTCCTTGGAAACTAAAAGTGCTGTAAATCATTTCCTTAGTTGTATATGCTACTTCTTCCTTAAAGGGAAAGTTCACCAATTTTACAAAATGTTTATCTGTCCACAACTTTTTAGCATTTGTGGCACAAAACCCAATGCAAGTCAATATCCCCAATATTCTTACGTTTAATTTTATCCCTTTAAACGTAGTAATTTTAAGTCGGGCTCAGCGCAGATTAGTTCTGTAACCTAATTAAAGTGGTTAGTATTATACTGAAAATGAGCCTCTGATCACTCGTTGTGGTGAATATGTAATGTTTGTTTGTCTGGAGTCTAGTAGGGGCAAAGTTCTGTTCTTCTGTTTTCTCCTCTCCTCTCTCAGCAGAGTGTGAGAAACCGGCAAGGTTTTGTGGTGGTGCAAATCACGTACTTTCTTTCTGCTTAGGCCTAACCCCAGGGCAGTCCCTCTTCACAGGAATCATGACCCTTCTCAACAGGCTAGATTTATACTGTCTTTGTGCAGGTGGTGAATGAGATTGTATAGCATCAATGGCACTTTTTTTTTCTTGAACAGTGTACCTCACATTTTTAGGCGTGGGTTGTTGAAATTTAGTTAGCTAGTGTTTTTGCCACCAATTTTTATTTATTTAATTTATGCAAATGTTTCTGTCTAGCACCAGTCATTATGCTAGAATTTGCCTTATTGAGGTAAAATGACATCTCTGGTACTTTTTATACTGACTGGGTTCGAACCTGGGTCTCCTGTGCGCCACAACATTGTGTTAGCCCACTGAGCTAAAACCACTAGCCCACCGAATGCTGCTGGGAGGTCTTCAAGTTGAGCCAGTTATGGTCATTTGAACGGCTTTTAAAGCAGATCACTTTTAGAGCATTTATGGCCAGACCCAATCTCTGGACCGCTCTCAAAACAACAATGTTTTGCAATGTTTGTCCTTTGACAATACTCGTCTCAAAGGTGCAATTACCTTTACTGAAATACGCCTTGTGGAAGCAAACAGTAGCTATATCGCCTAGCGTGACTTAGCTTGTGTGGAAGGTCAGCAATAAGCCACTGAAGTAGTGCAAACACCTATTGAAGTGGCTATCATCGCAACCGCTTGTCTGACCCCTCTCTGTTCCACTGTAGGCACAACACACGCCAGATACAGGAAGTCATGCGGGCTTGTTGTTTCTATGGATGCATCCTAAATTACATTACAGTTACGTCATTTAGCAGACGCTCTTATCCAGAGCCACTTACAGATTGGTGCATTCACCTTATGATAGCCAGTGGGACAACCACTTTACAATTTAAAAAAAAATATTTTTCAAATTTTTTAATTATTAATGTTTAGAGTATAATTTTCATTTGTTTTATATATATATAGTGTTTCTTTTAGTAGTTTTTTATATTTGTGTTTTTTTTTTGTCTTTATTGTTTTTTTTTGTTGTTTTTTTTTATTGTGGGGGTGGGGTAGGAGGGGTAGAAGGATTACTTTTATACTATTCCAAATGACACCCTATTCCCTATATAGTGCACTACTTTTGACCAGGGCCCTATGGGACGCAGCCTATATCATCACGCCAGCTAGTTTTCAGCCTTGCCCTACATAGAAAAGTCGGAAACAAAATCTGTCCAATAATAGCTCACTATTCTCCCCATGTGATCACAATTAGATTATGTGGAATGTAGATGTTTTTTTGTCATTTGAAGCCCTCTGAAAAAAGAAGATGCCTCATTCTGTACCCTTGGAGTTTAACCCTGACTTCAAAACAGGGCCTTCAATTTAACCTTGATTTAAAAACAGGGCCTTCAGTTTAACCCTGACTTCAAAACAGGGCCTTCAGTTTAACCCTGACGTAATAACAGGGCCTTTAGTTTAACCCTGACTTCAAAACAGGGCCTTCAGTTTAACCCTGACTTCAAAACAGGGCCTTCAGTTTAACCCTGACGTAATAACAGGGCCTTTAGTTTAACCCTGACTTCAAAACAGGGCCTTCAGTGTAACCCTGACTTCAAAACAGGGCCTTCAATGTGGTCTTAAGCCCCTGACACCAGCCCACATTATGCCCTCTGTCTATGCCCCTACTATCCGGCTCCTTTCTCCTTGGAATTCTGATCCCCTTTAAAGAATAATAAAATAAAATAATTAAACAGGACCTATAATAATAAAATAAAACCTTTATTTAACTAAGCAAGTCAGTTAAGAACAAATTCTTATTTACAATGACGTCCTACCTTCACTGTCCAAGGTAAGCATTTACCATGGTTTAATCTCTCCACCATGCCTCTGCCTGCTGCACCCTCTCCTCCAGAGACTCGTATAGACCAGCCCAAATTAATGGCCTTTCTTTTGACCCAGTTGGCACTCTTCCAAGTTCACTTCTTTGCCTACTTCCGAGCCTTGTCAATTTCAACGGAGGAAAAAAACATGCCTGGAGGCTTTTTTGGTTGCCCCATTGATCACTTCATTGCTGGCAAATGAAAATGTGTAGAGTAGAGTAGAGAGCAGAGCAGAGGAGAATCATACTGTCTTTGTGAAACCACTTAAGACATCGTCCCCTCATCGTCCCCTCACTCTTAACTGGGTTTCTCTGCTGGGTCTTTGACACAAGCTCTCAGACTAAATGTAGACTTGAGAATGGCCAGTAGTTTGAGGGGAAAGTGCCTAGCTAAGTAGGTTAATGGAGCAACAGAGAAAACTGAAGCATTAATGAGGATGAAGCGAGGCTGAACACCTAGTCGGGCCGGAATAACATGGCGATGGACTGAGTCGGGTTGTTGCATCTCCATTGGTCGCTCGCTGGGGTGTTGATTTTTCGCTTTGATGGCTGGGGAAATCAGGTGCCCTGCTGGCAGTTATTGGTGCAGAAAGGCTTGGAATTAACAGAGACACATGGTGTCTGAGACGGAGTGTTGTTTTGATTTTGGATGAGTGCGTGCGTGTCTGTGTGTGCGTGCCAGCAAAACAACCAACAAAAGGGATACATAAGAGATACTGCAGGAAAACCAAAGGAGCTGTTGAGAAAGAGAGAACTTGTATACACAGGAAGAGAAAATGAGAGAGGGAATAAACAAGAGGGAGAGAGAGAGAGAGAGAGAGAGAGCAGGGGGAGAGAGAGAGAGAGCAGGGGGAGAGAGAGAGAGAGCAGGGGGAGAGAGAGAGCGAGCAGAGGGAGAGAGAGAGAGAGCAGGGGGAGAGAGAGAGCAGGGGGAGAGAGAGAGCAGGGGGAGAGAGAGAGAAAGTAGGGGGGAGAGAGAGAGAGAGCAGGGAGAGAGAGAGAGCAGGGGGGAGAGAGAGAGCAGGGGGAGAGAGAGAGAGAGCAGGGGAGAGAGAGAGAGAGAGCAGGGGAGAGAGAGCAGAGGGAGAGAGAGAGAGACCAGGGGGAGAGAGAGAGCAGGGGGAGAGAGAGCATGGGGAGAGAGAGAGAGAGAGCAGGGGAGAGAGAGAGAGAGAGAGCAGGGGAGAGAGAGGGAGAGCAGGGGAGAAAGAGAGAGAGAGAGAGCAGGGGAGAGAGAGAGCAGAGAGAGAGAGCAGGGGAGAGAGAGAGAGAGCAGGGGAGAGAGAGAGCAGAGAGAGAGCAGGGGAGAGAGAGAGCAGAGAGAGAGAGCAGGGGAGAGAGAGAGCAGGGGGAGAGAGAGAGAGAGCAGGGGGTGAGAGAGAGAGCAGGGGGTGAGAGAGAGAGAGCAGGGGAGAGAGAGAGCAGGGGAGAGAGCAGTGGAGAGAGAGAGAGCAGAGGGAGAGAGAGAGAGAGCAGGGGGAGAGAGAGCAGGGGGAGAGAGAGAGCAGGGGGAGAGAGAGAGCAGGGGGAGAGAGAGCAGGGGGAGAGAGAGAGAGAGAGAGAGAGAGCAGGGGAGAGAGAGAGAGAGAGAGCAGGGGAGAGAGAGAGCAGAGAGAGAGAGCAGGGGGAGAGAGAGAGAGCAGGGGGTGAGAGAGAGAGCAGGGGGTGAGAGAGAGCAGGGGTTGAGAGAGAGAGAGCAGGGGGAGGGAGAGAGCAGGGGTGAGAGAGAGAGCAGGGGGTGAGAGAGAGCAGGGGTTGAGAGAGAGAGAGCAGGGGGAGGGAGAGAGCAGGGGTTGAGAGAGAGAGAGCAGGGGGAGAGAGAGAGAGCAGGGGGAGGGAGAAACAGAGAGTACACAGTGGCAGAATACCTGACCACTGTGACTGACCCAAACTTAAGGAAAGCTTTGACTATGTACAGACTCAGTGAGCATAGCCTTGCTATTGAGAAAGGCCTCCGTAGGCAGACCTGGCTCTCAAGAGAAGACAGGCTATGTGCACACTGCCCACAAAATGAGGTGGAAACTAAGCTGCACTTCCTGCCAAATGTATGACCATATTAGAGACACATATTTCCCTCAGATTACAGCGATCCACAAATAATTTGAAAACAAACCCAATTTTGATAAACTCCCTTATCTACTGGATGAAAAACCACAGTGTGCCATCACAGCTGCAAGATGTGTGACCTGTTGCCACAAGAAAAGGACAACCAGTGAAGAACAAACACCATTATAAATACAACCCATATTTATGTTTATTTATTTTCCCATTTGTACTTTAACTATTTGCACATTGTTACAACACTGTATATATACATTATATGACATTTGAAATGTATTTATTCTTTTGGAACTTCTGAATGTAATGTTTACTGTTAATATTAATTGTTTATTATTTACTATCTACTTCACTTGCTTTGGCAATGTTAACACACGTTTCCCATGCCAATAAAGCCCATTAATTGAATTGAATTGAGCAGAGAGAGAGAGTGTCAGAGAGAGAGAGAGCAGGGGGAGAGAGAGAGAGAGTGTCAGAGAGGGAGGGGTTGTGTGTGTACGACAGAGTGAAAGAGAGAACAGAATGCTCACCAGGGTAGCAGGACAGCATGTGAGAGAGAGAGGGAGGGACTCGTGCTCTCCAGCACGCTCTCTCTCTCTCTCGTTCTCTCTCCCTCCTCCCCTCCAGTGTGTGTGTGAGAGCTCAGTTGTTGGTCGTACCATGACTAGTCCTGTCACACAGCAGCAGCAGCAGCCACGTCACCGCCAGGCAGCCGTCACACGGTATGCATTTCCTCTCCTCTCTCAGAGCAAAACTAACACTGCCTTTCTGTCAAAGAAACACAAGAAAGAACGATGGGTGGAGGAGGTTGAAGCTTAGCGGAAACTTTGGGTTGTCTTGGATTGATATGTTAGTGGGTGTGTGTTCCTCTGGTTTCTTTGTTTGCAGTTTATATGCTACATACCTAGAATTGTATCTACACTAGTAATGTCATTCTTATTTTGCTAATGAACATGGGGATTTGAGTTGTTCCACTGTATCTGCTTGTTTGTTGATGACTGTCAGGACACTGACTGCTTTCAGATCACAATCTTGGAAGAGAGCTCAGCTAGCCTAGACATGCTAGTATGTGTACCCTGCTAGCATCTGAGGCTAACAGAGATACATACTATCCTGTCATCTGGACAGCACAGCTGTGCGCTAACAATGTTAGCAGTGTTATCTTGTAGCAATGTTAGCATCACTCTGTTTAGTCCCTTTCCTTTGTCTGCTGTTGGGGAAAATGCTGAATGGGGATGGCTGGGCTGAGAACTGATTGCCAAGAAGTTGTGGATTAATCATAGACTGAGGTTCCCTGTGGCTTGTTTACTAGCGAGGGTCACGGAAGCAATGGAGAAACAGAGAGAGTATTATACCTTACAGAGCTATCTAGAAGACTAGATACTCCCAGGTACAAAGTATGTGGACCCCATGCTCATTGAACATCTCATTCCAAAATCATGGCCGTTAATATGGAGTTGTTCCCCCCTTTGCTGCTAAAACAGCCTCCACTCTTCTGGGAAGGCTTTCCACTAGATGTTGGAACATTGCTGCGGCGACTTGCTTCCATTCAGCCACAAGAGCATTAGTGAGGTCGGGCACTGGCTCGCAGTCGATTAGGCCTTGCTGGCAGTCGGCATTCTAATTCATCCCAAAGGTGTTCGATGGGGTTGAGGTCAGGGCTCTGTGCAGGCCAGTCAAGTTCTTCCACACCAATCTCGACAAACCATTTCTGTATGGACCTCACTTTGTGCATTTCATGAAGCTCCCGACAAACAGTTATTGTGCTGATGTTGCTTCCAGAGGCAGTTTGGAACTCGGTGGTGAGTGTTGAAACCGAGGACAGACTATTTTTACTCGCTATGCGTTTCAGCACTCGGTGGTCCCGTTCTGTAAGCTTGTTTGGCCTACCACTTCGCGGCTGAGCCGTTGTTGCTCCTAGACGTTTCCACTTCACAATAACAGCACTTACAGTTGATCGGGGCAGCTCTAGCAGGGCAGAAATTTGACTAACTGACTTTTTGGAAAGGTGGCATCCTATGACGGTGCCACGTTAAAAGTCACTGAGCTCATCAGTACGGGCCATTCTACTGCCAATGTTTGTCTATGGACATTGTATGGCTGTGTGGTCGATTTTATACACCTGTCAGCAACGGGTGTGGCTGTAATAGCCGAATCCACTAATTTGAAAGGGTGTCCACATACTTTACATAACTATCTAGAAGACTATATACTCTCAGGGCCAATAAGTTACTTCATAAGAAGTCTTTATCTATCACCGTGAGGATGTAGTTTTGGGGTCTCCGTTACTCATGACCGCCGTTCATTAGTGCTATCCCAGTTTTGGCTGTGGCTCAGCAGAGACATTGGTTGCCTCCCCAATGTCACCCTATTCCCAATATAGTGCCGTCCTTTTGACCGTTGTCTATAGGCACTATGTAGGGAATAGGGTGTCATTTAGGATGCTGCCATTGAACTGGGTCTGAGTGTGTGCAATCAGATTGTTAGCAGTAGGCCGGTTGCACTGTGTAAATTCATTTGGAGTGTGACGGGATTGGTCAAATGACTCTTCTTCTCTCAGAGTAGGGAATCTCTATATTGGGTGACATGGCACTGGCAGAGCTCTTACTGACCAATAGGGTTGTAACGGTGATCTGGCAAAGCTCTTGCTGACCAGTAGCGTCGTAAAGGTGACCATATAACTGCGGTAGTAAACACAGACCCAATTTAGGCTTATGAAACCATTTTCAAGTCATACAAAACCAACTAATGTCAAGAGGAAATGTGTACTCTGCTGAAGCTGGATGTGTAGCACTGTAACTGGAAGTCTATATGGCAGTTTAGGACTTTATATTGAGGCCGATCTTGTGTTGACTCTGCAAAGCCACAACTGCTTTGTCTATAAGCACTCCTCTACATTCGGCTAATGGGCATACTATGTGCATTACAGAAACAGGGGTGGTTAGATGAGCATTTGGTGTGAAGTTTCCTGTCTGATGTTTCCAGCTACTTTAGGCCTTTTGTTGTGAGAGTTAACAATCAACCCAATCATCAGAAAGAACCGAGAACCAAGGTGATAGAATCAGGAAGCCTTTGACAGATATCAAGCCATTATCTCAGTTTGCATTTGATATGAGCTTGCTATCCCTCTCTTTGAAAGCAACACCAGAGGAAGCTCAACAGTCCAGAGGTGATGACCTGTCAGTGTCCATATCGTCATAGACACTGTAATCCAGGTCTTGTTCTGTTGTTCACATCCCCCTCTGTCATCCCAATCTGTCATCCCAATCTGTCATCAATCTGTCATCCCAACCTGTCAACCCAATCTGTCATCCCCCCTGTCATCCCTCCTGTCATCCCCTCTGTTATCCCCTCTGTCATCCCCTCTGTCATCATCCCTGTCATCCCCTCTGTCATCCCAATCTGTCATCCACTCTGTCATCCCAATCTGTCAACCCAATCTGTCATTCCAATCTGTCATTCCAATCTGCCATCCTAATCTGTTATCCCCTCTGTCATCCTTTCTGTCATCCCCTCTGTCATCCTCTCTGACATCCCCTCTGTCATCCTGAGACGGTCCACCTGAGAGGTCGTTCTCTGAGGTCCTGCCATAGGCCAGGAAATGGCGAGGCTGGCTCACCAGGTGGCGGTGTAGGGTGAAGTTGCCCCTAGACACTGATCTTGGGTCAGTTTAGCATATTCTCCACTATTGGTTAATGTTAGGATTGGGGAGGGGAAGCTGATCCAAGCTGATCCTGTACCTAGGGGAAACTTCACCCCGGAGCCTGTGGTGCCGGGTGTTGATCTGAAGACACCCCCCTCCGCTCCTCCCTCATAAAAGATGCAACACTGGAGGAGAGGCGCAGAAACTGACCCCCATCGCACAGGGAGGGATATTCTATACATTGGCCTCCTGGTCTCCCCTTCCACCTTCCCCAGAGCATGGTTCGTGACTCGTGTTCATCATGCACCAAACGGAAGAAAACGTACTGAAACGGGGATTAACGATATGAACTTGTTCAATAAGAAACTATACTTTTCGTTTCCTGTTGCAAAACGTTTTCATGCGTTCTCCGCTGCCTACCCTAATAAACACGACCCTGGACAAGAGGCCTGACGTCTTTAGGTTCCTTTCAGATATAAGAAAATAGATGTTTGTGTTTTGTTTGTTAGCTGGTGTGTACTAGATTCGCCTGTTTTTCCTGGCTTCAGAGGAGTTACTGTGCCTGTTTGTGGGTTTCCTGCTCCACCATGTTGGGCTGACTTCCCTTCCTCCACCGCCTTGTCCCAGTTGCTCTGAGGTCAATGATAACATGCCTCTGACTGCAATCTGATAAACACTGTTCCAAGCTATGAGTAAATCCCAGATAACTGTGCAGGGTCATGCCATGCTAGGAGGTACAGTCCCTTACAGTAACTCATAACTCCTGTCATTTGTAGCATTGGCCATGTAGTGATTGACACCCAAAGCCAGTGAAACACGGATAACACCTCTCGGCCTAGGCACCATGAACTAAATCTATCACCCTGGGAAGCAGGTCGATGATGCATCACCTCCTCCGCAAGACGGTTTCAGGCACATCCCCAATTTACACTTTGCCAGCCTCCCTTCCTGTTGGCAATAGGCCTAAATATCCAGTTCATCCCTGTCTCCCAGCTCAGAGTAGATGGAGTGGAGCTCCCTGCTCACTCTCCCTGGTTTGTCCCCTGTGTGATAGCTCTCCTCTGGGTTATCAGACGTCCCTCATCACACACCCTCAGTTCTCTCTTACGGCCATGAGCAGTCCCAAGTTGCATCTCAAATCCCTTTTGTCCAGAGCCCCATGGCCCCTGGACATAAGTAGTGCACTACATAGGGAATAGGGTGCCATTTGGGATGCAGTACCAGTCCCATCACCTCAGTGCCAACACCTCTCTCTCTTTATGGCCCTGCCTGGACTTCATGTCTAGGCATGCTTCCACAACACCACTGACTCCTTCTTTCTTCTCGTCACAGTGGTGCTGACCAGGCTTGATGTAAATGGTTAGTCCGGTGGTGTTGACCAGGCTTGATGTAAATGATTAGTACGGTGGTGCTGACCAGGCTCCAATGCCTCTCCTGCTTTAGTTACTGCGGCGCCGACGTGTTGACTTTGCAGTCGTGTGGATCGCTGACCCGTGTGGATCTGTTTGTCTAATGTTTGACGGAGAAGCTTCTTGAGTGTTTTTTTCCACGAGGCTGACGGCGGCAGTCTGGAAAGCACATGAACCTGCTGAGGGAGGGGTTAAACTAGCGACCACAGGCACAGTCTGTCTGCTTTGTTGGGCTTTTTGAGGTTATTACCCCAGCACTAAAGGTCCTGTTAGACCACGTACACAAGGTACAATAGGAGTGCTGATCTAGGATCAGGTCCCTCCTGTCCATGTCATCTTATTCATAATGTTCTAAATGGCAAAGCTGATTCTAGATTAGCACTCCTACTCTGAGACACGTTTTGATGCATTCTCACTGAGATAGTGTTGGTCAGGCAATAGACAATGACTGATTACTGGAGTAATATACTGAGAGGAGTGTGATTTTAAATAGGCTTAGAATCAATGTTCCCTCAAAAAAATGTAGGCACTGAGCAAATTTCATGTCTGCTGAGCTCAAACTTGAATGTTGTGAAAATCCTGTCCGCGTTTACTGTGAACACTGAGGCTTTAAGTTATAGTTTAACTTTGGCGATATGATTATAATGTAGGCCTACATTGCATGAGACTTTTGAAAAAAAAACATGCATGGCTTGATATTAACCTGTTTATCCACTTGTCCTTCAGACAGGGAGGTGACAGAAAAAGTTGTTGTTTAATGCAAGAAACCACTTGACATAAAAAACAGTCCAGTTAAAAGTGAACGGCACAGATCCATATATGGCAATGGCTATTTACATATAGGCCTACTGCAGCTGTGATTGGTTATGGTGCTCTGGTCTGTGTAGAGTAGGGGCTGAGTCGTGCCTGTCAATGCAATAGAATCCTACTCCAATGCGCTTTGCCTACAACAAAATCTCTTGCACAGTTCATTTTGCATACTAAGTCTTGCATAGTTTGTTTTGTTTCAGTTATATTACATTGAAACTGGCTAATATTGCGATGATTTGATCACATTTCCCACAGTAGAGCGAAACGTTGATCGTGTTAACTAAAAGGGGAAAACTCAAGAAAGGTGAGTGACGTTCAATCTCGTGCTTCTCTGTGCAGGCAGATATTTCTTCTGCCCAGCAGTCCAAGGGGAGCTGCGCGTCCGTGCGTAGCTTAGAGGGAACGGTGCTAGTAATAGTGTTGGGCTACTTGTTTTAGTACAGTAACATATGTAAAGGGATATCATTCATTATAGCTCATAGGTAAATTCATTATAGCTCATAGGTAAATTCATTTATAGCTCATAGGTAAATTCATTATAGCTCATAGGTAAATTCATTTATAGCTCATAGGTAAATTCATTTATAGCTCATAGGTAAATTCATTTATAGCTCATAGGTAAATTCATTTATAGCTCATAGGTACATTCATTTATAGCTCATAGGTAAATTCATTATAGCTCATAGGTAAATTCATTTATAGCTCATAGGTAAATTCATTATAGCTCATAGGTACATTCATTTATAGCTCATAGGTACATTCATTTATAGCTCATAGGTAAATTCATTATAGCTCATAGGTAAATTCATTTATAGCTCATAGGTAAATTCATTATAGCTCATAGGTAAATTCATCATAGCTCATAGGTAAATTCATCATAGCTCATAGGTAAATTCATTATAGCTCATAGGTAAATTCATCATAGCTCATAGGTAAATTCATCATAGCTCATAGGTAAATTCATTATAGCTCATAGGTAAATTCATTATAGCTCATAGGTAAATTCGTTATAGCTCATAGGTAAATTCATTATAGCTCATAGGTAAATTCATCATAGCTCATAGGTAAATTCATCATAGCTCATAGGTAAATTAATTATAGCTCGTAGGTAATGAGTGAAATAAATCTCCTACTCTTTCAAACTGAAATGACAACCTTTATGAATCTGTCATGGCTTGTCAGTCCAGTGTAGTTGCCTCTTGATACAGTGGTTTAGGACCCTATGTGCCCTGGTCAAAGTAGTGCACAACATAGGGAATAGGGTGCCATTAGGGACGGAGTGTTGTTACTTTGATAGGTGTGTTTTCAGGCTCCGTGGCCAGCATTCCATCACGCCCAAGTGGGCATGGAGAGCCAAAGGAAGCACCACAGGAAGCAGTAGAATGTGGTCAGGACTCTGAGCAAAGGATCCTGGGATAGATAGGGTCGATAGGCCCCCAACCAACGTGGCGTTCAGAACATTCAAAAGGAGCAGGCGGTGGAAACCTGACCAGCAGGGCCACGGGAATGTACATCGATCTCACACTCTCACCCGCTGGCACTCTCCGGTCCCTAAGAAACCTGAAACACTCTCTCTCTCTCTCTCTCTCTGAATTTTTTTTACACACACACGAGTCCTACAGTCTCCCATAAAAAATAGCATGCTATCAAAGTTTGTTTATAACAACAAGGACATTAACCGCGACAATAACAAGCTATTTTGACTTTGGCGAGCAGCACCACCACTGATTAACCAAATGACAGAGACGTTGTCAGAAATGTCTTTCTACAAGCCACATCAGGACGAGTCCTTCGGATGGTTTCCATGTGTTTGATAACATTCCGATCACTCCATTCCAGCCATTACTATGAGCCGTCCTCCCCTCAGCAGCCTCTGACAGCAGTACACTAACAACAAGTACTGCCGGCCTTATTGCCTCCTTGTCTAGGAATGTTTAGAGGAAGTTCATTACACATTAATGACACCAACCCAGGGGGGAACACTATCTGACTGGCCTGGCTGCAGGTATGTGATGACTGAGTCCTCCGTTCCGAGGTATGAGAAAAGCCTGGCCTCTGTGGTGTTGCCAGCCACTCAGAAACTAAAGCACTTGACCGTTTTATTAGAACCTATTCCTTTAGGTGATTTAGAGGTGTTTAGGGACATTTTTGGAATGAGAGAGACAGGAAGTGAACCAAGCCTTTCTGTGTGTTATCCTGAGCCTTGTTAGGTATCCCTGCTCTGGATAGGGTGCACGCTAGCTGTTGGGTGAAGTTGCCCCTAGACGCTGATCTTGGGTCAGTATTACATTTCCTCCAGTAATGGTTAAGGTTCGGATTGGTTGAGGGGACGCTAATCCTTGATCTGTACCTAGGAGAAACTTAAACCAGGAGCGTGCACAGTAGTGGTGCGTCCTGCCTGATTAACATCTGACAAATTACTTGTATAGTTTCCTTGATCCTGGACGAGCCCCAAACATGTTACGGCCCAAGTTATCTGTGTTACAATACATGAGCCACACAACAAACCATTGGCCGATATATGAAGAAACACCACACACCATAGCCTACAGCCATACTATACTGTATCTGTTGCCCTGGCTGAGTAAGATGGATGCTCCCCTGGCCTTGCACCCCCCCCCCCCCCCCATACACACACACTTTCATCCCCAGAGGAACTCACACACCGTTAACTTGTACACAGCCCCTGGGAGGTAGAGTAGCCATGCCCTATCACTCTCACTGGGCTCTGCTGTAGCAAAACGCTGCTGATTACTCTGCAATCTGCTGCTTGTAGCATTCTGCGTTGCTAGCGAACCCTGCACCTCTAGCGCTTCATTTGACCTCTCTTCCTACAGAGAACTACAAATGTTCCCTCCGTTCCTCTCCCTCTTTCTCTTTTTTCTCTCGCTTTCCTTTTGTCTCTGTCTCTCCCTCTTTCATCCTATTCCCAATTTATTTGGACTACTTTTGACCCAGGCCCATATTAGTCATAAATAGTGCACTATATGGGAAATAGGGTGTCATTTAGGATGCAAGCCACTGCTGATGAGAGTGAGAGGTGTGTGTCATTGGACGGCCCGCCGTGGGTAGTCTAAGAAAATAATACAATGGCTACTTCCCAAATGGCACTCTATTCCCTACAAAGTGCACTATATAGGAAGGAAATAGGCTGCCATTTGGGATGTATCAATCCTTAGATTAGATCAACTTTATTATCTCACCAGGGAGAAATTCGTTTGGTCATGTGATTAAAAAGACATAAGACGCAATACATAAAGAAGAATGATGGGCAATAAAATTCATATGAATAGTGCAATAGGCTACATCACTCAATTGTTTACATCACTCCATTGTTTACCTTTCTGTTGGCGGCCCTTTCTTTGACGTTACGAACATCTTACAGCATGGCATTAAAGACTACCTCTCACACTATCGGTGGATCATCTCTGTGTTCCTGTTCTAAAATGACTAGACATGGCTTTCAGAAAAGATGTGCATCCTTAAGATACAGTGGAAAGATGCCTCAGTGGGTGATCATAGAGAATCCCCCCCACCCCCATACTAACAGAGGAAAATGGGTCAGAGATGTGCTCCGAGTCATGTTTAAACATTATGTAATATGGCATGGAATTCTGTCTCACACAAGTGCCTGTTCATCTGTTCTGGGGCAGGATGGAAGAAAACCGTTCAAGCCTAAGCCCTGAGATATTCACTCTCTCCCTGTGCTTGGGAAAATGCTAGGCTACACATCGGGATGAAATGTAAAGTTGAAAGAAAATTCTGTGATGGAAGACAAAATCCATAAAACAGCTAGAGTGTCTAAACAGTCTCCTGAAGCAACACCACAGGTAGAGATGATACTGTTTTCATGAGTAAGGTGACGTTGCCCCCCAGGCCTAGACGCTGATCTTGGGTCAGTTTAGAGTTTTTTCCACTTATGGTTAATGTTAGGGTTGGGGGAGGGGAAGCTGATCCTAGATCTGTACAGAGGGGAAACTTGACTCTCTCTGCCCAGTAATTCTTCAATATCACACTCTCTTATTTGCTGCATTTCAGTTGATGATGAATCCTAAAAAAAGGTTAACCCAATGAGTCCCACCGCGACGCCGGCTCGATTTGGACTTCTAACCCCTTTTAAACATTGTGTGTTTGAGCTATAGACTCCGTTGGTACCAACCATTAGTCTGTGTGATTAACGGGGGCTGGGCTAGAGCGATGTTTGTGAGAAAAGGGCGGATCCCGAAGGGGCCCAGGGCCGGGTCTTTTTACAAAAATGTCTGTAGAGTCCGAGTGGTTTGAGCTATAAACTATTCAAAGCTATCTATGAAAACGAATCTCCCGAACATGGACATGTAACATGTTTTGCTCTATGATGCTCACAAGCTATACTTATTTTGATTGGCTGGGCCTGGCTCCCCAGTGGGTGGGCCTGGCTGCCAAGTGGGTGGGCCTCCCAGCCTGCACCCCTGCCCAGTCATGTGAAATCCATAGATTAGGGCCTAATGTATTTTTTTCAGTTGGCTGATTTCCTTATATGAACTGTAACTCAGTAAAATCATTCAATTGTTGCATGTTGTGTATATATTTTTGTTCAGTATATAAGGGCTGGACATGCAGATAAATGAAAGATAAATGAAAAGCTGATTTTTTTTCTGGCTGTCTCGGGACTGATAGGGTTAACAACTGACTTTATTCAATATTTAATTTGGCATCTGTCAGTGTCGACACAGGATGTTGTTATTCTGCTAGTCTCTGGAGGGGAAATCTTGGGGCCGCATCCCAAATGGAATGCTACTCCCTTTATAGTGCACTACTTTTAGTGCACTACCATATGGACCCTGGTCAAAAGTAGTGCACTATATAGTGAGGGAAAAAAGTATTTGATCCCCTGCTGATTTTGTACGTTTGCCCACTGACAAAGACATGATCAGTCTATAATTTTAATGGTAGGTTTATTTGAACAGTAAGAGACAGAATAACAACAAAAAAATCCAGAAAAACGCATGTCAAAAATGTTATGAATTGATTTGCATTTTAATGAGGGAAATAAGTATTTGACCCCTCTGCAAAACATGACTTAGTACTTGGTGGCAAAACCCTTGTTGGCAATCACAGAGGTCAGACGTTTCTTGTAGTTGGCCACCAGGTTTGCACACATCTCAGGAGGGATTTTGTTCTGGAGACTGGCTAGGCTACTCCAGGACCTTAATGTGCTTCTTCTTGAGCCGCTCCTTTGTTGCCTTGGCCGTGTGTTTTGGGTCATTGTCATGCTGGAATACCCATCCACGACCCATTTTGTGTTAAGAGAATTTCTATCTCTAATTCAACCTAAGCTTGAATCATTAACAGAGGTTGTAAGGCTCTGGTTTTAATCATAAATGATTCAAGGTCCACAACCAGCAAGAATGATCTGTATTTTTATTCATGGAGAGCTCTGGCGCCAAAACCCATACCCTCCTGTTTTATACCTCTTGACACACAAAGGCACTTTGCTCCGCCCACCTTTAGGAGGCTTTCTTAAACAGTTTCCACCTTCTCCTTCACCCTGGAATGTTTAGTCTCGCCCCCCTCTGTTAGTGGGTTGATACTACATTATAATTATAACACAGTTTACACATTTATACTGTATTTGGGGTGAAATCCTTTAGTCATTATTCTTAAAATACAAATTAATCTAACACTGAGGGAAGGAGGTTCTCACCCAAGATTTGACGGTACATGGCCCGTCCATCGTCCCTTTGATGCGGTGAAGTT
>NC_139992.1:50223751-50386251 GCF_964263955.1 Coregonus lavaretus | reverse complement strand
TGTTGTCTGTTCTCTATATCGCTCTCCATTCAGCTGTATTGTCTGTTTTCTATCTCTCTCTCTCCATTCAGCTGTGTTGTCTGTTCTGTATCTCTCTCCATTCAGCTGTGTTGTCTGTTCTCTCTCTCTCTCGCTCTCTCTCCATTCAGCTGTGTTGTCTGTTCTCTCTCTCTCTCTCTCCATTCAGATGTGTTGTCTGTTCTCTCTCTCTCTATCCATTCAGCTGTGTTGTCTGTTCTCTCGCTCTCTCTCTCCATTCAGCTGTGTTGTCTGTTGCCTCTCTCTCCATTCAGCTGTGTTGTCTGTTCTCTCTCTCTCTCCATTCAGCTGTGTTGTCTGTTCTCTCTCTCTCTCCATTCAGCTGTGTTGTCTGTTCTCTCTCTCTCTCGTCGGAGTGCATGCTGGGAGTGAGTCGTGAAGCATGAGTGATTGTGAGAGCGACTGGAATTCTTTTCACTCTATTGGGTTTTGGTGTGTATATGTATATCTATATATATATATAGATATATATATAGATTAGTTTAGTTGTTTTAAGGTTATCTTGTCTAACTATCACTAAGCACGTATAGGGGTGGTGGGATCGGTGAGGTTGTTTTTCGCGAGGGCACAACCAGCGGGTGGGGCTGGTTGCAATGGACACTCGCGGAAGTTTGGAGTTTGGAAAAACTTAGTCGGCGGCATGGAGTAAAGATTCCTCCTGCGGCCGGGTGTTCAGAGGAAGAATGAAGCTTGGCAGTGGGTGCTATCATTGGGTATGATAGCATCAAATCAGCCTCAAGGATGAATAGCGCTGTAGTGATATTTTTAGATTCCATTGAAAAGGTGAATAAGATAGTTGAGAGTGGTGTTGTGTTGCAGGAGACACAGACGCCGGTATTTCCGCTTATGAATCCGGCGAAGAAAGTTATACATTCTAACGTGCCACCATTTGTTAGAGATAAAGCGAGAGTTATCTCGTCATGGTCAAATTGTATCTACAATAAAGAAGGTTCTTTTTGGATGCAAATCTTCATTGCTGAAACATGTCGTGTCTCATAGGAGACAAGTGCATATGATTTAAAAAAAGGACATTGATGAACTGAATTTAGCATTCAGTTTTAAGATTGATGGATTTGATTATGTCTTCTACGCTTCTACTGAATCAATGAAATGCTTTGGCTGTGGAAGAGAGGGGCATTTGGTACGTAATTGTCCCGAGAACGAGCGCGCAGAGTCTGGTAGCAGCTCTAGTGCTGGTGCAGCTAATGCACCACCGGAAGGGATGAACATGCCAAGGGTGCAGGGGAAGGGAGAAGGTGGGCAGGTGTGGTTGGAAAAGTAGGAGAGGAAGGCAGTGTGGATATGGGGGCAATTGTGGTAGATCAGAACAAAGAAGGAGGGGAAAAAGTCGGTGAGATTGCGACTGCCGTCGCTGAGGTGGTGCTGGAAAATGAAATTGGAGGTCAAGAGGAGATTGAAATAATGGAAAAGGAATTAGCTGTTTTCAAAGTACCGAGGAGTAAGAGGAAGAATGTAAGGGGTGGTGAAGGGTCTAATTCCAAGAGGAAGGTAGAGATTGATAAATCAGTTGAAGATAAACAGGTTGCAGAGATGGTGGAGTTTTCTTCTGGGGAGTATAGCGAGAGTGAGTCATCTGATGCGTCACAACAAAATAGTGAGATAAATGGGGTGGAAGGGAGGTATGGGATTGAGAAGGTACGTCAATTTCTGAAGTTGACAAAAGGGAAGAAATATATGCAGAATTATAATGTAACAGATTTTTCCCCTGAAAGTGAATTGTTTATTGAATCAGCAACGTTTCTGATGTCAAAAATAACAGGGGGAGGTTTGACAAGCCCTGAAATTGCTAGACTCAAGAAAGTGGTCAAGAGAGTGATAAGTGATGGAAATTCTAAAGAAAATGAATGAGTTCAGTCGCAGCCTTAACTCTGTAAAGAGATGTGGTTTCTGTGTCTTCCTCTGTATTTTTTCCCCATCCATGAGCAGTTTTAAGAATTCTTCTTTAAACGTAAATGAGGTAAGAGACGTTAAAAAAAGAGCCATAGTGTATGAGTTAATTAGGGGAAAGGGAAGTGACATACATTTTCTACAAGAAACGCATAGTAATTTGGAAAATGAAGTTATGTGGCAACAGGAGTGGGGGGGGGGACAGTGGTGTGTAGTCATAAAAACTCAAAAAGTGGGGGTGTGGCCATCTTGTTCTCAAAAGGGTTTTTGCCTTTGTCATATGAGGTTGAAGAGGTAGTTGAGGGGAGGTTATTAAAAGTTAGAGCAAGGTATAAAAACATCACTATGTGTCTGATAAATGTATATGCCCCAGTGGTGGCAGTTGAGAGGGTATGTTTTTTAGAGACATTATCAAATACCATTGAGAAATGTAATAATGAAGATTATGTATTTATTGCTGGGGATTTTAACTGCACAGTCAGTGATTTAGATAGAAATCACAAACAACCTCATATAGCCTCAAGGACTTTTTTTAAACGCCTCATTGTAACACATGAACTGTGTGATATTTGGCGGAGTCAACATGGAGGCAAGAGACAGTACACCTGGGTGCATGTGAGAGAGAACACCATCTCTATGGCCAGGTTAGATAGGTTTTATTGTTTTGAGCATCAATCTCAGGTCTGTAAATCAAGTGTGATAACCCTAGTGGGATTTTCTGATCATTGTTTAATAACAGAGGTGGTGTTCATTGACGATGTAAAACCCAAAAGCGCATTCTGGCATTTTAATATAACTTTATTGAGTGATGCTCACTTCAGGAAATGTTTTAGTTTTTTCTGGGAGAGGTGGAGGTCTCAAAAGGCCAGTTTTGTATCCCTTCAACAGTGGTGAGATATAGGGAAAATCCAGATTCAACAATTCTGTAATCAATACACGAGGAATGTCACCAACGATATCACCAGATCAATGAAAGCCCTAGAGACTGAAATAGTGGAACTCATGACGTTGGTTGAGACCACAGGAGATCGAGGCCATACTCAGGCCCTCAAGAGGAAAAAAGCTGCATTGGCAGACCTGCTGGGTGTCAGAGCACAGGGGGCATTGGTGAGAAGTAAGTTTCAGGGAATTTCTGAAATGGATGCCTCATCCAAACTTTTCTTTGGTTTAGAGAAAAAGAATGGACAAAGAAGAATTATTCATTGTCTCAAATCAGCTGTTGGACAGGAGCTCACTAGCCCTAGTGAAATTAGAACGAGGGCAGTAGAGTTCTATGCTGAGCTCTACAAGTGTGAGTACAAAGAGGATAAAACAGTGACACAGCAGTTCCTTGATGGGCTCCCACAGGTGGCTGCAGAAGCTCAGGTTGAGCTAGAGCAACCATTGTTTTTGCAGGAGCTATACACTGCATTAAAAGGCATGTAAAAATGGAAGGGCACCAGGCATTGATTGGCTTCCCGTGAACTTTTTAAAGTCTTTTTGGGCTATGTTGGGAGAGGATTGGCTAGCAGTAGTTAATTATAGTTTAACCGGAGGGTTACTACCAATAAGCTGCAGAAGGGCTGTCCTCACCCTACTGCCCAAAAAGGGTGACCCTAGGGAGGTGAAGAACTGGAGGCCGGTGGCTTTATTGTGCACTGATTATAAGATCCTGTCAAAGGCTTTGTCCAACAGGCTGAGGGAGGTGATGGGGAAAATCATACATACGGACCAGTCCTACTGTGTTCCTGGCAGGCAGATAGGGGATAACATTTCTCTGATTCGTGATTTTTTGGACGTCTCTAGGGCTATTGGGTTGGATGCTGGTCTAATTTCAATTGATCAGGAAAAGGCATTTGACTGAGTTGAACATCAATACTTATGGCACACTTTTGAGGCGTTTGGGTTCAGCTCTGGTTTTATTGCCATGATAAAAGGTGATATATGGTGACATTGAAAGTGTATTGAAAGTTAACGGTGGTTTTTGAGTGCTCCTTTTAAAGTGTGTAGAGGTATTAGGCAGGGATGTTCTTTGTCGGGAATGTTATATGCCATTGCTATAGAGCCACTACTAAATAGCATTAGAAGTCGCATTGAAGGGGTGGTGTACCTTTCAGAGGATATTCCTCCTATTCGTCTCTCAGCCTATGCTGATGATGTAGTTGTTTTAGTGAAAAATCAAGCGGAAGTGGATAGTTTGAGTCTAATGGTTGATCGTTTTAGGGGAATATCTTCTGCAAAGGTAAATTGGGAAAAAAAGTTGTGCTTTACAGATTGGAGAATGGTCTGGAGGGATCATGGCTTTGCCAGGGGGGCTGGAATGGTGTAAGGGAGGTTTTAAGTATCTTGGAGTGTACCTAGGAGATGAGGGGACCATGGAAAAAAATTGGATTGGGGTGATTGAAATGGTGGAAGGGAGGATGAGGAGATGGCGTTGGTTGTTATCTCGTATGTCATATAGGGGGCGCACTATTATAGTTAATGTGATTGCCTCTGCACTGTGGCATCGGTTGTCAGTTTTAGAGCCACCATCTGGCCTTCTGGCTAAGATACAGGCAATTATTGTGGATTTCTTTTGGGATAAATATCATTGGGTTCCACAAAGTGTTTTGTATTTGTCAAAAGAGGAGGGGGGACAATGCCTTGTACATCTTGCTAGTAGGGCTGCTGCTTTCTGGTTTCAGTTTATTCAAAGGTTGCTTTATGGACCGAAAAATGTGGTTTGGAGAGGGGTGGCATGTCTTGTATTACAGCAGGTTGGGGGATTAGGTTTAAAGAAGGCTTTATTTTTGGTTGATAGTAGCCAGATTTCTAGGGAGGGAGTACCTCTGTTTTACAGAGGCCTTCTTAGTGTTTGGAGCATAATGAAGGTGTCCAGACGAACTTCAGCGGAGTCAGTGCATTGGCTGTTAGAGGAACCTCAGGTGTATGGGGCAAGACTGGATTGCACAACTGCAGCTGTTCCACATTTCTCCAAGATTCTGGTGAAGGGCAAAATCATCACCTTAAAACAGTTAATGGCCATGGCTGGGCCCGCCTTAATGGATGGAAGACTGGTGGCTGAACATTTGGGGGTGAGGTCGGAAAGGATTGTCGGACAATTGCTGGGAAGCTGCAGGAAGGCTCTTGTCAGCAGAAGAGTGGGATATGCTGAATAGTCACAAGAAGAAGGTAAAAGATGAAAACGTCTCATTTCCAAGACTAGGGATTACACCCAATATCCCAGAGTCAGAAAGAAAGGCGTTATTACTGGATTTGAGAAGGTTGGAAGAGGTGGGTTTGGATGAGGTGAATGGGAAAGACTTATATAGGGGGTGTGTCAAGGTGTTGAATAAAGATAAATTGAAAAATAGAAAAGACACTCCATGGAGGGTAAAATTGGGCATTGATGACAAGGTAAAGCCAGCATGGAGAGCACTGTACAAGCCACCGTTACAAAAGGGTACTGGGGATATGCAATGGAGGGTTTTGCATGGCATCATTGCAGTTAATGCTTTTGTATCTGTTATTAACTCAGATGTTGGAGATGGATGTCCTTTTTGTAATATTAGAGAAACAATTTTTCACTGTTTTATGGAGTGTGAGAGGATAAAACCTCTCTTGGAAATGCTGGAGTCTTTGTTTAAAGCTGTAGGGGAGATTTTCAATAACACTGTTTTTATTTTGGGGTTTCAATATAGTAAGCAACAGAAAATAAAATGTAAACTGTTAAATGTTATTTTGGGACAAGCTAAGATGTCAATTTTTCTGAGTAGGAAACATAAGGTAGAAACGGGATATGGGCAGGATGTAAGATGTGTTTTTAAAGGATTAGTGAAAGCGAGAATAAAAGTGGATTTTGAGTTCTTTTCGGCTGTAAAAGATCTCCCATTGTTTGAGGAGAAGTGGGCCTACGAAGGAGCGGTTTGTTTTGTGGAGGAGGGGAAACTATTTTTTGTTGATGAAATGAGTTGAATGTATATGTTTTCTTGTATTTTTATTTAATTTATTTTTATTTTTATTTTCATTTCTATTTAGGAATGACATTTGTTGTTTCATTTCTGAAAAGGCAGTGTGCCATTATTTATGTTAACACTTGAGTATAAAATAAAGATTTTATAAAAACTCAAAACTCTCTCTCTATTTAGCTGTGTTGTCTGTTCTCTCTCTCCATTCAGCTATGTTGTCTGTTCTCTCTCTCCATTCAGCTGTGTTGTCTGTTTTCTCTCTCTCTCCATTCAGCTGTGTTGTCTGTTCTCTCTCTCTCTCTCTCTCTCTCTCTCTCTCTCTCTCTCTCTCTCTATTTAGCTGTGTTGTCTGTTCTCTCTCTCTCTCCATTCAGCTGTGTTGTCTGTTCTCTCAGGACACAGCCTTGCATTCAGTGTTGTTGGAATGGGAAGTGTTTCAATTGATAAAGTTCTGCACCTGTTTAGTATGGATCGGTGTCCGATGTGGTCTGTTCAGAGAGATTCTAATGTCTTATTTCATGTCCGATTAGAACGGAAGTTATGGTGGTGTTCATTAGGGAACACAGTTGCAAAACGTTTTGCAACAGAAAACTCAAATGAAAAATTACTTATTGGACAAGTTCAAATCGTACTACCCATTTAACCTCAGTTTCAGACAGTTTTAATACGTTTTGTGCCTAATGAACATGACCTGGGTCATGATGTTCCCCAATTCCTTTGATAGTCTATATTGAGAAATCTCTGGGGGTTTTTCACCAAGTAATTAAAGGCTTTTTGAACTGGAAAACAGGTCAGAGGAAGTGTTTGACAAGGTGCCAAGGCATGCAGATGTGTATCTGTGATCCATCCGTCACCCCTCTAACTGTATCATCCATCACAACTCTCTCTAACTGTATCATCCATCACTCCTCTCTCTAACTGTATCATCCATCACAACTCTCTCTAACTGTATCATCCATCACTCCTCTCTCTAACTGTATCATCCATCACAACTCTCTCTAACTGTATCATCCATCACTCCTCTCTCTAACTGTATCATCATCACAACTCTCTCTAACTGTATCATCCATCACTCCTCTCTCTAACTGTATCATCCATCACTCCTCTCTCTAACTGTATCATCCATCACTCCTCTCTCTAACTGTATCATCCATCACTCCTCTCTCTAACTGTATCATCCATCACTCCTCTCTCTAACTGTATCATCAACCACAAGACGCCCTTTGAACTCTGATTCTCTGTTGAGTCCCCTTAGCTGGCCTTGTTGTGCTTTATCACTAAACAGGTAGTTGATGGGACTGACTGACAATGTAGCACAACATATTGAGCTGCAGATAGTTGGAGACAATGCATTCACCCCTCAGTCAGCTTTGATAAAAAAAAAAAAAACGAATCTAAGGCCGCTTGCCTCTAAAGCTTTATTAATCAAACGCTGACCCACCCCTTCTCTAATCAGCTCTCCTTGTATGGGTCCTGGTAAAACATAGTGCACTATAAAGGTAATAGGATACCATTTGGGACGCAACCTCTGTGTACGTACGCTCAACCTGTTACAGCACAGCTGTGGCCTCTCGCTGAGGCCAGAGCCAGTGGAAAGCACCGGTTGCTATTTTTTTCTCTTGACGGGCGGGGATGGGGACCAATTGGTGCTTAGCGGGAGACACGCCCAACCCACCCACCCACCCAGTGCTGTTTGTTGTCTCTGGATGATCCCTCTTCATCCCTGGTACTCCTGTAATCTCTGCTAATCCAGGCTACTCCCGGTGTGTGTAGATTGTGGTCGGCACAACTGGTGTGTGTGTGTGTGTGTGTGTGTGTGTGTGTGTTGATTTGTCATTGGGTGTTATGTTACACCATCTCTTCTGGTGACCTTAGCCGCCTCCTCCTCCATTCAGTCACCGTGCTGTTGTCAGTATGCTGTTGTGGTCTGTTGTCAGTGTGGTGTTGTGGTCTGTTGTCAGTGGTGTTGTCAGCGTGGTGTTGTGGTCTGTTGTCAGTGTGGCGTTGTGGTCTGTTGTCAGTATGGTGTTGTGGTCTGTTGTCAGTGTGGTGTTGTCAGTATGGTGTTGTGGTCTGTTGTCAGTGTGGTGTTGTGGTCTGTTGTCAGTGTGGTGTTGTCAGTATGGTGTTGTGGTCTGTTGTCAGTGTTGTGTTGTCAGTGTGGTGTTGTGGTCTGTTGTCAGTGTGGTGTTGTGGTCTGTTGTCAGTGTGGTGTTGTGGTCTGTTGTCAGTGTGGTGTTGTGGTCTGTTGTCAGTATGCTGTTGTGGTCTGTTGTCAGTATGGTGTTGTGGTCTGTTGTCAGTATGGTGTTGTCAGTGTGGTGGTCTGTTGTCAGTGTGGTGTTGTGGTCTGTTGTCAGTGTGGTGTTGTGGTCTGTTGTCAGTATGCTGTTGTGGTCTGTTGTCAGTATGGTGTTGTGGTCTGTTGTCAGTATGGTGTTGTCAGTGTAGTGGTCTGTTGTCAGTGTGGTGTTGTCAGTATGGTGT
The DNA here is from genome assembly GCF_964263955.1 of Coregonus lavaretus. Lineage (NCBI taxonomy): Eukaryota > Metazoa > Chordata > Actinopteri > Salmoniformes > Salmonidae > Coregonus > Coregonus lavaretus. Next base: position 50,377,891 of record NC_139992.1, on the reverse strand, counting down.
TGTGGTCTGTTGTCAGTTTGGTGTTGTCAGTATGGTGTTGTGGTCTGTTGTCAGTGTGGTGTTGTCAGTATGGTGTTGTGGTCTGTTGTCAGTATGGTGTTGTCAGTATGGTGTTGTGATCGTTATTATTTTACTAACGCCTGTTCTCCTTTTTTGTATTTTGTCTTCTTGTTTTTCATCATCCTCTGTGGTTTCTGCTGCCGTGTCCTTCACCACCACCACTGCTGCACACAAACTCCACCTTTCTACCAACCAACATCACCTTGACCACTTGACTGCCTGGATGGACCCCTACCCCTCCTCCTCTCTCTCTCTCTCTATCTCTCTCTCTTTCGCTTTCTTTCTCTCTCTTTCTCTCTCTCTCTTTCTCTCACCCCCCCCCCCCCCACATCTCTCTCTCTCTCTTCCCCCATCTCTCGCTGCCTGTCCCAACCCTTCCCCGTACCAGCTCCATGTAGAGATCAGAGAGCACCCCACCACATCAGGTAAGCCACTGACCTTTGGAAGGGACAGGAAGGGGTGAGGAGGCAGTAGAGGAGGGGTGAGAGGGCTCCCAGGGGGTAACAGGCTAACGTCCTCCAACTCAACACCTCAATAGGACAGGGATACATTTATAGGTCGTGTTACAGTAGCCAGATGTGACCTGTTTGTGTTTAACTTTAAATGAATGTTATGCATTCCAAGTTATAGGAAATTATTTCTCTGGGTAGGCCTAAAGTTTGGAGTGGGTGAAAGTTGTCTGTAACTCTATGAAATTGTACATCACATGAATGGCTGAACAGCGCTGATCTAGTTTCACAGTAGCTTTGGTATGGTTCTACAGTGCACTGTTTTGATGAGCAACAATATTTCCAATAGCTACTCACTGACTCACTGAAATGTCACTTGCAGTTGTTGAGTTCACTATCTAGGCCTACTGCTGTGTCCTGTATGGCATTGAGTTTCCTAGTGATGGTGTTGAGTTTCCTAGTGATGGTGTTGAGTTTCCTAGTGATGGCGTTGAGTTTCCTAGTGATGGCGTTGAGTTTCCTAGTGATGGCGTTGAGTTTCCTAGTGATGGCATTGAGTTTCCTAGTGATGGCGTTGAGTTTCCTAGTGATGGCGTTGAGTTTCCTAGGGATGGCGTTGTTTCCTAGTGATGGCATTGAGTTTCCTAGGGATGGCATTGAGTTTCCTAGGGATGGCATTGAGTTTCCTAGGGATGGCATTGAGTTTCCTAGGGATGGCATTGAGTTTCCTAGGGATGGAGTTGAGTTTCCTAGTAATGGCGTTGAGTTTCCTAGTAATGGCGTTGAGTTTCCTAGTGATGGCGTTGAGTTTCCTAGTGATGGCGTTGAGTTTCCTAGTGATGGCGTTGACTGTTGTACAGTACTCTGTTTTGGTGAGCCACAATATTTCCAATGTCACTTGCAGTTGTTGAGTTCTCTATCTAGGCCTACGGCTGTGTCCTGTATGGCACTCTATTCCCTACATAGCGCACTATGTTTGACCATAGCCCTATGGCCCTGGTCAAAAGTAGTGCACTAAGTAGGGAATAGGGTACCATTTGGGATGCAACCTGCCTCTCTATGCCATACTGCAGGACTGGCATAGCTTGATGGCTTTTAAAGGTGACCCGTTTTGGCAGGGCTGGGCATGGAGTCCCCATTATAGAGGACCCATTGGCACTGGGGATATCACTCACTTCTAGTAATTACAGAGGCAGAAAATACAACACTAAACAGACTAAACTCTATGAACTTGCTTTATGTCAAATATGGTGTTCTTTAGCTTGGAAAATAAACACATGACTCTGGGTCACATCATAATGCTGTATGTTTCCAAGATTAGGACGGTTTTCCTCAAGAAATGAGAGAGAGAGACAACAGACAACACAGCTGAATGGAGAGAGAGAGAGAGAGAGAGAACAGACAACACAGCTGAATTGAGAGAGAGAGAGAGAGAGAGAGAGAGAGAGAGAGAGAGAGAGAACAGACAACAGCTGAATGGAGAGAGAGAGAGAACAGACAACACAGCTGAATGGAGAGAGAGAGAGAGAGAGAGAGAGAGAGAGAGAGAGAGAGAGAGAGAGAGAACAGACAACAGACAACACAGCTGAATGGAGAGAGAGAGAGAGAGAGAGAGAGAGAGAACAGACAACACAGCTGAATGGAGAGAGAGAGAGAGAGAGAGAGAGAGAACAGACAACAGACAACACAGCTGAATGGAGAGAGAGAGAGAGAGAGAGAGAGAGAGAGAGAGAGAGAACAGACAACACAGCTGAATGGAGAGAGAGAGAGAGAGAGAGATAGAGAGAGAGAGAGAGAGAGAGAGAGAGAGAGAGAGAGAACAGACAACAGACAACACAGCTGAATGGAGAGAGAGAGAACAGACAACACAGCTGAATGGAGAGAGAGAGAGAACAGGTTTTGTTTCCTTGCCATGATACCTCCCCTCTCTCCTGTCTCCTACTATACACTGTCTAGTGTTCACTATCTCTCCCCTACTATACACTGTCTAGTGTACACTATCTCTCCTCTACTATTCACTGTCTAGTGTACACTATGTCTCCTCTACTATTCACTGTCTAGTGTACACTATTGTTCCTCTACTATTCACTGTCTAGTGTGCACTCTCTCTCTTTTTTCAGGGGGTGCTATAGCACCCTAGCCCCCCTGCTTCCTGCTGCTATGCAGAAGACTTAGTCAGATGTTAAAGTCAGTCTGTGTGCATTTTAATAATCTGACACTGTTCTGTCTGAACCCTAGGTCAAAGGGATGATGGTCACATGGGCATTTTACATCGTCATGGTGATGTGGCCAGTGACACTTTGCTTCTTGAAAGTCCAATATAATGAAAACTTGACTGCTGACATGCAAAACATTTTGGAATTGCATCAACAGTGGAATAATGAAAAAAATACCAAACAATAGTTTCTGAGTGGATTTTCCCGTTAAGAGCGCTACTACAGTGGGGGAAAAAAGTATTTAGTCAGTCACCAATTGTGCAAGTTCTCCCACTTAAAAAGATGAGAGAGGCCTGTAATTTTCATCATAGGTACACGTCAACTATGACAGACAAAATTAGATTTTTTTTCTCCAGAAAATCACATTGTAGGATTTTTTATGAATTTATTTGCAAATTATGGTGGAAAATAAGTATTTGGTCAATAACAAAAGTTTCTCAACACTTTGTTATATACCCTTTGTTGGCAATGACACAGGTCAAACGTTTTCTGTAAGTCTTCACAAGGTTTTCACACACTGTTGCTGGTATTTTGGCCCATTCCTCCATGCAGATCTCCTCTAGAGCAGTGATGTTTTGGGGCTGTCGCTGGGCAACACGGACTTTCAACTCCCTCCAAAGATTTTCTATGGGGTTGAGATCTGGAGACTGGCTAGGCCACTCCAGGACCTTGAAATGCTTCTTACGAAGCCACTCCTTCGTTGCCCGGGCGGTGTGTTTGGGATCATTGTCATGCTGAAAGACCCAGCCACGTTTCATCTTCAATGCCCTTGCTGATGGAAGGAGGTTTTCACTCAAAATCTCACGATACATGGTCCCATTCTTTCTTTCCTTTACACGGATCAGTCGTCCTGGTCCCTTTGCAGAAAAACAGCCCCAAAGCATGATGTTTCTACCCCCATGCTTCACAGTAGGTATGGTGTTCTTTGAATGCAACTCAGCATTCTTTGTCCTCCAAACACGACGAGTTGAGTTTTTACCAAAAAGTTATATTTTGGTTTCATCTGACCTTCTCCCAATCCTCTTCTGGATCATCCAAATGCACTCTAGCAAACTTCAGACGGGCCTGGACATGTACTGGCTTAAGCAGGGGGACACGTCTGGCACTGCAGGATTTGAGTCCCTGGCGGCGTAGTGTGTTACTGATGGTAGGCTTTGTTACTTTGGTCCCAGCTCTCTGCAGGTCATTCACTAGGTCCCCCCGTGTGGTTCTGGGATTTTTGCTCACCGTTCTTGTGATCATTTTGACCCCACGGCGTGAGATCTTGCGTGGAGCCCCAGATCGAGGGAGATTATCAGTGGTCTTGTACAGTGGGGAGAACAAGTATTTGATACACTGCCGATTTTGCAGGTTTTCCTACTTACAAAGCATGTAGAGGTCTGTAATTTTTATCATATGTACACTTCAACTGTGAGAGACGGAATCTCCAGAAATAAATCCAGAAAATGACATTGTATGATTTTTAAGTAATTAATTTGCATTTTATTGCATGACATAAGTATTTGATACATCAGAAAAGCAGAACTTAATATTTGGTACAGAAACCTTTGTTTGCAATTACAGAGATCATACGTTTCCTGTAGGACCTGACCAGGTTTGCACACACTGCAGCAGGGATTTTGGCCCACTCCTCCATACAGACCTTCTCCAGATCCTTCAGGTTTCGGGGCTGTCGCTGGGCAATACGGACTTTCAGCTCCCTCCAAAGATTTTCTATTGGGTTCAGGTCTGGAGACTGGCTAGGCCACTTGGCTAGGCCACGTGCGCTGCAGGATTTTAATCCATGATGGCGTAGTGTGTTACTAATGGTTTTCTTTGAGACTGTGGTCCCAGCTCTCTTCAGGTCATTGACCAGGTCCTGCAGTGTAGTTCTGGGCTGATCCCTCACCTTCCTCATGATCATTGGTGCCCCACGAGGTGAGATCTTGCATGGAGCCCCAGACGGAGGGTGATTGACCGTCATCTTGAACTTCTTCCATTTTCTAATAATTGCGCCAACAGTTGTTGCCTTCTCACCAAGCTGCTTGCCTATTGTCCTGTAGCCCATCCCACCCTTGTGCAGGTCTACAATTTTATCCCTGATGTCCTTACACAGCTCTCTGGTCTTGGCCATTGTGGAGAGGCTGGAGTCTGTTTGATTGAGTGTGTGGACAGGTCTTTTATACAGGTAACGAGTTCAAACAGGTGCAGTTAATACAGGTAATGAGTGGAGAACAGGAGGGCTTCTTAAAGAAAAACTAACAGGTCTGTGAGAGCCGGAATTCTTACTGGTTGGTAGGTGATCAAATACTTATTTTCCACCATAATTTGCAAATAAATTCATAAAAAATCCTACAATGTGATTTTCTGGAATTTTTTTCTCAATTTGTCTGTCATAGTTGACGTGTACCTATGATGAAAATTACAGGCCTCTCTCATCTTTTTAAGTGGGAGAACTTGCACAATTGGTGGCTGACTAAATACTTTTTTTCCCCACTGTAGATGGTTTCTGAGTGGATTTTCCCGTTAAGAGCGCTACTAGATAGTTTCTGAGTGGATTGTCCCTTTAAGAGCGCTACTAGGCACAGTGTGTTCTCTACCTAGGATGTTATTCATTGAATATGCTGTGTGTACTTCACGTACACTAAACCAAACCTACTTAACCCTTAGCCATAGAGTTAATAAGTATTTTTACTATACTGAGCTATTCTCTGCTTTAATATGTTATGACGCTCTAGGGTGAAGTTTCCGCTTGGTACAGATCTAGGATCAGCTTCCCCTCCCCCAATCCTAACCTTAACCATTAGTGGGAAAAATGCAACTCTAGGGGCAACTTCACCCTACTTTGTGTTAGATGGAGTCTTTACAACCGTGCCACTAGAGGGCACCGTGTAATCATTATCTTTTATCATCACAAGTGAGGGAGGAGAACCTCTGCTGCTCAGCCTGTTGGTCAGCAGATGGAAATTAATCTCTCCCCCTCTCTCTCATCTTCTCTCTTTCTCTCCCTCTCTCTCTCTTTCTCTCTCTATCTCTCTCTCTTTCTCTCCTCCAGCTGTCTTAATTCCCAGTGATGACTCCATCATATTGACCCCAGGGAGGATGAGCCAGCGAAGCCAGGGGAAGGAACGAGAAAAGAGGGAGGAGAAGGAGAGGGAGAAGGAGAAGGAGAGGGAGAGGGAGAAGGAGAAGGAGAAGGATGGGAGCCTCCACACGCCCAGCAGAGATCACCTTGCCAGCCCCTCTTCCCTCAGCCCCGGGCTCAGCTACACCCATGGTAAGACCTCCCTCTAAGCACAGACCCAGGGTCAGTTATCTCTTATCCTCCGTAGTAACCTCAATATTGAAGTAGTAAAATGAATCTGATCTTAGATCAGCGCTTGGGGGCATCTTTGTTCTGTCCATTGAGTTGAGGGCTATCCTCAGTGAGCTGATGTTCCTGAACCACAGTGTCCTCTGGAGGTTGGTGAGCTCTGCTAGGCACCATGCAACCAACAGGGTTGAAGCAGATAACATGGTAAGCCCAGAGGTTGCCAATGCTCTAAGCAAAATGATCTGATGTTTAAAAAAAAAAAAAAAATGTATTGAGGCTAGTACATGACAAGGCGTGGGTGTGTTTTTTAAGGGGGTCTGGGAAGGTTTTTACCCTCCAAATGTCCAAAATGGTTCCTCCTACTGTACTTTCCTTCTGGGATGTTCCATTATCTACCACCAGGGGGAGCAGAAGCTAAAAGGAAAAAATAAAGTCTCTATTTATTCTAGAGCACCTTCAAATCAAATGTGTCTGCATTCTATCAGAACAAGCTACACTTCTCTCAAAAGAGACCTGAGCGGTGCGATTGGGGGGATTTATACAACTGGGTAACCAGTAGTTGCACAAAATGAAATAATTCTGGTATAGAACCATAATAAAAGTTTTAAAAACTGCTTTGAGTATTTATTTTATTTTTTATTTTACCTTTATTTAACTAGGCAAGTCAGTTAAAAACAAATTCTTATTTACAATGACGGCCTACACCGGCCAAACCCGGATGACGCTGGGCCAATTGTGCGCCGCCCTATGGGACTCCCAATCACGGCCGGTTGTGTTACAGCCTGGAATCGAACCAGGGGGTCTGTAGTGACGCCTCAAGCACTGAGATGCAGTGCCTTAGACCGCTGCGCCACTCGGGAGCATATGAGGGGGAGATGGTTGCATTTATATTGCTAGTACCTAGGCCTCTATACAGCTCTGTGATGTAGTCTGGTAAGCCAATACATCCAGTGTTATTTTCCTAGTGTCAGTTTCTCAGTTGTGGTTGTTGCTGGTTTGCTCTTCTGAGTAGAAGAATGTAGGCGGCGCTTCACAGGTAATGCCGTCCCAAAGGGCAGAGAATCCAATAAGGATGAAAGGCTGGGAGGCAACAATCCCGGTGATCTGTATCCTTTATTCAGTGTGAACCCAGACAGGCTGTGAACACGTGTGAAGGCCATCGTGACATTTACCAGTCTGTTGTTGGTCCAACGTCACTATACCCTCCATTTATCATGACAGCACATTGGATGCATCCCAAATGGCACCCTATTTTCTAGTTAGTGCCACATGGCCCTGGTCCAAAGTAGTGCACTAAATGGGACGCGTCTATTATCTCTCTCCTATTGTGATTCAGAGGCATCAGTCTATCAGTAGGGGATCTAGACATAGTGTTCTTCTTAAGGTCTCACAATTTGGAATATTTCCTGATGTTCAATGGCCATTTCAACTGATGATACCCAATGATTCTTGAAGAATATAACTTAGAAATGCCTTTTGAGATTCAGAAAGCTGTCTTCTCCTATCATAACCCTGCATTAAAAGGTACCAATACTCCATTGTTTATGTGTTTAATTTTGTTGTCTTTGGAAACAAGCGATGTAGTCTATAGCTTCAAAGTAAGTTTAAACTATTATGCTATGCTCGTGGACTGTCGGTCCCTGGCGGGGCTGCCGTCAGGCTGAAAGATGAACTCCAGATTGTGGCTTTAAAGGCCAAAAAGTCCCTCCCCGCTTTAGATTCTGCCAAGTGTTCCTACCTACTTGAAAGAGGGGATGTGAATGCCTGTCCTAGTTCCAAAATAAACATTATCTATGAGAAGTATATGGTTCAGATAGGTTAAACTCTTAAATCATTGGAACTCTTTAGCCCTGGGCCAGGTTTCCATGGTAACCTGCACTCTCTCAAGTAGCCTCTTTATATTGTGAGGGAAATGATGCTGTATTGGCCCCAAACAGTGTTGTGTGGATCAAGATTGTAAATGATGCATTCCATTTCAGCTTCTCTTGACCGGTTATTTGTCCCCCAATTTGCATGCTCTGGTCCTAATCATTACTAGTCTGGCTATTATAAAAATATTTTATGACCTCATTAGTTGGATATAACCAAATAATTATGTTAATTGATCCTACACAAAACTGATATTTATTCGGAATAGTACAAACCTGGATAATCAAAGTTTAGATAGGCTATAGACAGTAATAATGCCCAAAACACATTGTATGATATTGCATGAGGCTAGATTCCCTCTGCAGATAAGGGATCTGCCTCAGTCCCTGCCTGCACATGGACAGCCTACCAAGCAAGGCCTTTCTCCCTGCCATGGAACTGTTATGCTAAAATAGACCCAGACCCAGCATGTTGACTCTCATGGCAATACACATCTGCTTTCCAGACACTCTGTCTTTAACTTTCTCTATCTCCTCGCTCACCCTGGCCAGGTAGACGGACAGCGGGAGAGATGGAGGGAGGGAGTGTAGGAATGAGGGAGAGAGGGAGGGAGCAGGTGGGGCCAACCCGGATTTAGGCTCAGCCTCAGGGATTACGCCCTGTCAACCGGGGTTAACATGGATGGGGACACCCGTCTGAACCAATCGCAGCCCTTTCCTACTTCCTGCCTGGCCATCCACTAATGGAAGGCTGTGCCTGAGGAGCTCAGAGTATTTTTGCAGGATCAGTTGGAGATCAGGAGAACCGGATGGACGATCTCGGGGTCTCTGGGCCTGGGCTCGCCCTGGATGTCTGTAGGCTGGGAAAGCACGGCTGGTGGGGAGACTATATATATATAGAGTGGTTTCAGTTCACTGGTAAGGACGTTTGTCTCCAATTGACCTTGGTTGGCGTTATCCTTATGTCGCCACGACGGCGGAAGGCAAGTACGGCCAAGTCGTATTGAGATGGTAGTGTCTCTGTAGCTAAGCAGCTGTTAGCATTTGGGGCTAATGGAGAGATGCAGCTTTAGCGGTGGAGATGTAGCATTAGGAGCTAACAGAGAGATGTAGCATTAGGACATAACATAGAGATGCAGCAGTAGGAACTATTTATTTATTTTATTTTATTTCACCTTTATTTAACCAGGTAAGCCAGTTGAGAACAAGTTCTCATTTACAACTGCGACCTTGCCAAGATAAAGCAAAGCAGTGTGATAAAAACAACAACACAGAGTTACATATGGGGTAAACAAAACATAAAGTCAAAAAATACAACAGAAAATATATATACAGTGTGTGCAAATGTAGCAAGTTATGGAGGTAAGGCAATAAATAGGCTATAGTGCAAAATAATTACAATTAGTATTAACACTGGAATGATAGATGTGCAAGATAATATGTGCAAATAGAGATACTGGGGTGCAAAAGAGCAAAATAAATAACAATATAGGGATGAGGTAGTTGGGTGGGCTAATTTCAGATGGGCTGTGTACAGGTGCAGTGATCGGTAAGGTGCTCTGACAACTGATGCTTAAAGTTAGTGAGGGAGATAAGAGTCTCCAGCTTCAGAGATTTTTGCAATTCGTTCCAGTCATTGGCAGCAGAGAACTGGAAGGAATGGCAGCCAAAGGAGGTGTTGGCTTTGGGGATGACCAGTGAGATATACATTGCAGACTACGGGTGGGTGCTGCTATGGTGACCAATGAGCTAAGATAAGGCGGGGATTTGCCTAGCAGTGATTTATAGATGGCCTGGAGCCAGTGGGTTTGACGACGAACATGTAGTGAGGACCAGCCAACAAGAGCGTACAGGTCACAGTGGTGGGTATTATATGGGGCTTTGGAGACAAAACGGATGGCACTGTGATAGACTACATCCAATTTGCTGAGTAGAGTGCTGGAGGCTATTTTGTAAATTACATCGCCGAAGTCAAGGATCGGTAGGATAGTCAGTTTTACGAGGGCATGTTTGGCAGCATGAGTGAAGGAGGCTTTGTTGCGAAATAGGACGCCGATTCTAGATTTAACTTTGGATTGGAGATTCTTAATGTGAGTCTGGAAAGAGAGTTTACAGTCTAACCAGACACCTAGATATTTGTAGTTGTCCACATACTCTAGGTCAGACCCGTCGAGAGTAGTGATTCTAGTCGGGTGGGCGGGTGCCAGCAGCGTTCGATTGAAGAGCATACATTTAGTTTTACTAGTGTTTAAGAGCAGGTGGAGGCTACTGAAGGAGTGTTGTATGGCATTGAAGCTCGTTTGGAGGTTTGTTAACACAGTGTCCAATGAAGGGCCAGATGTATACAAAATGGTGTCGTCTGCGTAGAGGTGGATCTGAGAGTCACCAGCAGCAAGAGCGACATCATTGATATACACAGAGAAAAGAGTCGGCCCAAGAATTGAACCCTGTGGCACCCCCATAGAGACTGCCATAGGTCCAGACAACAGGCCCTCCGATTTGACACATTGAACTCTATCTGAGAAGTAGTTGGTGAACCAGGTGAGGCAGTCATTTGAGAAACCAAGGCTATTTAGTCTGCCAATAAACCGAGAGATGCAGCATTAGGAGCTAACAGAGAGATGTAGCATTAGGAGCTAACAGAGAGATGTAGCATTGTGAGCTAACAGAGAGATGCAGCATTAGGAGCTAACAGAGAGATGTAGCATTAGTAGCTAACAGAGAGATGTAGCATTAGGAGCTAACAGAGAGATGTAGCATTAGGAGCTAACAGAGAGATGTAGCATTAGGAGCTAACAGAGAGATGTAGCATTAGGAGCTAACAGAGATATGTAGTATTAGGAGTTAACAGAGAGATGTAGCATTAGGAGCTAACAGAGAGATGTAGCATTAGGAGCTAACAGAGAGATGTAGCATTAGGAGCTAACAGAGAGATGTAGTATTAGGAGTTAACAGAGAGATGTAGCATTAGGAGCTAACAGAGAGCTGTAGCATTATGATCCTTCTTTTGGTCTCTGCCATGCTTCTCCATCTGAAAGATCTTCCCTTTAGAATCCCTGTTTTGTTATGCTAGAATACTATGTGTGCGCGTGCAGCTAAAACCTGTCCGGTGGGGATAGAATGAATGCAATCAAACCCGAGTCAAACAAGGACTATAAAGCGGCTAATAAGATTCAGCCATGTGCACTGAAGCATAGCATGGATCTATATTCCCCAGCTCAGCATAGACTGCTATATACTGTAGAAGGATACAGTAAGGTACATCATATGCTACTATATACTGTAGAAGGATACAGTAAGGTACATCATATGCTACTATATACTGTAGAAGGATACAGTAAGGTACATCATATACTACTATATACTGTAAGGCAATGATACAGTAAGGTACATCATACTACTATATACTGTAAGGCAAGGATACAGTAAGGTACATCATATGCTACTATATACTGTAGAAGGATACAGTAAGGTACATCATATACTGTAAGGCAAGGATACAGTAAGGTACATCATATACTACTATATACTGTAAGGCAAGGATACAGTAAGGTACATTATATACTACTATATACTGTAAGGCAAGGATACAGTAAGGTACATTATATACTACTATATACTGTAAGGAAAGGACACAGTAAGGTGCTCCTAGGCCCACTCCTCCACAAAGCCTCTTTGTCACACATCTAATCCCTAGTTTACAGGGTCTCTGGCCCTTTATAGAAAGATTCTAGGAGATCCTACCAGGAGATAGTGATATGGTCTCTGGCCCTACATGAAAGGATTCCAGGAGATCCAACCAGGAGATAGTGATATGGTGCCTGGCCTACATGAAAGGATTCCAGGAGATCCTACCAGGAGATAGTGATATGGTGCCTGGCCCTACATGGAAGGATTCCAGGAGATCCTACCAGGAGATAGTGATATGGTGCCTGGCCCTACATGGAAGGATTCCAGGAGATCCTACCAGGAGATAGTGATATGGTGCCTGGCCCTACATGGAAGGATTCCAGGAGATCCAACCAGGAGATAGTGATATGGTGCCTGGCCCTACATGGAAGGATTCCAGGAGATCCTACCAGGAGATAGTGATATGGTGCCTGGCCCTACATGGAATGATTCCAGGAGATCCTACCAGGAGATAGTGATATGGTGCCTGGCCCTACATGGAAGGATTCCAGGAGATCCTACCAGGAGATAGTGATATGGTGCCTGGCCCTACATGGAAGGATTCCAGCAGTTCCTACCAGGAGATAGTGATATGGTGCCTGGCCCTACATGGAAGGATTCCAGGAGTTCCTACCAGGAGATAGTGATATGGTGCCTGGCCCTACATGGAAGGATTCCAGGAGTTCCTACCAGGAGATAGTGATATTTTACATTTACATTTTAGTCATTTAGCAGACGCTCTTATCCAGAGCGATTTACAGTTAGTGAGTGCATACATTTTTCATACTGGCACCCCGTGGGAATCGAACCCACAACCCTGGCGTTGCAAGCGCCATGCTCTACCAACTGAGCTACACGGGACGGTGTCTGGCCATACATGGAAGGATTCCAGGAGATCCTACCAGGAGATAGTGATAGTAGTCCCGTGTAGCTCTGGATAAGAGCGTCTGCTAAATGACTAAAATGTAAATGTATAGTGATATGGTGTCTGGCCCCACATGGACAGATTCCTGGAGATCCTACCAGGACATACAGTGATACTGTCTCTGGCACTACATGAAAGGATTCCAGGAGATCCTACCAGGAGATAGTGATATGGTCTCTGGCCCTACATGAAAGGATTCCAGGAGATCCTACCAGGAGATAGTGATATGGTGTCTGGCGGCTATATACAAATGCATTGTTCTACGACTAGGCTTATAGCTGACTGCCTGCAAAACACATCATCATGACAGTTTTTGTTCTGCTGTCGAAATACAACTCAATTCAGTGGTTGTATCAAATCAATCAAATCAAATTGTATTGGTCACACATATTTAGCAGATGTTATTGCGGGTGTAGCAAAATGCTTGTATTTCTAGCTCCAACAGTGCAGTAATATCTAACAATACACACAAATCTAAAAGTAAAAGAATGGAATTAAGAAATATAGAAATATTAGGACGAGCAATGTCGGAGTCCGGAGTATAAATATGTATGTATGTATGTATGTACGTACAGTGAGGAAAAAAAGTATTTGATCCCCTGCTGATTTTGAATTTTAATGGTAGGTTTATTTGAACAGTGAGAGACAGAATAACAACAAAAAAATCCAGAAAAAGCATGTCAGAAATGTTATAAATTGATTTGCATTTTAATGAGGGAAAGAAGTATTTGACCCCTCTGCAAAACATGACTTAGTACTTGGTGGCAAAACCCTTGTTGGCAATCACAGAGGTCAGACGTTTCTTGTAGTTGGCCACCAGGTTTGCACACATCTCAGGAGGGATTTTGTCCCACTCCTCTTTGCAGATCTTCTCCAAGTCATTAAGGTTTCGAGGCTGACGTTTGGCAACTCGAACCTTCAGCTTCCTCCACAGATTTTCTATGGGATTAAGGTCTGGAGACTGGCTAGGCCACTCCAGGACCTTAATGTGCTTCTTCTTGAGCCACTCATTTGTTGCCTTGGCCGTGTGTTTTGGGTCATTGTCATGCTGGAATAACCATCCACGACCCATTTTCAATGCACTGGCTGAGGGAAGGAGGTTCTCACCCAAGATTTGACGGTACATGGCCCCGTCCATCGTCCCTTTGATGCAGTGAAGTTGTCCTGTCCCCTTAGCAGAAAAACACTCCCAAAGCATAATGTTTCCACCTCCATGTTTGATGGTGGGGATGGTGTTATTGGGGTCATAGGCAGCATTCCTCCTCCTCCAAACAAGGCAAGTTGAGTTGATGCCAAAGAGCTCAATTTTGGTCTCATCTGACCACAACACTTTCACCCAGTTCTCCTCTGAATCATTTAGATGTTCATTGGCAAACTTCAGACGGGCCTGTATATGTGATGTCTTGAGCAGGGGGACCTTGCGGGCGCTGCAGGATTTCAGTCCTTCACGGCGTAGTGTGTTACCAATTGTTTTCTTGGTGACTATGGTCCCAGCTGCCTTGAGATCATTGACAAGATCCTCCCGTGTAGTTCTGGGCTGATTCCTCACCGTTCTCATGATCATTGCCACTACACGAGGTGAGATCTTGCGTGGAGCCCCAGGCCGAGGGAGATTTACAGTTCTTTTGTGTTTCTTCCATTTGCGAATAATCGCACCAACTGTTGTCACCTTCTCACCAAGCTGCTTGGCGATGGTCTTGTAGCCCATTCCAGCCTTGTGTAGGTCTACAATCTTGTCCCTGACATCCTTGGAGAGCTCTTTGGTCTTGGCCATGGTGGAGAGTTTGGAATCTGATTGATTGATTGCTTCTGTGGACAGGTGTCTTTTATACAGGTAACAAGCTGAGATTAGGAGCACTCCCTTTAAGAGTGTGCTCCTAATATCAGCTCGTTACCTGTATAAAAGACACCTGGGAGCCAGAAATCTTTCTGAATGAGAGGGGGTCAAATACTTATTTCCCTCATTAAAATGCAAATCAATGTATAACATTTTTGACATGCGTTTTTCTGGATTTTTTTGTATGTATGTACAGTGGGGAAAAAAAGTATTTAGTCAGCCACCAATTGTGCAAGTTCTCCCACTTAAAAAGATGAGAGAGGCCTGTAATGTTCATCATAGGTACACGTCAACTATGACAGACAAAATGAGAAAAGAAAATCCAGGATTTTTTTTTTTTTTTCAATTGTAGGATTTTTAATGAATTTTTTTGCAAATTATGGTGGAAAATAAGTATTTGGTCAATAACAAAAGTTTCTCAATACTTTGTTATATACCCTTTGTTGGCAAGGACACAGGTCAAACGTTTTCTGTAAGTCTTCACAAGGTTTTCACACACTGTTGCTGGTATTTTGGCCCATTCCTCCATGCAGATCTCCTCTAGAGCAGTGATGTTTTGGGGCTGTCGCTGGGCAACACGGACTTTCAACTCCCTCCAAAGATTTTCTATGGGGTTGAGATCTGGAGACTGGCTAGGCCACTCCAGGACCTTGAAATGCTTCTTACGAAGCCACTCCTTCGTTGCCCGGGCGGTGTGTTTGGGATCATTGTCATGCTGAAAGACCCAGCCACGTTTCATCTTCAATGCCCTTCCTGATGGAAGGAGGTTTTCACTCAAAATCTCACGATACATGGCCCCATTCATTCTTTCCTTTACACGGATCAGTCGTCCTGGTACCTTTGCAGAAAAACAGCCCCAAAGCATGATGTTTCCACCCCCATGCTTCACAGTAGGTATGGTGTTCTTTGGATGCAACTCAGCATTCTTTGTCCTCCAAACACGACGAGTTGAGTTTTTACCAAAAAGTTATATTTTGGTTTCATCTGACCATATGACATTCTCCCAATCCTCTTCTGGATCATCCAAATGCACTCTAGCAAACTTCAGACGGGCCTGGACATGTACTGGCTTAAGCAGGGGGACACGTCTGGCACTGCAGGATTTGAGTCCCTGGCGGCATAGTGTGTTACTGATGGTAGGCTTTGTTACTTTTGTCCCAGCTCTCTGCAGGTCATTCACTAGGTCCCCCCGTGTGGTTCTGGGATTTTTGCTCACCGTTCTTGTGATCATTTTGACCCCACGGGGTGAGATCTTGCGTGGAGCCCCAGATCGAGGGAGATTATCAGTGGTCTTGTATGTCTTCCATTTCCTAATAATTGCTCCCACAGTTGATTTCTTCAAACCAAGCTGCTTACCTATTGCAGATTCAGTCTTCCCAGCCTGGTGCAGGTCTACAATTTTGTTTCTGGTGTCCTTTGACAGCTCTTTGGTCTTGGCCACATTGGAGTTTGGAGTGTGACTGTTTGAGGTTGTGGACAGGTGTCTTTTATACTGATAACAAGTTCAAACAGGTGCCATTAATACAGGTAACGAGTGGAGGACAGAGGAGCCTCTTAAAGAAGAAGTTACAGGTCTGTGAGAGCCAGAAATCTTGCTTGTTTGTAGGTGACCAAATACTTATTTTCCACCATAATTTGCAAATAAATTCATAGAAAATCCTACAATGTGATTTTCTGGAAAAAAAATTCTCAATTTGTCTGTCATAGTTGACGTGTACCTATGATGAATATTACAGGCCTCTCTCATCTTTTTAAGTGGGAGAACTTGCACAATTGGTGGCTGACTAAATACTTTTTTTCCCCACTGTATGTGATGGGATGTATAGACATTATGGACAGTATGTGGATATAATATGTAGTATATTAGAAGAATATGTAGGATGTATAGCAATAGTTGAATAGGATGGCATTGACAAGAATACAGTATATACATATGAAATGAGTAAAACATTATGTAAACATGATTAAAGTGACCAGTGATTCCATGTCTATGTACATAGAGCAGCAGCCTCTAAGGTGCAGGGTTGAGTAACCGGGTGGTAGCTGGCTAGTGACAGTGACTAAGTTCAGGGCAGGGTACTGGGTGGAGGCCGGCTAGTGATGACTATTTAACAGTCTGATGGCCTTAAGATAAAAGCTGTTTTTCATTCTCTCGGTCCCAGCTTTGATGCACCTGTACTGACCTTGCCTTCTGGATGATAGCGGGGTGAACAGGCCGTGTCTCGGTGGTTGGTCCTTGATGATCTTTTTTGACCTTCCTGTGACATTGGTTGCTGTAGGTGTCCTGGAGGGCAGGCAGTGTGCCCTCGGTGACGCGTTGGGCAGACCGCACCACCCTCTGGAGAGCCCTGCGGTTGCGGGCGGTGCAGTTGCCATACCAGGCGGTGATACAGCCCGACAGGATGCTCTTAATGGTGCATCTGTAAAAGTTTGTGAGGTCTCTTTGCGTATAAGACGTCTTAATGATAAATACACCAATAATACACCAAAAATGATTGGCATTGTCTGTCTTTTGGCTTTTGGGTACTTCACTGGGTCTGGCATTCACTGGAGTGGCTTTACCTCAGTGTGGCTCTCTGTACAGAGACCCCCCAGACCCTCTAGGAATACTAGCACCAGTGTTGTGTTACTGGTCATCTCGGATCCCAGACCCAAATCTTACATCTCCTGGCCTGTCACCTATGTTTTTACTAGGGCCGGGGTGATACCAGTATCGCAATATTTTTTCCATGGCAAAAATTAAAACATGAAGCAGACCAAACTCTTTGGTCCTTTGAAAACCTGCTGTATGTAACATATTGTGTGCTATAGCTTGGAAAATAAATAAATGTGGCTCTGGATGACAACATAATGATGTGTGTTTCCAACATTAGGGCTGTTTTCCTAAAGAAGTTAAATCCGCTTTGTGTTTTGTTTCCTTGCCACGATACTAAGGAGTATGGCGATACTGGTATCATCCCGGCTGTAGTTGTTACTGGTGAGCTATACTGGCCGTGGGTGACCCAGTCAGCTGCATGCCACTTAGGCAACAAAGCCCAACACCTGATACACTCCAGGGCTGCAGCCTAAATGAAACCCTATTAGAACCCTACCTATATAGTCTACTACTTTTGACCAGGGCACATAGGGCTCTGGTCAAAAGTAGTGCACTTTTCTAGGGAATAGGGTGCCATTTGGGACGCAGACTAGATGATGCAGGTATCGGAACAGAGCAAGGCACTTAACCCTAATTGCTCCAGGGTCGCCGTCAGTAATGGCTGATCCCTGGTCGTGACCTCACTCTCCGAGGGTGTCTGGGGGAGTGGGATATGCAAAAAACACATTTCCATTTTACACCACACACTTGTTCAGGTTGCACACTCCTCCATGTGTGAAACAGGACAAATAGAAGCTCCCCCTATTTGACCTTTGCTGCCTAGCTACTATATCAAGTGAACTGGGCCGTAGAGGTTGGATTCAGAGAGGCTTGAGGCGACAGGACTCATAGTCTAGAGAGGGACCAACGTTGTGGGACTAACGTTGCTTTGAGAGAAAGAGCCATAAGCCCCGTTGTTCAACTTGCCATTGTTCATTCTAGGAACATATCTGAATAGATTTGACGAAATGTCACTTACCCTCAGTTTGGCTTTTAAATGTACCCATTCAGAAATGGAAAATGTCACTGTATTTCTGCTCTGAAATCAGTGGTTATTTAGTCAGATAGACAGTTATGCTTAAAATGGCTTCTAAAGTTTATAATTTCCATTTAAAAAAAATTCAGACTTGATTTGCCCTAATGACAAAGGAATCAACCCCACTAAAAAATTTCCATTAATTATAATCCACAGCAGTTGCCATACCAGGCAGTGATGCAACCAGTCAGGATGCTCTCAATGGTGCAGCTGTATAACCTTTTGAGGATCTGAGGACCCATGCCAAATCCTTTCAGTCTCCTTAGGGGGAATAGGTTTTGTCGTGCCCTCTTCATGACTGTCTTGGTGTGCTTGGACCATGTTAGTTTGTTGGTGATGTGGACACCAAGGAACTTGAAGCTCTCAACCTGCTCCACTACAGCCCCGTCGATGAGAATGGGGGCATGCTCGGTCCTCTTCTTTTTCCTGTAGTCCACAATCATCTCCTTTGTCTTGATCACGTTGAGGGAGAGGTTGTTGTCCTGGCACCACACGGCCAGGTCTCTGACCTCCTCCCTATAGGCTGTCTCATCGTTGTGTTGTCGGCAAACTTAATGATGGTGTTGGAGTCGTGCCTGGCCATGCAGTCATGGGTGAACAGGGAGTACAGGAGGGGACTGAGCATGCACCCCTGGGTTATAAAAAATATCTGAAACTTTGAACATCCCACGGAGCACCATTAAATCCATTATTAAAAAATGGAAATAATATGGCACCACAATAAACCTGCCAAGAGAGGGCCGCCCACCAAAACTCACGGACCAGGCAAGGAGGGCATTAATCAGAGAGGCAACAAAGAAACCAAAGACAATCCTGAAGGAGCTGCAACGCTCCACAGCGGAGATTGGAGTATCTGTCCATAGGACCACTTTAAGCCGTACACTTCACAGAGCTGGGCTTTACGGAAGAGTGGCCAGAAAAAAGACATTGCTTAAAGAAATAAATAAGCAAACACGTTTGGTGTTCGCCAAAAGGCATGTGGGAGACTCCCCAAACATATGGAAGAAGGTACTCTGGTCAGATGAGACTAAAATGTAGCTTTTTGGCCATCAAGGAAAATGTCTGGCGCAAACCCAACACCCTGAGAACACCATCCCCACAGTGAAGCATGGTGGTGGCAGCATCATGCTGTGGGGATGTTTTTCATCGGCAGGGACTGGGAAACTGGTCAGAAATGAAGGAATGATGGATGACGCTAAATACAGGGAAATTCTTGAGGGAAACCTGTTTCAGTCTTCCAGAGATTTGAGACTGGAACGGAGGTTCACCTTCCAGCAGGACAATGACCCTAAGCATACTGCTAAAGCAACACTCAAGTGGTTTAAGGGGAAACATTTAAATGTCTTGGAATGGCCTAGTCAAAGCCCAGACCTCAATCCAATTTAGAATCTGTGGTATGACTTAAAGATTGCTGTACACCAGCGGAACCCATCCAACTTGAAGGAGCTGGAGCAGTTTTGCCTTGAAGAATGGGCAAAAATCCCAGTGTCTAGATGTGCCAAGCTTATAGAGACATACCCCAAGAGACTTGCAGCTGTAATTGCTGCAAAAGGTGGCTCTACAAGGTATTGACTTTGGGGGGGTGAATAGTTATGCACGCTCAAGTTTTCTGTTTCACAAGAAAAAATATTTTGCATATTCAAAGTGATAGGCATGTTGTGTAAATCAAATGATACAAACCCCCCAAAAATCAATCAATTCCAGGTTGTAAGGCAACAAAATAGGAAAAATGCCAAGGGGGGTGAATACTTTCACAAGCCACTGTATATATGGTCATTGGTGCCAAGATAGTTGGTGTTGAGTTCTTTGAGGTAAGAATCAGAAAGTATCCATTGTTGCCACAACATTTCCTATTAAATACCAGGTAAATACCAGAAACTATCCATTGTTGACACACCATTTCCTATTAAATACCAGGTATGTTGACACACCATTTCCTATTAAATACCAGGTAAATACTAGAAAGTATCCATTGTTGACACACCATTTCCTATTAAATACCAGGTAAATACTAGAAAGTATCCATTGTTGACACACCATTTCCTATTAAATACCAGGTAAATACTAGAAACTATCCATTGTTGACACACCATTTTCTACTAAATACCAGGTAAGTACCTGTTGTTGCTCTACTTCCTGATATGCAGATGCCATGTGCTGTGCTGTAATGGAGAACCATTGTTTCTTTATCTTAATCCTGCATGTGGGGGCTAGTGTTACACACAGGGAGATGTGATAGCTAGCCGTCTGTGTAAAAATCCAGTGGAGTGTGATCCGGTCACCGTGTAGGATAAAGTTGCACTAGAGATGCTGATCTTGGGTCAGTTTTGCCTTTTTCCCACTAATGGTTAAGGTTTGGATATGGGGCGGGGAAGCTGATCCTAGGTCTGTGCCTACGGGAAACTTCACTCCGGAGCGACTATTGTGGTCCACATGGATGTCTGGGACTTAGTGTGTCTGTGTTCAGTCGCTAAAATGCTAATCTGTTCAAGGCACATTAGCTGATAACTGTCCAGTCATAGCCATGCATTATGTATTGGCCTGGACTACCTTTATCTCAGGATACGTTGACCCAGGCTATTGACCTGGACTGTCTTTATCTCAGGATACGTTGACCCAGGCTATTGACCTGGACTATCTTTATCTCAGGATACGTTGACCCAGGCTATTGACCTGGACTATCTTTATCTCAGGATACGTTGACCCAGGCTATTGACCTGGACTGTCTTTATCTCAGGATACATTGACCCAGGCTATTGACCTGGACTGTCTTTATCTCAGGATACGTTGACCCAGGCTATTGACCTGGACTGTCTTTATCTCAGGATACGTTGACCCAGACTATTGACCTGGACTGTCTTTATCTCAGGATACGTTGACCCAGGCTATTGACCTGGACTGTCTTTATCTCAGGATACGTTGACCCAGGCTATTGACCTGGACTGTCTTTATCTCAGGATACGTTGACCCAGGCTAGTAGTGTGGATATGGTGGACACATGTAGAATGCCTGGTGACTTTGTTTAGCTGGCCCAATATTTGTCTGCAAACACTGACCTAATGTGGGCGCTCCCTAAATACCCTCATGCAGTATTTCCTGACATGACAGCGACCTGATGCTTCCTAGTCCACTTCTGGGCTTCTGATGCTTAGACTACTACTTTTAACCCAATGGAGGTTAGAGACCCTAACCCAGGGGGTTAAGCAGAACGTGACGTTGTTGGCCCAACATCTTGGTGAAGTTTCTTCACTCTGTTGTTTGATTCGTTTCTTTAATGAAAGGCCATTTTATTCATTTGCACCAGCTGAACTTTCCTTTGAGGGAGCAGGGTTAATTAGGCCTAGGACTTTGAATTATACATACTCTAGAACGTCTTAATTACCTGTGTTAATTGAATTATACATATTCTAGAACGTCTTAATTACCTGTGTTAATTAGCCTGTTTGCTCAGGGATCTGTGTCTGTGTCTGAAATGGCACCCTATTCCCTGTAAAGTGCACTAGTTTTGACCTGGGCCCATAGGGGTCTGGTCAAAAGTAGTGCACCATGTAGAAAATTTGGTGCCATTTGGGACACCAAGGGTCGCCGAGCAACGCTGTGACATCACCGCTGGCTCACAGGACTCGGGAGCTGTTATCAAAGTGGTTTGCCTCGTCTCTAAACAGGCAGGGATGGAATATAGATAACAAACCTTAATTGGCCAGAGTGCACTGAGGTGCCGCAGCTGTTGACAGAACAAACAAAGAAACATTAGGAGGGAAGGGTCAGTTGAATGGGATGGGAGGATGCCAGGAATCTTGTGGGTGGAAAAACAGCAATGCTCTGGAGATATTTTAAACAATAGGCCCGACTCAGTCCTTATCGTTTTCACAGAGATAACCATTGGTGCTCTTTGAGACTGTTCTCAAGGCACTACTTCTCTTGTACCATTTTGTTCTGTACCTGCAACAGACCTTTCTTATGGACAAAATGTTCTTACAGCATTGTCATGGTGACTGGGGCAGCACAACCTTCTTAACCTCTTCCTGGTGCAAGTCGTGGTGACAGTCTTGTCCTAGCTGAGAGACTGAACTGTCCCCTTGAGATTGCAGTCCCAAATATCAATATCTTGAGCTGGGGAAATATTGATAAACTGTCCCTTAGCCATTTCCGTTGTGTGACCTTCCTCATACAGTAACATTACGAGCATTGGTATTAACAGCATTTTAATTAGTTCAGTTTCATTACAAATTGACTGGGTGTCCCTGAGGGTATTGTCTTGAAGACCCTGTTCTCCAACCCTTACATTTGTTGAACAGTGACTATAAGAAATGAGTAGAGAAGACCCTTTTTCACAGTGTTCGTGATCGATTAGTTCTCTCCAAATGCTACTCATGTCAAGCTGGTTGCTAGAAGACTGACAAATAGCAAGCCACAAATAGCAAACTACAGGTCAGAAAATAGCTTTTTGATCCTTCAACATACAATCTTTTTGACAGGTAGAATGGGCAATGGTCTTAAAACATAGATGGCCTTGATTGCAGTGTACAGAGCTAAGGATGAGCTTTTGTGTGATGAACAGATTAGAAAGAAAGGTAAGTAAATAATATCAAATCAAATGTTATTTGCCACTTGCGCCGAGTACAACAGGTGTAGACCTTACAGTGAAATGCTTACTTACAAGCCCTTAACCAACAATGCAGTTTTAAGAAAAATAAGTGTTAAGAAAAAAATATATATATTAAAGCGCAGCAGTAAAATAATATAACATTAGGGAGTGCCACTTATGGCTTTGGATATTACAGGATCAGCCTTTGTCTTCTCCCTGAGGGGCTCAAAGGAATTGATTGGCCAGACAAGCATTGGGGAAGTCAACCGGCCAGTTTGGTCTTTGTGTCTGGGGAATACGATAGGGCATGCAGAGTGTTTGTCCAAGAGAGGCTTCATTCTATCCTCACAGGCAGTGTCAATAGAGACTGGATTTATTACAAGTAGATTTGTCGCTCATTTCTGTTTGTGTGGGTGGGTGGGTGTGTTTGTGTGTTAGTGTCTAGTGTGTGTGTGTTTAGTGTGTGGTAGCAGGTGTCTGAGCGTTAGAGTGCTGTAGCTGTAGTTCTCAGTCAGACGTGCAGGATTATGTCACGCACTCACACACTGTGAGAAAGAGAGGGGGAATATTAATCTGAGCTGTCTTGTTCAAGGAGAGGGGAAAGAGATTTAGGAGGAGAGAGACCACGAGAGGAGATACCACGAGAGGGCGGCAGGTAGCTTAGCTTTAAGAGCCAAAAGGTCGCTGATTCGAATCCACGAGCCGACTAGGTGAATAATTTGCCAATGTGCCCTTGAGCAAGGCACTTAACCCTAACTGCTCCTGTAAGTCGCTCTGTATAAGAGTGTCTGCTAAATGACTACAATGTAAAAATGAGGAGATACCACACAGAGAAATACAGAGAGTACAGAGAGGAGAAAAAGAAAGAGAGGGGGAAAGAGAGGACGAGGACAGGAAGAGGGAGACGGCGGTTGGCAGTGAGAAAAGCAGAGATATTCATTGAAAGAAGGAAAGAGAAAGAGGGGTAGCAAGCTGTTGTTGGAGGAGGCTAGATAAGATGCAACACTGCTGGGAGTAGGAGGGGGAAGGACTCTGCTGATTCGTCAGCGTAGTGCTCAGAGCCTCCTCCCCTTGCACTCACTCACACACACACACACAGACACAGACAGACAGACAGACAGACGAGGGAGGGAGGGAGAGAGAGAGGGAGAGAGAGAGAGAGAGAGAGAGAGAGAGAGAGAGAGAAGGAACAAGAGAGAGGGAGGGAGAAAGCGACAAATTGTGCTGCACTGGTTTGAGTGCCTGGAGACTGAGTTTCTGTGCTTGCTGTGTCCTGTGTGTGTGCCTGGCTGCGGGCGATCAGATCTGAGAATTTCGCGGTCAGCGGCTTCGCCCTCCTTGGCCCACGCTGATCCCCGGCAGGCCCTCCTCAGGCCCCCCCGGGCTCTCGCCGGCCCCATGATGAAGGAGGAGGGAGTGCTGTGCCGTCGCCGCTTCTCCACATGCGGCACGACCAGCTCGCCGCGGCCCCCACACCCCGACGGACGCAAGCTCATCCGCAACGCTTCTTTCGGGGGCTACAACGAGCTGTCGCCCCTCTCGCTGCCAGGTGGGTGTGGTAGTTGAGATGGTGGTGGACCCCTCACCCTTCCCCTCCAGTCTGATGAGGAGCCTGCCCTACACCCAGCTAGTTGTAGGCTAGCTGTTGCTTTGAGTAATACCCTCTGTACAGTAGCGGAGTTACCTGTGTGCTTGTTCCCTGTAGAGTCGTAACCCTAGATACTGGTTGTTGGACGGTGACTGTGCTGTTATTTGTGCTGGACCTTTTTTTGAAGGTTATTGTGTTCTGGATGCACACTGTAGCAATATTGGAACTACAGGTATACTGTTGCTATGGTGGCGTCCCAGTAGCGGAGTTACCTGTGTGCTTGTTCCCTATAGAGACAGAGTCGTAACCCATAGATACTGGTTGTAGACTGTGACAGTGCTACTATTTCAGATACAAATGTGTGGGATGTTATTGTTTTCAGTATACTGTCACAATTTTGGAACAGTTCTCTTGCTGTTCCTTTTTACATTGCAGATTCTGATGTTGAACCTGTCCTGTCTATTTCGTCTAAGAGTTCTGAATTTTTATATTATAATATACTTTTAATATAATATTTGTCCTTGTATAGAAATGTACTCAGTCATATACAGACGTATTATATTGTACTCGGTAGCCCGAGTAGCTGTGCGCTGCTTTGGAGTGGCCATCCACCTGAGCCTGAGATCGACAGGGCTTTCATGGAACGTCAACTGAAGTGAATGAGACCTAAAGCTTCTGTAGTGAGTGTCATGTTTTTAACCTGTCAGCCTCCCAGCCACCGAGCCGGCACAGACTCCATTCATCTCTGTTGAAGACTGTCTGAGAGGCTCTCTCCCTGCCAGGAGAGCCGCAGGCTTTTCACAAAGATTTCCGATTCACCGGAGACGGCTGGTGCAGGCTGGTTGCATTGTCTGTCTCTCTCTCTCTCTTTCTCTGCCTCCTTTCTTTTCCTTCACTCACTTCTCAGTCACTTTTAAGCCAAATTTAAGCTCAATAAAAATAGGTATGTGATACTATTTCCTTATTATCAACAAACATTACATTTCAGAATCAGGTTGTATATAGCTTAACCTATCAAAAGCGTATCTGCCATTTTGGAGCCCATCTCCACACAGTTTCATCGGTGCTCCAGCTTCTCTGCCCATAGATCATAGTGACTGTACGGCTGGGGCCTGTCGGCTGGGCTCTGATCTCCCCCCTCTTTCAGGGTTACCTGGGGCTAGCTTCTCCACAGGAGGTGCCAGTGAGGGGCCAATGACTCAGCAGATTAACCTGGGCGGTGGTCTATTAATAGACCAATCACGTGCACCAAAAAGACAGACGGGAAATATCAGTGTCCTAATAGCTCCGAGCCCGTCCCCACATGCCCACTCGTTTGAAATATTATCCACCCCAAAGATTAAGCGGCTTTGTCTGGCCAGCAGCTCTGGCAGCGTAGCCAAGGAGGATCCGGTCCACGCCGACTGCCAATGAACACTCCCCTGTCTTTGTGTTGTTGTTGTTGTTGTTGTTGTTGTTGTTGTTGCTAGCCGTTGTTTGCATGCTGACCATTAATTGGTTTTGGAGGTCATGAATGGGGAAATGGAGAAAGGGTGGAATTGCGGTGCTCTGCTAGCTCTGTTAACAACGGAATGGCAGTACGGATTTATTTTTAATTAACCTTTATTTAAGCAGGGAGTCATGCTGAGACCACGGTCTCTTTCACAGATGAGCCCTGCAGCAGATGAGCCCTGCAATTTGGATCAGAGTAACCATTGCAGCACCCCATTACAAAGTCATTACAGGGGTTGCATCCCAAATGGCACCCTATTCCCTATTTAGTGCACTGCTTTTGAACTCTGGTCAAAAGTAGTGCACTATATAGGGAATAGGGTGCCATTTGGGACCATAGCCAGTCTCGCCATGTGATGACAGGGCTGCGTCGCTTGCTTCCTTAAAGGGGCAATCTGCAGTTAAAACAGTAACAAAGAGGACACCCCACCACTGTTTTGGTAAGAATGCTGAGGGATGGGGCTGGAGAAATGTAACCACTCTCAAATTCATAGTCAGAGCTATGGATGCAAGGACTGACCATCCATGAGATCAAAATGATAGTTTTAACCATGTCTTTTGGCTATACATCAGAACCCAAAAGCTTATATTTTGGATTATGAAGGGGTAAGACAGTTGAACTATGCTCATGAGGAATTTGTCAATTATGTTCTTCAACAATCAATGGCTATACAGTTGAAGTCGGAAGTTTACATACACCTTAGCCAAATACATTTAAACTCAGTTTTTCACAATTCCTGACATATAATCCTAGTAAGAATTCCCTGTCTTAGGTCCGTTAGGATCACCACCTTATTTTAAGAATGTGAAATGTCAGAATAATAGTAAAGAGAATGATTTATTTCAGCTTTTATTTATTTCATCACATTTCGTGATTTCGGGTAGCCTTCCACAAGCTTCCCACAATAAGTTGGGTGAATTTTGGCCCATTCCTCCTGACAGTGATGGTGATACTGAGTCAGGTTTGTAGGCATCCTTGCTCGCACACGCTTTTTCAGTTCTGCCCACAAATGTTCTATAGGATTGAGGTCAGGGCTTTGTGATGGCCACTCCAATACCTTGACTTTGTTGTCCTTAAGCCATTTTGCCACAACTTTGGAAGTATGCTTGGGGTCATTGTCCATTTGGAAGACCCATTTGCGACCAAGCTTTAACTTCCTGACTGATGTCTTGAGATGTTACTTCAATATATCCACATAATTTTCCTTCCTCATGATGCCATCTATTTTGTGAAGTGCACCAGTCCCTCCTGCAGCAAAGCACCCCCACAGCATGATGCTGCCACCCCCGTGCTTCACGGTTGGGATGGTGTTCTACGGCTTGCAAGCAACCCCCTTTTTCCTCCAAACATAACGATGGTCATTATGGCCAAACAGTTCTATTTTTGTTTAATCAGACCAAAAAGTATGATCTTTGTCCCCATGTGCAGTTGCAAACCGTAGTCTGGCTTTTTTATGGCGGTTTTGGAGCAGTGGCTTCTTCCTTGCTGAGCGGCCTTTCAGGTTATGTCGATATAGGACTCGTTTTACTGTGGATATAGATACTTTTGTACCTGTTTCCTCCAGCATCTTCACAAGGTCCTTTGCTGTTGTTCTGGGATTGATTTGCACTTTTCGCACCAAAGTACGTTCATCTCTAGGAGACAGAACGCATCTCCTTCCTGAGCGGTATGACGGCTGCGTGGTCCCATGGTGTTTATACTTGCATACTATTGTTTGTACAGATGAACGTGGTACCTTCAGGCGTTTGTAAATTGCTCCCAAGGATGAACCAGACTTGTGGAGGTCTACAATTCTAAGGTCTTGGCTGATTTCTTTTGATTTTCCCATGATGTCAAGCAAGGAGGCACTGAGTTTGAAGGTAGGCCTTGAAATGCATCCACAGGTACACCTCCAATTGACCAGGTTTGCACACACTGCAGCAGGGATTTTGGCCCACTCCTCCATACAGACCTTCTCCAGATCCTTCAGGTTTCGGGGCTGTCGCTGGGCAATACGGACTTTCAGCTCCCTCCAAAGATTTTCTATTGGGTTCAGGTCTGGAGACTGGCTAGGCCACTCCAGGACCTTGAGATGCTTCTTACGGTCCTTAGTTGCCCTGGCTGTGTGTTTCGGGTCGTTGTCATGCTGGAAGACCCAGCCACAACCCATCTTCAATGCTCTTACTGAGGGAAGGAGGTTGTTGGCCAAGATCTCGCGATACATGGCCCCATCCATCCTCCCCTCAATACGGTGCAGTCGTCCTGTCCCCTTTGCAGAAAAGCATCCCCAAAGAATGATGTTTCCACCTCCATGCTTCACGGTTGGGATGGTGTTTTTGGGGTTGTACTCATCCTTCTTCTTCCTCCAAACACGGCGAGTGGAGTTTAGACCAAAAAGCTTTATTTTTGTCTCATCAGACCACATGACCTTCTCACTTTCCTCCTCTGGATCATCCAGATGGTCATTGGCAAACTTCAGACGGGCCTGGACATGCGCTGGCTTGAGCAGGGGGACCTTGCGTGCGCTGCAGGATTTTAATCAATGACGGCGTAGTGTGTTACTAATGGTTTTATTTGAGACTGTGGTCCCAGCTCTCTTCAGGTCATTGACCAGGTCCTGCCGTGTAGTTCTGGGCTGATCCCTCACCTTCCTCATGATCATTGATGCCCCACAAGGTGAGATATTGCATGGAGCCCCAGACCGAGGGTGATTGACCGTCATCTTGAACTTCTTCCATTTTCTAATAATTGCGCCAACAATTGTTGCCTTCTCACCAAGCTGCTTGCCTATTGTCCTGTAGCCCATCCCAGCCTTGTGCAGGTCTACAATTTTATCCCTGATGTCCTTACACAGCTCTCTGGTCTTGGCCATTGTGGAGAGGTTGGAGTCTGTTTGATTGAGTGTGTGGACAGGTGTCTTTTATACAGGTAACGAGTTCAAACAGGTGCAGTTAATACAGGTAATGAGTGGAGAACAGGAGGGCTTCTTAAAGAAAAACTAACAGGTCTGTGAGAGCCGGAATTCTTACTGGTTGGTAGGTGATCAAATACTTATGTCATGCAATAAAATGCAAATTAATTATTTAAAAATCATACAATGTGATTTTCTGGATTTTTTAGATTCCGTCTCTCACAGTTGAAGTGTACATATGATAAAAACTACAGACCTCTACATGCTTTGTAAGTAGGAAAACCTGCAAAATCGGCAGTGTATCAAATACTTGTTCTCCCCACTGTAGCAGGCAATGTTTTCACCATTCCCCAATTGTCGTCAGGCCAGCTGTTGCTAGGGAACCTTTCGGTTCTTCCCGAAAACATGGTGTCAGTGTTCGTCAAAGCTGTCATGCCGTGTGCGTGCGTGTGTGTGTGCACTCCATCCATAGACATGACAAAAACACACACAATTTACATGCGCCTCCACTGACACTTCACTGTCTTATATAATGATCCATCCATGAAGAACATCATATCTGTTGTTCAGGGTACAAGTAGGGTGCCATGCCACCCCCTCGCAGCATCATGGTACGGACCATCTCACTGGGAATGGATGGTATGACAGGTAGCCTAAGTGGTTGGTTCCACATCAACATCCTCAGAGGGGTGTTTATATTCACTTCAGTTATGGAGAAGCAAGAAACAAAGAACTCTAACTGTTGAAATGTTATTTTGGTTAGCATTGGTACACCCTCAGTGGGTAGGCAGAAACCGGAAGCATCAGTTTTACAGGGGAAAAGCAGAGAACAGGTGAAGCCTGAAAACTGGATGCTTCCAGTTTCAGCCGACCCGATCAGGCATTAATCTTTTTGCCAGCTACGTTAGGTTAGACAAACAAATCTCACTGTTGAAAGGCCATTTGGGTTAGCATTGGTATGCAGTGATAAGATACTTTCTTTGTTTCTTATCAGCCTATGTTCTAGGTTTGTCTAGGGAGAATGTGGAGTGTTTCTTTGGAGGAAAGGTAGAGAGAAATGTGAAGCATAAGGCCTTATTAACTACTGGTTTATGACCCCTAAGCATAAAGCCTTATTAACTACTGGTTTATGCTCCCTTTGCAATCACTGGGGCTTGTCTCTCTTCCCATTCATATTCACACGTTTCTCTCATGATTTACCTGCAAGGTGTTTGTTAAAGCGTCAATCACCTTACAATCTAAACGATTCAATGGCATCAATAGGTTTTCACACAAAAACAGCTCTCATCCAGCATTAGATATGTTCATTCATAGTGACACACACCAGGGTTTCCGTTAGCCCCCCAAAAATACGAAAAGCCGATGAATAAAATTGCCGCCGGCCAATTGTCAGGGAGAAGAAAAAAAATCCTATTGTGAAATAATGCATTTTAGCCTATTCATTGATTGAAATACCAGTCAATGTAGTGTAAGAGCTGCTGCTACGGCTCATCAAATAGCTGTTGGTTGCTGCTGGAGTGTTACATGTGCTTTCATAAGCCCAATCGTTGCATAACAATTCTAAATGCAGTATTGTATTACAAATAATGGCCATGATTAAAAATAACTACTATTTTTATTTCTCAACTGGTAATAGAGGGGTTGGTTGTTTAAATCAAATCAAATCAAATTGTATTTGTCACATACACGTGTTTAGCAGATGTTATTGCGGGTGCAGCGAAATGCTTGTGCTTCTAGCTCCGACAGTGCAGTAATATCTAACAATTTCACAACATATACCCAATACACACAAATCTAAGTAAGGAATGGAATTTAAGAATATATACATACATGGACAAGCAATGACAGAGCGGCATGGACTAAGATACAGTAGAATATTATAGAATACAGTATATATACATATATGAGATGAGTAGTGCAAGATATGTAAACATTATTAAAGTGACTAGTGTTCCATTTCTTAAAGTGGCCAGTGATTTCAATAGGCAGCAGCAGCCTCTACTGTGCTAGTGATGGCTATTTACAGTGAGGGAAATAAGTATTTGACCCCTCTGCAAAACATGACTTAGTACTTGGTGGCAAAACACTTGTTGTCAATCACAGAGGTCAGATGTTTCTTGTAGTTGGCCACCAGGTTTGCACACATCTCAGGAGGGATTTTGTTCCACTCCTCTTTGCAGATCTTCTCCAAGTCATTAAGGTTTCGAGGCTGACGTTTGGCAACTCGAACCTTCAGCTCCCTCCACATATTTTCTATGGGATTAAGGTCTGGAGACTGGCTAGGCCACTCCAGGACCTTAATGTGCTTCTTCTTGAGCCACTCCTTTGTTGCCTTGGCCGTGTGTTTTGGGTCATTGTCATGCTGGAATACCCATCCACGACCCATTTTCAATGCCCTGGCTGAGGGAAGGAGGTTCTCACCCAAGATTTGACGGTACATGGCCCCGTCCATCGTCCCTTTGATGCGGTGAAGTTGTCCTGTCCCCTTAGCAGAAAAACACCCCCAAATGTTTCCACCTCCATGTTTGACGGTGGGGATGGTGTTCTTGGGGTCATAGGCAGCATTCCTCCTCCTCCAAACACGGCGAGTTGAGTTGATGCCAAAGAGCTCGATTTTGGTCTCATCTGACCACAACACTTTCACCCAGTTCTCCTCTGAATCATTCAGATGTTCATTGGCAAACTTCAGACGGGCCTGTATATGTGATGTCTTGAGCAGGGGGACCTTGCGGGCGCTGCAGGATTTCAGTCCTTCACGGCGTAGTGTGTTACCAATTGTTTTCTTGGTGACTATGGTCCCAGCTGCCTTGAGATCATTGACAAGATCCTCCTGTGTAGTTCTGGGCTGATTCCTAACCGTTCTCATGATCATTACAACTCCACGAGGTGAGATCTTGCATGGAGCCCCAGGCCGAGGGAGATTGACAGTTATTGTGTGTTTCTTCCATTTGCGAATAATCGCACCAACTGTTGTCACCTTCTCACCAAGCTGCTTGGCAATGGTCTTGTAGCCCATTCCAGCCTTGTGTAGGTCTACAATCTTGTCCCTGACATCCTTGGAGAGCTCTTTGGTCTTGGCCATGGTGGAGAGTTTGGAATCTGATTGATTGATTGCTTCTGTGGACAGGTGTCTTTTATACAGGTAACAAACTGAGATTAGGAGCACTCCCTTTAAGAGTGTGCTCCTAATCTCAGCTCGTTACCTGTATAAAAGACACCTGGGAGCCAGAAATCATTCTGATTGAGAGGGGGTCAAATACTTATTTCCCTCATTACAATGCTAATCAATTTATAATATTTTTGACATGCGTTTTTCTGCATTTTATTGTTGTTATTCTGTCTCTCACTGTTCAAATAAACCTACCATTAAAATTATAGACTGATCATTTCTTTGTCAGTGGGCAAACGTACAAAATCAGCAGGGGATCAAATACTTTTTTCCCTCACTGTAACAGTCTGATGACCTTGAGATAGAAGCCGTTTTTCATTCTCTCGGTCCCAGCTTTGATGCACCTGTACTGACCTCGCCTTCTGGATGATAGCGCGGTGAACAGGCAGTGGCTCGGGAGGTTGATGTCCTTGATGATCTTGGAGGGCGGGTAGTTTGCCCCCGATAATGTGTTCGGCAGACCGTGCCACCCTCTGGAGAGCCCTGCGGTGGCGGGCGGTGCAGTTGCCGTACCAGGCGGTGATACAGCCCGACAGGATGCTCTCAATTGTGCATCTGTAAAAATTGTGAGGGTTTTAGGTGCCAAGCCAAATTTCTTCAGCCTCCTGAGGTTGAAGAGGCTCTGTTGCGCCTTCTTCACCACACTGTCTGCGTGGGTGGACAATTTCAGTTTGTCAGTGATGTGTACGCCAAGGAACTTGAAGCTTTTCACCTTCTCCACTGCGGTCCCGTCGATGTGGATAGGGGTGTGCACCCTCCGCTGTTTCCCGAAGTCCATGTTTTGTTGACGTTGAGTGAGAGGTAATTTTCCTGGCACCACACTCCCAGTGCCTTCACCTCCTCCCTGTAGGCTGTCTCGTCATTGTTGGTAATCAAGCCTACTACTGTTGTGTTGTCAGCAAACTTGATGATTGAGTTGGAGGTGTGCTTGGCCACGCAGTCATGGGTGAACAGGGAGTACAGGAGTGGGCTGAGCACGCACCCTTGTGGGGCCCCATTGTTGAGGATCAGCGAAGTGGAGATGTTGTTTCCTACCTTCACCACCTGGGGGCGGCCCGTCAGGAAGTCCAGGTCCCAGTTGCACAGGGTGGGGTTCAGACCCAGGGCCTCGAGCTTAATGATAAGCTTGGAGGGTACTATGGTGTTGAATGCTGAGCTATAGTCAATGAACAGCATTCTTACATAGGTATTCCTCTTGTCCAGATGGGATAGGGCAGTGTGCAGTGTGATGGTGATTGCATCGTCTGTGGATCTATTGGGGCGGTAAGCAAATTGAAGTGGGTCTAGGGTGACAGGTAAGGTAGAAGGGATATGATCCTTGACTAGTCTCTCAAAGCACTTCATGATGACAGAAGTGAGTGCTACGGGGCGATAGTCATTTAGTTCAGTTACCTTTGCTTTCTTGGGTACAGGAACAATGGTGGCCATCTTGAAGCATGTGGGGACAGCAGACTGGGAAAGGGAGAGATTGAAAATGTCCATAAACACACCAGCCAGCTGGTCTGCGCATGCTCTGAGGACGCGGCTAGGGATGCCGTCTGGTCCGGCAGCATTGCGGGGGTTAACATGCTTAAACGTCTTACTCACGTCGGCCACGGAGAAGGAGAGGCCACAGTCCTTGGTAGTGGGCCTCGTCGGTGGCACTATGTTATCCTCAAAGCGGGCGAAGAAGGTGTTTAGCTTGTCTGGAAGCGAGATGTCGGTGTCGGCGACGTGGCTGGTTTTCCTTTTGTAGTCTGTGATTGTCTGTAGACCCTGCCACATACGTGTCGTGTCTGAGCCGTTGAATTGCGACTCCACTTTGTCTCTATACTGATGTTTTGCCAGTTTAATTGACTTGTGGAGTGAGTAGCTACACTGTTTGTATTCTGCCATATTCCCAGTCACCTTGCTGTTTAGCAACAAAACCAACGCGTACGCAACTATGGGGCAAAACAGACGGGTAAGTTTAGATTGTTGACAACATGTAAACAATATTTCGTCTCCAATGTTTATTGAAATCATAAATACATTTGCACAAAGAGCACTTGTTGCCTGTCAAATACATCGTTACAGTTGTTGGTTAGCTAGCTAGCGAATTTTTGCCATATTAGTATTGACCAGGGACGGCCTGTTCAATAGGGCGATATGGGCGACGCACTGCCAAACGGGAAAAGGAAGGGATTTTTTTTCTAATCAATTATATCACGGCAACAGTAGTTATCAGTGTTCACGTCTGATCTGCCAGCCACTAAATGTCAAATCAGGCTAAAGTCGTGCTTCAAATGGCCCCGCCCGTTTTTGGGGCGATTTCAGTCAGGTTGAAAATCGCCCAGAAGTCTCTCATAGCCTGTCATGTAAAATCTATTTTTTTCAAATTTCAAAGCTTTCAATACATTCTCTATGGGTGTCTGTGGGCTTGCACTTACGCGCTTTCGTCATACGTGACGTAACCATGAACGTAACTAAGACAATAGCGGCTAGCAGCGTCTCTTTTGCGACCTGCAGTGTGGCGTTATTTTATGTTTTTAATTTGTAGACTTAGTTTACAAACATTCTGCCAACCATGGATTTCCAGTGGTTGGTTTTGGACTGATCTTGTTGATCGTGTACATACCCGCTACGAACGGACTAAATAATGAAAACGCTGCTGGCAGCGGAATCCAATACAGCTGGGAGACTTGGCTGGATGACAGAGTCCCGGACAGAGAAGTGGAGCCGGCCGGCTTCACCCTGGTCAGAGCGGACCGCGATCCTGGTAAGAGAGCGACTCTGTACCCCGACATTGAACTGCTTTCTGTGTCATTGCGACCTTACTATCTGCCCCGTGAGTTCCCCCAATTGTTTGTTACCGTTGTGTACTGTTGATAATCACAAGTTTACTGGAGAACTGAGACCAAGTAGAGACTTTGGACAGGGTGGATATGGTATAATAAAGGCAGTTTATTCAGAGGTAAAGATATCTGGAATCGCATGCACGGACTCGTTCGTCAAACTCTTAGGGAGAAGAGAGCCCCGAAAACATTGTGTGCAGACATTTTATACAATAAATGATGTAGGTTGAATCTAGTAGTTCTGATCTTCTGATTGGTCCTGATGAGTTGGGCGAGGTCCCCTCCACTGTTGCATTGGCTCTGAGTCGGGTTCTCTGTCTTCAAATGTTCAGCCTAAAGAGAGGGGATTTTTGTGTGTGTGTGTGTGTGTTTAACAGTGATGATGTGTGTGTGTGTGTGTGTTATCAGTGATGATGTGTGTGTGTGTGTGTGTGTGTGTGTGTCCTCAGAGCAAGAACTCGTGAGTTGGAAGAACTGAGAGACCTATGGCGTGGGTGTTGTCCTTGGCCACCTGCTGACAAGGCTGACAAGATAGGACTCTTTTGTCCATTGTTATAGGATAGGAACAGCATTGATTGAAAACAAACGCCCAACACAAAATGGATCATGCACAAGATTTTAGTCAGACCAAGCTATAACATTATATATTTACTACGACAGTACATTCAACCAAAAGCTAATATAACAAAGGCATCAGAGATTATTTATAATCTGTCACAGAAACTGGAATCCATCTCCCCAGATCAGTCAATAAATGCTTCTGGTATTGACTTATATGCTGCCCCTGTCTTCATGTTGTTGCTGGACATATCTTTTTTTAAATGTGTGTAGGTCACCTAAATCATCAGAAAAATTGCCCCTCCTGAGAATTTTTTCAGGAGCCGCCACTGGTATTGACATGAAATCAGTCAAAACACCTCAAAACTAGACATGATATCAAGAACAATATGAAACTAGCTGAAACGAATCACTTACGATTCCCCACATGGCAGATTGTCATTGTTGCTAGCTATCTGGCCATCCAGAATCTCAACAACAGAAGGACTTCTGCCCCATTTAAGCGTGTGCATATCGTTTTCGTGACGTTGTCAGCTAACCCATCTATTGAAGCGCGCTTCCCATATGCCATTCAAGTGCATAGGCAACTAGGTAGGCTTCAGCGCGTCACACACCACTTTGCAGTGAGCTGGAGGCAGTATGCATTTTGAAAACATATAATATAATTGTTTGAAACCTGAACGTTTTACTACATATTATGAAAATCTAACCAAATGTGCAGGCAATTATTTTATACAGACTTCCATATTCCATTGAAACCAGTAGCCTATTTCTCTCACGTTCTATTGTTTTCAAAGCAACTTTCTTTCATTGTCCAGTAGCCAAAGGCACAATCCTGGTCATATTAGCAACCCAGGCTAGTTGTCTTTAGATCTCCCCTCTTTTCATCTTGGTCTCATGGAACCGCTTGCATGTGTGGTGCGCTTTTGACTGTTTTCCCGCTAATTGCCTTATGGAACGAACATTCGCGCGTAGCCTACTGCATTGTGTGCATTGCTGCACTTATAATGTGAAGAAATAATAGTTTATCAACATTTTAAGTTAAACGTTCTGATCTGTTGCCTGAATCTCATTGCTTTTTAAAGTTTTTTGGATGTAGCCTAGGCCTACTGGTTGTATGAATTTGGGATCTATCGTCCCACAATGGCCCCAGTCTGTTTGGAATAGGCTATTTCTTTCTCACACAGAACGACAAGCTGACCAATATAATAGGTAAACTTTTCTACTATGGGGGATAGTAGATTAGCATAGGCTAGTGATTCTGCTGTTCATTGCTGGTCTTGTTGGCTGAGGAAAAGTAAATATGGACGGTTATTCTAACATCTTCTTCAAAGTGCGCATCAGAATTCTGTAAGAAGGACGCACACACGCCATTGCATCCTGGAGCGTGTTCTCTTAAGATGAATACTTGAAAAAGAAAAGGAAAGCCGCACACTCAAGGAGCTCAGATGCAATAATGTAATATCCTAATAACCAACGTTTCGACAGACAAGCTGTCTTCATCAGGGTATAATGACAAACACTGCGGGTCACTAGTTTAAATAGTGTGAAAGGACACCCGCAGGTGTCTGTAATCATGGCCGGGTGTGGCCTAATAGCATTGGCCAATTCACAGATAAAAACAACATACAAAAAACATGGATAGCATATGATCATAGATACTTGGCTACATAGGCCCACAACATTTACAATGAATAGCAAAATCACAAGATTATTGCATCTGAGCTCCATGAGTGTGCGGCTTTCCTTTTCAAGTGTTTTACGCCGTCAGCCAGCACCTCGTCTAAATAGGTGTGCGTTTCTTTAGCCTTACTCTTAAGATGAATAACCATAAACAAAATGTGATTTCTGTCATTCTGAGCACCGTGGGTCGACGCCCTAATCAGTTTACGCACGCACCCAATGGGTCCGATACATTTCTTAAATGTCCGGTAATTTAAAATGCTGCCGGTCAAATGTCTGGCGCCACATTTTCCTAACGAAACCCTGACACACACACACACACACACACACAAAGATGCCTCATCCGAAACTCCTCAGCCAAATAACCTAACATCCCTCTAATGTCCCATATCCTTAAAGGGACATAATATATCAAATTGATTTAATTTTAATGAATAAACATTGTCTGGCCATGCTAGACAGTTGACTCAACCTATCCAGACAGATAATCTGTACCTCATTTGACAAAGTAGATGAATGAAAGTAAGGTTTACAGAGAGCTTTGTGTCTACCTTCTCTCTCTAACACATCTCTCCATAGAGCCTTCAGAATAAGAGCCTCCCAAATGGCACCCTATTCCCTATTTAGTGCACTGCTTTTGACCAGAGCTCTATCAAAAGTAGTGCACTACATAGGGAATAGGGTGTCCTGTCTTTTTATTTTCCTTCCCTTCGCTCTGTCACTATTTATACGATGTTCTGTCTTTGTCGATCCCTTCTCCGTTTCTCTCAGTTGTTTGTCGCAGAGCAAGCGCTAGTCAGTCAGGACACTGTGTGTATGTGTTCACACTGTTTACATCAATATTCAATTTCTTTAAACAAACTGAACTATCAACACTTGATGACATACTGTAGGGCACATCCAATCAATACATTCAAGAGGTGGGTAATGAGCAGATATTACACGCATGCATCTTGGTAGCTACAACAAAGTACACAGGACACCATTAAATCATCACTACTCACACCAAAAAAATCATAGTGTTAATTAGGGCACACCTTAGCAAAAAGTTTCAAAACATTATGCAACGGAAAGTGAAAATTGGCATTTCTTACAGGACATATCCTGGTAGATCCTCCCCGTTTTACTCTGT
Source organism: Coregonus lavaretus (assembly GCF_964263955.1). Taxonomy (NCBI): domain Eukaryota; kingdom Metazoa; phylum Chordata; class Actinopteri; order Salmoniformes; family Salmonidae; genus Coregonus; species Coregonus lavaretus. The sequence continues at coordinate 50,339,991 of NC_139992.1, read as the reverse complement.
TTTCTTCCGTTTGTTGCCTACTGAACTTGACCTAGCCAGGTGCACCCCTAACGAGGACACTGTATAGCCTTCTGTAATTACATTTACATTTTAGTCATTTAGCACACGCTCTTATCCAGAGCGACTTACAGTTAGTGAGTGCATACATTATTTTTTAAATATATTTTTCATACTGGCCCCCCGTGGGAAATTACTCCTTAGGGATAGAAGAGACTCAGCCTTTCCAACATCAAAAACATTTTAATTAGGACCATGGCGACCCAAATGGCACCCTATTCCCTTTACAGTGCACTACTTGTGACTAGGGCCCATAGGGAATGGGGTGCCATGTGGGACAAACGCCATCTCTTACTGGCGAGACTGACAGCGCGAATTTGAACGCAAAATTATTTAACCAGGAAAAGACCTAAGAGGACCTGGCAAGAGGTCTGCAGGAAGTAGTCAGCATAAACACATTAAACAAGAGCACAGTACATTAAAAACAGTTACAATGATCAATGACATGTTCTGTTATAAGAGCTTTACACTCAGACAGCATACTGACTAGCCTTTTATAGGACAAACATGTAGCTTACTGACTAGCCTTTTATAGGACTAACATGTAGCTTACTGACTAGCCTTTTATAGGACTAACATGTAGCCTACTGACTAGCCTTTTATAGGACTAACATGTAGCTTACTGACTAGCCTTTTATAGGACTAACATGTAGCTTACTGACTAGCCTTTTATAGGACTAACATGTAGCTTACTGACTATGCTTTTATAGGACTAACATGTAGCTTACTGACTAGCCTTTTATAGGACTAACATGTAGCTTACTGACTATGCTTTTATAGGACTAACATGTAGCCTACTGACTAGCCTTTTATAGGACTAACATGTAGCTTACTGACTATGCTTTTATAGGACTAACATGTAGCTTACTGACTATGCTTTTATAGGACTAACATGTAGCTTACTGACTATGCTTTTATAGGACTAACATGTAGCTTACTGACTATGCTTTTATAGGACTAACATGTAGCTTACTGACTAGCCTTTTATAGGACTAACATGTAGCTTACTGACTATGCTTTTATAGGACTAACATGTAGCTTACTGACTATGCTTTTATAGGACTAACATGTAGCTTACTGACTATGCTTTTATAGGACTAACATGTAGCTTACTGACTATGCTTTTATAGGACTAACATGTAGCTTACTGACTATGCTTTTATAGGACTAACATACAAAGGTTATCCCACTTGTACTCTGGTATAAAGCAATATTACCCAGTCCCTTAGTGAGGACATTTAATGATACGTGATGCGACATTAATATTACCCAGTTCTTTAGTGTGGACATTTGATGATACGTGATAAGACATCAATATTACCCAGTCCCTTAGTGAGGACATTTAATGATACGTGATGCGACATTAATATTACCCAGTCCCTTAGTGAGGACATTTAATGATACGTGATGCGACATTAATATTACCCAGTCCCTTAGTGAGGACATTTAATGATACGTGATGCGACATTAATATTACCCAGTCCCTTAGTGAGGACATTTAATGATACGTGATGCGACATTAATATTACCCAGTCCCTTAGTGAGGACATTTAATGATACGTGATGCGACATTAATATTACCCAGTTCTTTAGTGTGGACATTTGATGATACGTGATAAGACATCAATATTACCCAGTCCCTTAGTGAGGACATTTAATGATACGTGATGCGACATTAATATTACCCAGTTCTTTAGTGTGGACATTTGATGATACGTGATAAGACATCAATATTACCCAGTCCCTTAGTGAGGACATTTGATGGTACGTGATAAGACCTTTCAGTTACTGGCCCAACGCTCTTAACTGATAAGACATCAATATTACCCAGTCCCTTAGTGAGGACATTTAATGGTATGTGATAAGAGATCAATATTACCCAGTCCTTTAGTGAGGACATTTAATGGTATGTGATAAGACATCAGTAAAATGGTGAAAATAAATGACTGTGCTGTCCTTGAGTCACTGCACACACACACTCTCTCTCTCTCTCGCTCTCTCTAACACACACACACTGGGTCTCTCTCCGTCCCCACTGTTTTTCATCACAGAGGAAAGCCACTGTGGTCAGCACCTCTGGATGTAATGCTTGCCGCTAAACCACAGCTCACTTTAATCTCTGAGCCACTTCTCACACACACTAGCACGGACATCCCAATTCAGCCATTATTTTAGGACAAGCTTCTCCAAAGGAGGGCAAAATATAGGCCCAGTCCCAAATCAACTTCTAGATATAGGCCCAGTCCCAAATCAACTCCTAGATATAGGCCCAGTCCCAAATCAACTCCTAGATATACAGTGGGGCAAAAAAGTATTTAGTCAGCCACCAATTGTGCAAGTTCTCCCACTTAAAAGGATGAGAGAGGCCTGTAATTTTCATCATAGGTACATGTCAACTATGACAGACAGAATTAGGAAAAAAAATCCAGAAAATCACATTGTAGGATTTTTTATGAATTTATTTGCAAATTATGGTGGAAAATAAGTATTTGGTCAATAACAAAAGTTTCTCAATACTTTGTTATATACCCCTTGTTGGCAATGACACAGGTCAAACGTTTTCTGTAAGTCTTCACAAGGTTTTCACACACTGTTGCTGGTATTTTGGCCCATTCCTCCATGCAGATCTCCTCTAGAGCAGTGATGTTTTGGGGCTGTCGCTGGGCAACACGGACTTTCAACTCCCTCCAAAGATTTTCTATGGGGTTGAGATCTGGAGACTGGCTAGGCCACTCCAGGACCTTGAAATACTTATTACGAAGCCACTCCTTCGTTGCCCGGGGGGTGTGTTTGGGATCATTGTCATGCTAAAAGACCCAGCCACGTTTAATCTTCAATGTCCTTGCTGATGGAAGGAGGTTTTCACTCAAAATCTCACGATACATGGCCCCATTCATTCTTTCCTTTACACGGATCAGTCGTCCTGGTCCCTTTGCAGAAAAACAGCCCCAAAGCATGAAGTTTCCACCCCCATGCTTCACAGTAGGTATGGTGTTCTTTGGATGCAACTCAGCATTCTTTGTCCTCCAAACACGATGAGTTGAGTTTTTACCAAAAAGTTCTATTTTGGTTTCATCTGACCATATGACATTCTCCCAATCCTCTTCTGGATCATCCAAATGCACTCTAGCAAACTTCAGACGGGCCTGGACATGTACTGGCTTAAGCAGGGGGACACGTCTGGCAATGCAGGATTTGAGTCCCTGGCGGAGTAGTGTGTTACTGATGTTAGGCTTTGTTACTTTGGTCCCAGCTCTCTGCAGGTCATTCACTAGGTCCCCCCGTGTGGTTCTGGGATTTTTGCTCACCGTTCTTGTGATCATTTTGACCCCACGGGGTGAGATCTTGCGTGGAGCCCCAGATCGAGGGAGATTATCAGTGGTCTTGTATGTCTTCCATTTCCTAATAATTGCTCCCACAGTTGATTTCTTCAAACCAAGCTGCTTACCTATTGCAGATTCAGTCTTCCCAGCCTGGTGCAGGTCTACAATTTTGTTTCTGGTGTCCTTTGACAGCTCTTTGGTCTTGACCATAGTGGAGTTTGGAGTGTGACTGTTTGAGGTTGTGGACAGGTGTCTTTTATACTGATAACAAGTTCAAACAGGTGCCATTAATACAGGTAACGAGTGGAGGACAGAGGAGCCTCTTAAAGAAGAAGTTACAGGTCTGTGAGAGCCAGAAATCTTGCTTGTTTGTAGGTGACCAAATACTTATTTTCCACCATAATTTGCAAATAAATTCATAAAAAATCCTACAATGTGATTTTCTGGATTTTTTTTTCTCAATTTGTCTGTCATAGTTGACGTGTACATATGATGAAAATGACAGGCCTCTCTCATCTTTTTAAGTGGGAGAACTTGCACAATTGGTGGCTGACTAAATACTTTTTTTCCCCACTGTAGGTCCAGTTTCAAATCAACTCCTAAATATAGGGCCAGTCCCAAATTAACTCCTAGATATTGGGCCAGTCCCAAATCAACTCCTAGATATTGGGCCAGTCCCAAATCAACTCCTAGATATAGGCCCAGTCCCCGTTGGCGACTGACGGCCGCCATTTTTGCCCATTTCTGAATGTAGAATTGGTTTGCAAGTTACGGCCGGCACTCTGTTCAGAGGTGCTAATTACTCTCGGCCGGCAGACGCTTGACAATCATAGCGGTCTGTCCATGCCTTTAGTGTGCATGTGTGTGTGAACTGTTTGTCTACACAATAAGGCAGACAAGATAGCAATGAATAGGCTTTGAGTAGCCTGATTACCCAAGAGCCTCTCCTTCAAGCCTAAACTCGACTCTCTCTCTCTCTCTCTTTTCTCTCAGTTTTGGTAATGAGATTGTGTTGGTTACATAACCAATCTCCTTTTTGAAGACGGAGGAGACAAACGGTAGAGAGTGTCACTGAGTGTGCCCCGACCCTAGTGCCCTAGACGCTATAATGGAAATAGGAAGGGCCCTTCTAAGTGCACTTGGGGCCTCTTATCTACCTTGTCTCCATGGAGATGAGCTTGTTGAGTGGGTCCTGAGGATGTGTGGGGCCTGAAGGAGCCTCTCAAGGGCCCCTCTCCAGTCTGTTGTCTTTTCATCCCACGACATTGTCCTCGGCTCTCCACAAAATGAGACGTGTTGTTTAAAACATACATCTATATTACATAACGTGTTGTTTAAAACATACATATATATATTACATAACGTGTTGTTTAAAACATACACTACCGTTCAAAAGTTTGGGGTCACTTAGAAATGTCCTTGTTTTTGAAAGAAAAGCATTTGTTTTGTCCATTAAAATAACATCAAATTGATCAGAAATACAGTGTAGACATTGTTAATGTTGTAAATGGCTATTGTAGCTGGAAACGGCTGATTTTTAATGGAATATCTACATAGGCATACAGAGGCCCATTATCAGCAACCATCAGTCCTGTGCTCCAATGGCACGTTGTTTGCTAATCCAAGTTTATCATTTTAAAAGGCTAATTGATCATTAGAAAACCCTTTTGCAATTATGTTAGCACAGCTGAAACCTGTTGTGCTGATTAAAGAAGCAATACAACTGGCCTTCTTGAGACTAGTTGAGTATCTGGAGCATCAGCAATTGTGGGTTCGATTACAGAATCAAAATGACCAGAAACAAATAACTTTCTTCTGAAACTCGTCAGTCTATTCTTGTTCTGAGAAATGAAGGCTATTCCATGTGAGAAATTGCCAAGAAACTGAAGATCTCGTACAACGCTATGTACTACTTCCTTCACAGAACAGCGCAAACTGGCTCTAACCAGAATAGAAAGAGGAGTGGGAGGCCCCGGTGCACAACTGAGCAACAGGACAAATACATTAGAGTGTCTAGTTTGAGAAATAGACGCCTCACAGGTCCTCAACTGGCAGCTTCATTAAATAGTACCCGCAAAACACCAGTCTCAACGTAAACAGTGAAGAGGCGACTCCGGGATGCTGACCTTCTAGGCAGAGTTGCAAAGTAAAAGCCATATCTCAGACTGGCTAATAAAAATTAAATATTAAGATGGGCAAAAGAACAGACACTGGACAGAGGAAGATTGGAAAAAAGTGTTCTGGATAGACAAATCGAAGTTTGAGGTGTTCGGATCACAAAGAAGAACATTTGTGAGATTCAGACCAAATGAAAAGATGCTGGAGGAGTGCTTGATGCCATCTGTCAAGCATGGTGGAGGCAATGTGATGGTCTGGGGGTGCTTTGGTGGTGGTAAAGTGGGAGATTTGTACGGGGTAAAAGGGATCTTGAAGAAGGAAGGCTATCACTCAATATTGCAACACCATGCCATACCCTGTGGACGGCGCTTGATTGGAGCCAATTTCCTCCTACAACAGGACAATGACCCAAAGCACAGCTCCAAACTATGCAAAAACGATTTAGGGAAGAAGCAGTCAGCTGGTATTCTGTCTATAATGAAGTGGCCAGCACAGTCACCGGATCTCAACCCTATTGAGCTGTTGTGGGAGCAGCTTGACCGTATGGTACGTAAGAAGTGCCCATCAAGCCAATCCAACTTGTGGGAGGTGCTTCAGGAAGCATGGGGTGAAATCTCTTCAGATTACCTCAACAAATTGACAACTAGAATGCCAAAGTTCTGCAAGGCTGTAATTGCTGCAAATGGAGGATTCTTTGACGAAAGCAAAGTTTGAAGGACACAATTATTATTTCTATTATAAATCATTATTTCTAACCTTGTCAATGACTACATTTCCTATGCATTTTGCTATATTTCCTATTCAAACTAATTTCATGTATGTTTTCATGGAAAGTGACCCCAAACTTTTGAATGGTAGTGTATATATTACATAACGTGTTGTTTAAAACATACATATATATTACATAACGTGTTGTTTAAAACATACATATATATTACATAACGTGTTGTTTAAAACATACATATACAGTGAGGGAAAAAAGTATTTGATCCCCTGCTGATTTTGTATGTTTGCCCACTAACAAAGACATGATAAGTCTATCATTTTAATGGTGGGTTTATTTGAACAGTGAGAGACAGAATAACAACAACAAAAATCCAGAAAAACGCATGTCAAAAATGTTATAAATTGATTTGCATTTTAATGAGGGAAATAAGTATTTGACCCCACTGCAAAACATGACTTAGTACTTGGTAGGCAAAACCCTTGTTGGAAATCACAGAGGTCAGACGTTTCTTGTAGTTGGCCACCAGGTTTGCACACATCTCAGGAGGGATTTTGTTCCACTCCTGTTTGCAGATCTTCTCCAAGTCATTAAGGTTTCGAGGCTGACGTTTGGCAACTCGAACCTTCAGCTCCCTCCACATCTTTTCTATGGGATTAAGGTCTGGAGACTGGCTAGGCCACTCCAGGACCTTAATGTGCTTCTTCTTGAGCCACTCCTTTGTTGCCTTGGCCGTGTGTTTTGGGTCATTGTCATGCTGGAATACCCATCCACGACCCATTTTCAATGCCCTGGCTGAGGGAAGGAGGTTCTCACCCAAGATTTGACGGTACATGGCCCCGTCCATCGTCCCTTTGATGCAGTGAAGTTGTCCTGTCCCCTTAGCAGAAAAACACCCCCAAAGCATAATGTTTCCACCTCCATGTTTGACGGTGGGGATGGTGTTCTTGGGGTCATAGGCAGCATTCCTCCTCCTCCAAACACGGCGAGTTGAATTGATGCCGAAGAGCTCGATTTTGGTCTCATCTGACCACAAGACTTTCACCCAGTTCTCCTCTGAATCATTCAGATGTTCATTGGCAAACTTCAGACGGGCCTGTATATGTGCTTTCTTGAGCAGGGGGACCTTGCGTGCGCTGCACGATTTCAGTCCTTCACAGCGTAGTGTGTTACCAATTGTTTTCTTGGTGACTATGGTCCCAGCTGCCTTGAGATCATTGACTAGATCCTCCCGTGTAGTTCTGGGCTGATTCCTCCATTCTCATGATCATTGCAACTCCACGAGGTGAGATCTTGCATGGAGCCCCAGGCCGAGGGAGATTGACAGTTCTTTTGTGTTTCTTCCATTTGCGAATAATCGCACCAACTGTTGTCACCTTCTCACCAAGCTGCTTGGCAATGGTCTTGTAGCTCATTCCAGCCTTGTGTAGGTCTACAATCTTGTCCTTGACATCCTTGGAGAGCTCTTTGGTCTTGGCCATGGTGGAGAGTTTGGAATCTGATTGATTGATTGCTTCTGTGGACAGGGGTCTTTTATACAGGTAACAAACTGAGATTAGGAGCACTCCCTTTAAGAGTGTGCTCCTAATCTCAGCTCGTTACCTGTATAAAAGTCATACTTATTTCCCTCATTAAAATGCAAATCAATTTATAACATTTTTGACATGCGTTTTTCTGGATTTTTGTTGTTGTTATTCTGTCTCTCACTGTTCAAATAAACCTAGCATTAAAATGATAGACTGATCATTTCTTTGTCAGTGGGCAAATGTACAAAATCAGCAAGGGATCAAATACTTTTTTCCCTCACTGTATATTACATAACATGTTGTTTAAAACATACATATATATTACATAACGTGTCGTTTAAAACATACATACAGTGGGGAGAACAAGTATTTGATACACTGCCGATTTTGCAGGTTTTCCTACTTACAAAGCATGTAGAGGTCTGTACTTTTTATCATAGGTACACTTCAACTGTGAGAGACACAATCTAAAACAAAAATCCAGAAAATCACATTGTATGATTTTTAAGTAATTCATTTGCATTTTATTGCATGACATAAGTATTTGATACATCAGAAAAGCAGAACTTAATATTTGGTACAGAAACCTTTGTTTGCAATTACAGAGATCATACGTTTGCTGTAGGTCTTGACCAGGTTTGCACACACTGCAGCAGGGATTTTGACCCACTCCTCCATACAGACCTTCTCCAGATCCTTCCGGTTTCGGGGCTGTCGCTGGGCAATACGGACTTTCAGCTCCCTCCAAAGATTTTCTATTGGGTTCAGGTCTGGAGACTGGCTAGGCCACTCCAGGACCTTGAGATGCTTCTTACGGAGCCATTCCTTAGTTGCCCTGGCTGTGTGTTTCGGGTCGTTGTTATGCTGGAAGACCCAGCCACGACCCATCTTCAATGCTCTTACTGAGGGAAGGAGGTTGTTGGCCAAGATCTCGCGATACATGGCCCCATCCATCCTCCCCTTAATACGGTGCAGTCATCCTGTTCCCTTTGCAGAAAAGCATCCCCAAAGAATGATGTTTCCACCTCCATGCTTCACGGTTGGGATGGTGTTCTTGGGGTTGTACTCATCCTTCTTCTTCCTCCAAACACGGCGAGTGGAGTTTAGACCAAAAAGCTCTATTTTTGTCTCATCAGACCACATGACCTTCTCCCATTCCTCCTCTGGATCATCCAGATGGTCATTGGCAAACTTCAGACGGGCCTGGACATGCGCTGGCTTGAGCAGGGGGACCTTGCGTGCGCTGCAGGATTTTAATCCATGATGGCGTAGTGTGTTACTAATGGTTTTCTTTGAGACTGTGGTCCCAGCTCTCTTCAGGTCATTGACCAGGTCCTGCCGTGTAGTTCTGGGCTGATCCCTCACCTTGCTCATGATCATTGATGCCCCACGAGGTGAGATCTTGCATGGAGCCCCAGACCGAGTGTGATTGACCGTCATCTTGAACTTCTTCCATTTTCGAATAATTGCGCCAACAGTTGTTGCCTTCTCACCAAGCTGCTTGCCTATTGTCCTGTAGCCCATCCCAGCCTTGTGCAGGTCTACAATTTTATCCCTGATGTCCTTACACAGCTCTCTGGTCTTGTCCATTGTGGAGAGGTTGGAGTCTGTTTGATTGAGTGTGTGGACAGGTGTCTTTTATACAGGTAACGAGTTCAAACAGGTGCAGTTAATACAGGTAATGAGTGGAGAACAGGAGGGCTTCTTAAAGAAAAACTAACAGGTCTGTGAGAGCCGGAATTCTTACTGGTTGGTAGGTGATCAAATACTTATGTCATGCACTAAAATGCAAATTAATTACTTAAAAATCATACAATGTGATTTTCTGGATTTTTGTTTTAGATTCCGTCTCTCACAGTTGAAGTGTACATATGATAAAAATTACAGACCTCTACATGCTTTGTAAGTAGGAAAACCTGCAAAATCGGCAGTGTATCAAATACTTGTTCTCCCCACTGTATATATTACATAACGTGTTGTTTAAAACATACATATATATTACATAATGTGTTGTTTAAGACATACATATATATATTACATAATGTGTTGTTTAAAATAAACATATATATTACATAATGTGTTGTTTAAAACATACATATATATTACATAACGTGTTGTTTTGACACCCAACAGCAGCTTTAGATTGTGCTTGTGAGACCATCAATCTTGTAATAAGCATTCTTTTTCATAGGCCTAATATATATTGTTATTGTTGACAACCATCAAAAGTAGCTTTTGGTTGTGCTGTGTATGTTGAGGTGGTTGTGGTAGGACATCTCAGGAGACCTATCATATGCCCTTATGTCTAATTGAATTGGTAGTCCCTGAATCGTTTTAAGTCATTCATATTCATTGTATTGATGGGTATGAGTAGAATCCACACCAGAGCATTGTTCTCTGGTGCTAAACGTGTTCCTTCTCCACTTGTTAATGACATAACGTGCGTTTTACAACAGGCATTAATTGGTCATCGATGAAGACAGAAGCCGTCTCTCTGTTGTTTGTTTTATAGCGGGAGAGCTGCTTCATGCTGGAGCCACCCGAATGATTTGAAGCTTGGTACCACGCTGATTTATCCTTGTAATACAGCGTTGGAAAGCTTAGAACGAGCAATAAATCTCTCCTCGTAAAATGTAATAAATAACATTGATCGGTAGCTATGATACTCTGCAGCTTTCCAGCCCAGGCCTACAGTATGCTATGAATGATTATCTACGCCGCTGCAGTCCATCTTTAAAAGCTTTAGCATTTCTCACTAATGGACACATTTTGACTTAGTAAGGGAATGAGTACTTCATAATCCCGTTAGTTTGAAGTTTCTCAACAGAAAGGCATTTAGCGATAAATCCCTGAAGAGGACCTGTCTAGATCGACATAATCTGTTAATGTCATATCTCAGATCAGACGTTGACGTTGATCTATGCACTGTTTGTTTCCAGGCTGGTTGTTTGAGCAGCTTAACCTTGGATCTCGCTCTTCTCTTAATGGCTGCTGTGAGTGCAGCAGATTGAGAACGTCCTCTCTGACTCTGTATCGTGGCAATGTTCCTCCTGTTAGTGTTCCGGCAATCTGCTTTGGCACAGACAAGGTCCTATTTCTCTCTTCTCTGTGTGTGTGTGTGTGTGTGTGTGTGTGTGTGTGAGTGTGTGTGTGTGTAATTGAGGCTTCGCACCAGGGGGCTGTGTCAATCACAGCTCATTTTCAATCAGATGTTGTCAATCTCACCCCAGTGAAACAGAAACAACACTTTAAGACAGCTGTCATACTGATCTGCTTTTCAGACTGCTAAGATCTAGGATGCATCCCAAATGGCACCCTATTCCCTATATAGTGCACTACATTTTCCCAGAGTCCTATGGGCCCTAAAGAGAATGGGGTGCCATTTGGGATGCAGCCCTAATTAATTATTCACAAGCCCCCTTGCTGTGCAACATGCAGGTGATTGAACTCACTCATGTGGTGAACACACTTGAACTTCCCTACTTTCATCTTAGTGGGAGAATTTAGACATAAGGAATTAGTCGGCTATTTGTTTCTATTATGAGGGGTTTTAGCCCTTGAGAGATAAATCCCATGTTATCTCTGAAAGTGCAGTAACTTTCCAAATACCAATGTAACTGTGTGTACCATCTGCATCCTCAAATCTGGCACCCTATTCCCTATATAGTGTGTAGGGAATAGGGTACGATTTAGGACTTAGCCTGACTCATAAACCAAACTAGATCTGGAACTGACCTCACGATATGATGTTATCACTATACCAAATACCTTGTACCGCTGCACATTGATCTGGTACTGGTACTCCCTGTATATACAGTGCCTAGCAAAAGTATTCATCCCCCTTGGCGTTTTTCCTATTTTGTTGCATTACAACCTGTAATTTAAATGGATTTTTATTTGGATTTCATGTAATGGACATACACAAAATAGTCCAAATTGGTGAAGAGAAATGAAAAAAATAACTTGTTTAAATAAATTCAAAAAAATAAATAACGGAAATGTGGTGCGTGCATATGTATTCACCTCCTTTGCTATGAAGCCCCTAAATAAGATCTGGTGCAACCAATTACTTTCAGAAGTCACATAATTAGTTAAATAAAGTCCACCTGTGTGCAATCTAAGTGTCAAATGATCTGTCACATGATCTCAGTATATATACACCTGTTCTGAAAGGCCCCAGAGTCTGCAACACCACTAAGCAAGGGGCACCACCAAGCAAGCGGCACCATGAAGACCAAGGAGCTCTCCAAACAGGTCAGGGACAAAGTTGTGGAGAAGTACAGATCAGGGTTGGGTTATAAAAAAATATCTGAAACTTTGAACATCCCACGGAGCACCATTAAATCCATTATTAAAAAATTGAAAGAATATGGCACCACAACAAACCTGCCAAGAGAGGGCCGCCCACCAAAAATCACAGACCAGGCAAGGAGGGCATTAATCAGAGAGGCAACAAGAAGACCAAAGATAACCCTGAAGGAGCTGCAAAGCTCCACAACGGAGATTGGAGTATCTGTCCATAGGACCACTTTAAGCCGTACACTCCACAGAGCTGGGCTTTACGGAAGAGTGGCCAGAAAAAAGCCATTGCTTAAAGAAAAAAATAAGCAAAAATGCCAAAAGGCATGTGGGAGACTCCCCAAACATATGGAAGAAGGTACTCTGGTCAGATTAGACTAAAATTGAGCTTTTTGGCCATCAAAGAAAATGCTATGTATGGCGCAAACCCAACACCTCTCATCACCCCGAGAACACCATCGGCAGGGACTGGGAAACTGGTCAAAATTGAAGGAATGATGGATGGCACTAAATACAGGGAAATTCTTGCGGGAAACCTGTTTCAGTCTTCCAGAGATTTGAGACTGGGACGGAGGTTCACCTTCCAGCAGGACAATGACCCAAAGCATACTGCTAAAGCAACACTCGAGTGGTTTAAGGAGAAACATTTAAATGTCTTGGAATGGCCTAGTCAAAGCCCAGACCTCAATCCAATTGAGAATCTGTGGTATGACTTAAAGATTGCTGTACACCAGCGGAACCCATCCAACTTGAAGGAGCTGGAGCAGTTTTGCCTTGAAGAAAGGCAACAATCCCAGTGGCTAGATGTGCCAAGCTTATAGAGACATACCCCAAGGGACTTGCAGCTGTAATTTCTGCAAAAGGTGGCTCAACAAAGTATTGACTTTGGGGGGGTGAATAGTTATGCACGCTCAAGTTCTGTTTTTTTGTCTTATTTCTTGTTGTTTTTTTCACAATAAAAAAATATTGTTCATCTTCAAAGTGGTAGGCATGTTGTGTAAATCAAATGATACAAACCCCCAAAAAATCTATTTTAATTCCAGGTTGTAAGGCAACAAAATAGGGCAAATGCCAAGGGGGGTGTGAATACTTTCGCAAGCCACTGTAGCTCCACATTGATTTGGTACTGGTACTCCCTATATGCAGTCGGAAGTTTACATACACTTAGGTTGGAGTCATTAAAACTTGTTTTTCAACCACTCCACAAATTTCTTGTTAACAAACTATAGTTTTGGCTAGTCGGTTAGGACATCTACTTTGTGCATGACACAAGTAATATTTCCAACAATTGTTTACAGACAGATTATTTCACTTATAATTCACTGTATCACAATTCCAGTGGGTCAGAAGTTTACATACACTAAGTTGACTGTGCCTTTAAACAGCTTGGAAAATTCCAGAAAATGATGTCATGGCTTTAGAAGCTTCTGATAGGCTAATTGACATCATTTGAGTCAATTGGAGGTGTACCTCCAATCAATATAGAACCCCAAGTCATTCTCAAACTGCCTCAAATAGCTCCTTTGTTCCACCCCCCATACACGCCGAGACCGGCTCAATCGGTGCCTCCAGTGATGCTATCTCTTTCATTGTTACCCAATGCTTAGGTTTACCTCCACTGTACTCATATCCTTGTCTGTACATAATGCCCTGAATCTATTCTACAACGCCCGGAAATCTGCCCCCTTTATTCTCTGTACCCAACGCACTAGAAGACCAGTTCTTAAAGCCTTTAGCCGTATCCTTATTCTAGTCCTCCTCTGTTACTCTGGTGATGTAGAGGCTAACCCAGGCCCTGCAGCCCCCAGTATCACTCCTACTCCCCAGGAGCTATCATTTGTTCACTTCTGTAACCGTAAAAGCCTTGGTTTTCTGCACGTTAACATCAGAAGCCTCCTTCCTAAGTTTGAGTTATTCACTGCGTTAGCACACTCCGCCAACCCTGATGTTCTAGCAGTGTCTGAATCCTGGCTTAGGAAGGCCACCAAAAATTCAGAAATGTCCATCCCCAACTACAACATTTTCCGTTTAGATAGAACTGCCAAAGGGGGTGGAGTTGCAATCTACTGGAGAGAGAGCCTGCAGAGCTCTATCATACTATCCAGGTCTGTGCCCAAACAGTTTGAGCTCCTACTTCTAAAAATCCACATTTCCAGAAAGAAGTCTCTCACTGTTGCCGCTTGCTACAGACCCCCCTCAGCCCCCAGCTGTGCCCTGGACACCATATGTGAATTGATTGCCCCCCATCTATCCTCATAGTCCGTACTGCTTTGTGACCTAAACTGGGATATGCTTAACACCCCGGCCATCCTACAATCCAAACTAGATGCCCTCAATCTCACACAAATTATCAAGGAACCTACCAGGTACAACCCTAAATCCGTAAACATGGGCACCCTCATAGATATCATCCTGACTAACTTACCTTCTAAATACACCTCCGCTGTCTTCAACCAGGATCTCCGCGATCACTGCCTTATTGCATGCGTCCGTAACGGGTCCGCGGTCAAACGACCACCCCTCATCACTGTCAAACGCTCCCTAAAACACTTTAGCGAGCAGGCCTTCCTAATTGACCTGGCCCAGGTATCCTGGATGGATATCGATCTCATTCCGTCAGTAGAGGATGCCTGGTTCTTTAAAAGTGCTTTCCTCTCAATCTTAAATAATCATGCCCCATTCAAAATATTCAGAACTAAGAACAGATATAGCCCCTGGTTCTCCTCAGACTTGACTGCCCTTGACCAGCACAAAAACATCCTGTGGCGTACTGCATTAGCATCGAATAGCCCCCGCGATATGCAACTTTTCACGGAAGTTAGGAACCAATATACACAAGCAGTTAGGAAAGCAAAGGCTAGCTTTTTCAAACAGAAATTTGCATCCTGTAGCACTAACTCCAAAACGTTTTGGGATACTGTAAAGTCCATGGAGAATAAGAGCACCTCCTCCCAGCTGCCTACTGCACTGAGGCTAGGAAACACTATCACCACCGATAAATCTACAATAATCGAGAATTTCAACAAGCATTTTGCTATGGCTGGCCATGCTTTCCACCTGGCTACCACTACCCCGGCCACCAGCTCTGCACCCTCCATTGCAACTTGCCCATGCCCCCCCCCCCCCCCCCCCCCCGCTTCTCCTTCACACAAATTCAGACAGCTGATGTTCTGAAAGAGCTGCAAAATCTGGACCCCTACAAATCATCTGGGCTAGACAATCTGGACCCTTTCTAAAAAAATAGCCGCCGAAATTGTCGCAACCCCTATTACTAGCCTGTTCAACCTCTCTTTCGTAACGTCTGAGATCCCCAGAGATTGGAAAGCTGCCGCGGTCATCCCCCTCTTCAAAGGGGGTGACACTCAGAGGAGCCTCTTAAAGAAGAAGTTACAGGTCTGTCATAGTTGATGTGTAACTATGATGAAAATTACAGGCCTCTCATCTTTTTAAGTGGGAGAACTTGCACAATTGGTGGCTGACTAAATACTTTTTTCCCCCACTGTATATATATTTTCTGTTGTATTTTTGACTTTATGTTTTGTTTTACCCCATATGTAACTCTGTGTTGTTGTTTTTATCGCACTACTTTGCTTTATCTTGGCCAGGTCGCAGTTGTAAATGAGAACTTGTTCTCAACTGGCTTACCTGGTTAAATAAAGGTGAAATAAAAAATAAAACCTGTGGATGTATTTCAAGGCCTACCTTCAAACTCAGTGCCTCTTTGCTTGACGTCATGGGAAAATCAAAAGAAATCAGCCAAGACCTCAGAAAACAAATTGTAGACCTTCCCAAGTCTGGTTCGTCCTTGGGAGCAATTTCCAAACGCCTGAAGGTACCACGTTCATCTGTACAAACAATAGTACGCAAGTATAAACGCCATGGGAACACGCAGCCGTCATACTGCTCAGGAAGGAGACATGTTCTGTCTCCTAGAAATTAACGTACTTTGGTGCGAAAAGTGCAAATCAATCCCAGAACAGCAGCAAAGGACCTTGTGAAGATGCTGGAGGAAACAGGTACAAAAGTATCTATATCCACAGTAAAACGACTCCTATATCGACATAACCTGAAAGGCCGCTCAGCAAGGAAGAAGCCACTGCTCCAAAACCGCCATAAAAAAGCCAGACTACGGTTTTAACTGCACATGGGGACAAAGATTGTACTTTTTGGAGAAATGTCCTCTGGTCTGATGAAACAAAAATATAACTGTTTGGCCATAATGACCATCGTTATGTTTGGAGGAAAAAGGGGGTTGCTTGCAAGCCGAAGAACACCATCCCAACCGTGAAGCACGGGGGTGGCAGCATCATGCTGTGGGGGTCCTTTGCTGCAGGAGGGACTGGTGCACTTCACAAAATAGATGGCATCATGAGGAAGGAAGATTATGTGGATATATTGAAGCAACATCTCAAGACATCAGTCAGGAAGTTAAAGCTTGGTCGCAAATGGGTCTTCCAAATGGACAACGACCCCAAGCATACTTCCAAAGTTGTGGCAAAATAGCTTAAGGACAACAAAGTCAAGGTATTGGAGTGGCCATCACAATGCCCTGACCTCAATCCTATAGAAAATGTGTGGACAGAACTGAAAAAGCGTGTGCGAGCAAGGAGGCCTACAAACCTGACTCAGTTACACCATCTCTGTCAGGTGGAATGGGCCAATATTCACCCAACTTATTGTGGGAAGTTTGTGGAAGGCTACCCGAAACGTTTGACCCAAGTTAAACAATTTAAAGGCAATGCTACCAAATACTAATTGAGTGTATGTAAACTTCTGACCCACTGGGAATGTGATGAAAGAAATATAAGCTGAAATAAATCATTCTCTCTACTATTATTCTGACATTTCACATTCTTAAAATAAAGTGGTGATCCTAATTGACCTAAGACAGGGAATTTTTACTAGGATTAATGTCAGGAATTGTGAAAAACTGAGTTTAAATGTATTTGGCTAAGGTGTCAAGCTGAACCTCGGCAAGACGGAGCTGCTCTTCCTCCCGGGGAAGGACTGCCCGTTCCATGATCTCGCCATCACGGTTTACAACTCTGTTGTGTCCTCCTCCCAGAGTGCGAAGAGCCTTGGCGTGACCCTGGACAACACCCTGTCGTTCTCCGCTAACATCAAGGCGGTGACCCGATCCTGTAGGTTCATGCTCTACAACATTCGGAGAGTACGACCCTGCCTTACACAGGAAGCGGCACAGGTCCTAATCCAGGCACTTGTCATCTCCCGTCTGGATTACTGCAACTCGCTGTTGGCTGGGCTCCCTGCCTGTGCCATTAAACCCCTACAACTCATCCAGAATGCCACAGCCCGTCTGGTGTTCAACCTTCCCAAGTTCTCTCACGTCACCCCGCTCCTCCGCACACTCCACTGGCTTCACTGGCTTCCAGTTGAAGCTCGCATCTGCTACAAGACCATGGTGCTTGCCTACGGAGCTGTGAGGGGAACGGCACCTCCGTACCTTCAGGCTCTGATCAGTCCCTACACCCAAACGAGGGCATTGCGTTCATCCACCTCTGGCCTGCTGGCCCCCCTAGCTCTGCGGAAGCACAGTTCCCGCTCAGCCCAGTCAAAACTGTTCGCTGCTCTGGCACCCCAATGGTGGAACAAGCTCCCTCACGACGCCAGGACAGCGGAGTCACTCACCACCTTCTGGAGACACTTGAAACCCCACCTCTTTAAGGAATACCTATTGTAAAGTGGTTATCCCACTGGCTATAAGGTGAATGCACCAATTTGTAAGTCGCTCTGGATAAGAGCGTCTGCTAAATTACGTAAATGTAAATGTAATGTAAATGTGTATGTATACTTCCGACTTCAACTGTATAGCTCCACATTGATCTGGTACTGGTACTCCCTGTATATAGCTCCACATTGATCTGGTACTGGTACTCCCTGTATATAGCTCCACATTGATCTGGTACTGGTACTCCCTGTATATAGCTCCACATTGATCTGGTACTGGTACTCCCTGTATATAGCTCCACATTGATCTGGTACTGGTACTCCCTGTATATAGCTCCACATCGATCTGGTACTGGTACTCCCTGTATATAGCTCCACATTGATCTGGTACTGGTACTCCCTGTATATAGCTCCACATTGATCTGGTACTGGTACTCCCTGTATATAGCTCCACATTGATCTGGTACTGGTACTCCCTGTATATAGCTCCACATTGATCTGGCACTGGTACTCCCTGTATATAGCCCCACATTGATCTGGTACTGGTACTCCCTGTATATAGCTCCACATTGATCTGGTACTGGTACTCCCTGTATATAGCTCCATTCTTGTGTATTTCTTTATTATTATAATTTTTAAACTCTGCATCGTTGGGAAAGGGTCGTAAGCAAGCAATTCACTGTAAAGTCTACACCAATTGTATTCGGCGCATTTGATTTGATTTGATACTTATGTGCAAATACTCACGATTCTCACAATTCTATATGTATTGCGATTCTCACGATTCTGTATGTATTGCGATTCTCACGATTCTATATGTATTGCGATTCTATATGTATTGCGATTCGATACTGTGATTTTATTGCTATTTGATGTTCTGAACATATTGCTCACCGTATGTCTGCTGCAGAGACAAGAGAGAGCATGAGAAAATGAGTTTTGATTGGTCAGGGAAATAAAAGTGCTGAAAAGTAATACTGAAGTTTTGGCGCAGGTACAGCCAACTAGCGCTAGCTATCTCTTCCTACAGTAGCACTATTTTGAGTCAAAGGCTTGCTACTTTGAGTCAAATGTCGAATAATATTGTGATATGTAACTATACATTTTTTCCCCATCACTAATCCAAATGATATTATCAATCTATAACTGTGTGCCTCTGTGACTGTCCTTCCTGCCTGTGCGCTCATTACAAAATGCTAGAAGCCGACGGACGGTGTTAGGTGGCTCTGGGGTAAAGTTTCCCCTAGGTACAGATCTAGGATCAGCTTCCCCTCCCCCAATCCGAACCTTAACCATTTGTGGGGGAAATGCAAAACTGACCCAAGATCAGCGTCTAGGGGCAACTTCACCCTACACCATTTCAGTGCTTCAGGTACACATGGAGGACATTCGTGCTGATTGGTTTCTCTCTTTTCAGGTTTCGACCGGGGGAAAGAAGATTCCCTGCCTCCGAAAGAGGACTCCTCTCACTCCATATCCAAGAGCAAGGTACGGTCCAAAAATACACCCCAAACTTCCTCTCCTCTCCCAGCTCTTCTCTCCTTTCTCTCTTTACAGGACGTACAAGGACAGAAAACATACCCATCCACTCTCTCTGAAGCAGAAACTTTTAAAATCGACTTTCTCTCTATGGCCAAAGTCCCCAACCATTAAAGCTTCATGCTCTACCATTGATTCTATATGAACAAGCAGCAGAAGTTGTAGGAAAGGGGGTCAGGGAGGGTGCTGATGAAATCCCATTTCAGTGTGTAAGACATAGTTCTAATGAGACCAGAGAGTTAGGGAGTTACTGTAAAAGAACAAGCCAACAACTTCAACCTCGCCATGGGTGAGAGCTTCATTCATTATTAATCACATGTACATCAAACACAGAAACCCAACCATTCCAGACCAGGCCTCTCTCAACAGAATGCCATGTTCAATTTCCAATGAGAACTAAGGCCTAGGGTTTCAAAATTCTGGTTACTTTCCCAAAAATCCCAGTTTTTCTAGAAATCCTGGTTGGTGGATTTCTTGCCTATTCCCTGCTGATTTCTGGAAAATTCATTTATTTTTTGCCTGACTTTTGCAACTCTAATCAGGCCTCAGCTAAGTTCATACATATCAAGCCTGTTATGCCATGCTATCATTACTGATGTAGAGAGGATTGGAGTGAGTTGTTTTCTTTTTTATAGGGGTGGGGGAGTCCTCGTATTTCTATTGTATTTTATTGAATAGGAGAGAGAAAGAGAGGAGAGTGTGCTGAAATAGCAGAGGGCTGGATTTGAACCCATGCTGCAGCAGTATATTTGTTCCATAGGCAGCGGCTTAGACCTATAGAGCACCCCAGGCCAAGAGGGAGTTGTCTTCTGAGTCACGCCAGTGTTGTTGGGATTGGACTGGGATTTGAATAAAGCCGCGTTTTTATTTTGTTTCTATTATGTTTTTCCAATAATAAAACAGTGACAGCATAAATACAGACAGACATACCTATAGACATAAAGACAGACAGACAGACATACACTACCATTCAAAAGTTTGGGGTCACTTAGAAATGTCCTTGTTTTCCATGAAAACATACATGAAATGAGTTTGAATAGGAAATATAGCAAAATGAATAGGAAATGTAGTCAATGACAAGGTTAGAAATAATTATTTTTAATAGAAATAATAATTGTGTCCTTCAAACTTTGCTTTCGTCAAAGAATCCTCCATTTGCATTAATTAAAGCCTTGCAGACCTTTGGCATTCTAGTTGTCAATTTGTTGAGGTAATCTGAAGAGATTTCACCCCATGCTTCCTGAAGCACCTCCCACAAATTGGATTGGCTTGATAGGCATTTACATACCATACGGTCAAGCTGCTCCCACAACAGCTCAATAGGGTTGAGATCCGGTGACTGTGCTGGCCACTCCATTATAGACAGAATACCAGCTGACTGCTTCTTCCCTAAATAGTTCTTGCATAGTTTGGAGCTGTGCTTTGGGTCATTGTCCTGTTGTAGGAGGAAATTGGCTCCAATCAAGCGCCGTCCACAGGGTATGGCATGGCATTTCAAAATGGAGTGATAGCCTTCCTTCTTCAAGATCCCTTTTACCCTGTACAAATCTCCCACTTTACCACCACCAAAGCACCCCCAGACCATCACATTGCCTCCACCATGCTTGACAGATGGCATCAAGCACTCCTCCAGCATCTTTTCATTTAATCTGCGTCTCACAAATGTTCTTCTTTGTGATCCGAACACCTCAAACTTCGATTCGTCTGTCCATAACACTTTTTTCCAATCTTCCTCTGTCCAGTATCTGTGTTCTTTTGCCCATCTTAATTGTTTATTTTTATTGGCCAGTCTGAGATATGGCTTTTTCTTTAAGACTCTGCCTAGAAGGTCAGCATCCCGCAGTCGCCTCTTCACTGTTGACGTTGAGACTGGTGTTTTGCGGGTACTATTTAATGAAGCTGCCAGTTGAGGACCCGTGAGGCGTCTGTTTCTCAAACTAGACACTCTAATGTATTTGTCCTGTTGCTCAGTTGTGCACCGGGGCCTCCCACTCCTCTTTCTATTCTGGTTAGAGACAGTTTGTGCTGTTCTGTGAAGGAAGTAGTACACAGCGTTGTACGAGATCTTCAGTTTCTTGGCAATTTCTCACATGGAATAGCCTTCATTTCTCAGAACAAGAATAGACTGATGAGTTTCAGAATACATTTATTTGTTTCTGGCCATTTTGAGCCTGTAATCGAACCCACAGTTGCTGATGCTCCAGATACTCAACTAGTCTCAAGAAGGCCAGTTTTATTGCTTCTTTAATCTTTAACCGTTTTCAGCTGTGCTAACATAATTGCAAAAGGGTTTTCTAATGATCAATTATCCTTTTAAAATGATAAACTTGGATTAGCAAACACAACGTGCCATTGGAACACAGGACTGATGGTTGCTGATAATGGGCCTCTGTATGCCTATGTAGGTATTCCATTAAAAAAATCAGCCGTTTCCAGCTACAATAGCCATTTACAACATTAACAAAGTCTACACTGTATTTCTGATCAATTTGATGTTATTTTAATGGACAAAAAAATGATTTTTTTTCGAAAACAAGGACATTTCTAAGTGACCCCAAACTTTTGAACAGTAGTGTACCTATAGACAACCACAACACAGGACATTAACAAAACACATACACCAGCCAGAAATAAAGGTTTACATTGTGCCTAATCAAAATCATATCTCGAACAAGGAATGTTTGGACTAAGCTCAGTATATTGTCATCTCTTTATTTTGATGTTATGAAGAAGATGTCTGAGGACCAGGTGGATATTATTGTAGTGGCTTTATCTCTGTGGATTTTAGCGCTGGACCTCTCCAGAGTTAACATCTCTCACTCTCTTTGCCTCAAGACACCGTGTTGAGTTAGCAGTGCTTGGGTTTTGATGCAGCGTGCATATCATGAGCACCCCACGTAGGCTAATCAAATGCCGCTGCCAAGGGTGACTAGATAGTTGAAAGACGTGCTGTGTAACGATCTTCAAAGCTATCAACTGAGACAAGTTTTTGATGGTTCTTCACTGTCCTCAGTTTAATCCTCCACTGAAAACTTTGATGAACTTCTTTAAAACTTTGGGTTGATTTGTAGTCTTCAAAACCTGCAGCGGCACGTCCCACCTTAATACAGTACCTAATCAAGGTAGTCCTCAACATTTTCAACCAAACCTTTTCTGTTCTTGTTTTCAAATGAGTTCCACATAAATGTACAAAATTCAGACAGAACAGAAAATAACTAGACCAATCAGTCAGTCAGTCAGTCAGACAGACAAAGAGAGAGTGAGAGAGTGGAGCTGTTTACCCAATGTTAGGCGCTGCTGTTGAATTTAGAGTTTGGATGGTAGGTGTTAGAATACTCCTCTCCTCTTTACTCCAGTCCTCTCCGTTCCCCCCCTCCCCCTACCTGTGTTGTCTGATGCGTTAAGTGGCCCTGCCTCATGAAACTCTCACCGTGCTCTCTGTCTACTCAATCCTAATGGAACTATATTAGGCCCTGGGTTCAGCTAAGAGTCATGCCTGTGTAGAATCCACCTCCTTCATTAGCGTTAGCCAAGCAATCGCGGGACTAAACAAAGGGCTTGCCAGACTGAGCAGGGCATAAGGTAGGGCCAGATGAGTGTGTGTACCTAGAATGTTTGCATAAATGCTCCATTGACATCAATATATGACTGGTGCTAAAGTTTGAGTGGTGCCCAGCCATCTCTAATACAGTAGTCTATTGGATGTGAATAATGGTTTCCTAGGGACTCAAAGTGCTTTACATAGTAAGAGAAACTCACCTCATCCATCCGCCAATACACCCACCAGGGTGTAGCACCCACCCACCCCATTTTGAGCCAGACAGCTCCCCATTTTGAGCCAGACAGCTCCCCATTTTGAGCCAGACAGCTCCCCATTTTGAGCCAGACAGCTCCCCAGTTTGAGCCAGACAGTTCCCCATTTTGAGCCAGACAGCTCCCGACATGCTCATCACATCCATGAATATAGTAAGACTTCTGTCCTAATGTGACCAGATGGAAACTGTTGGTCTCACAGGTTAGCAGGGTACTAGTGAGCCATTCCCAGCCGGCTATAAGCTCACTTTCTCCTCCATGTCTCCACAGTCCGAGTCCAAGCTCTACAATGGCTCCGACAAGGATGTCTCGGCATCCGGGAACAAGCTCACCAAGAAGGAGTCGCTCAAGGTATGTAGGGAGACTAACAGCAGAGACCAGCCTAAGGATGATCTTATAGTAAGTAGCTTTGTAAGAGTCAGAACGTCCCTTGGGGCAGGAGCCTGTTTCTGTAGCGTGAGGCAGCTTGATGTACACCCCCCTGGACAGGACGCTAGAGGTTCGGGGAAACACTAGCATGATGTTTGTGTGTGGCCCCTGCAGGTACAGCTAGGGGAAACACTGTAGCATGATGTTTGTGTGGCCCCTGCAGGTACAGCTAGGGGAAACACTGTAGCATGATGTTTATGTGTGGCCCCTGCTGATTCAGTTAGGGGAAACACTGTAGCATGATGTTTGTATGTGGCCCCTGCAGGTTCAGCTAGGGGAAACACTGTAGCATGATGTTTGTGTGTGGCCCCTGCAGGTACAGCTAGGGGAAACACTGTAGCATGATGTTTGTGTGTGGCCCCTGTAGGTACAGAAGAAGAACTACCGTGAGGAGAAGAAGAGAGCCACCAAGGAGCTCCTCAGCACCATCACAGACCCCTCTGTTATTGTCATGGCTGACTGGCTCAAGGTTCGACATGCCCCTGCTTTTTGTTTTTGGACTGTACACGACGTGGGCCATGTGCTGCAATTACTAGAATATTACTGTACAAGCAACAAACTATAAAGCCATAAGATTATGCTATAATCTGCTGAAGTTTCTCCAGAAACTGCCCTTGTTTATAGAAGTTTATCCCCCCCCAAAAAAAAAAATATATACAGTGGGGGAAAAAAGTATTTAGTCAGCCACCAATTGTGCAAGTTCTCCCACTTAAAAAGATGAGAGAGGCCTGTAATTTTCATCATAGGTACACGTCAACTATGACAGACAAATTGAGGAAAAAAAATCCAGAAAATCCCATTGTAGGATTTTTAATGAATTTATTTGCAAATTATGGTGGAAAATAAGTATTTGGTCACCTACAAACAAGCAAGATTTCTGGCTCTCACAGACCTGTAACTTCTTCTTTAAGAGGCTCCTCTGTCCTCCACTCGTTACCTGTATTAATGGCACCTGTTTGAACTTGTTATCAGTATAAAATACACCTGTCCACAACCTCAAACAGTCACACTCCAAACTTCACAATGGCCAAGACCAAAGAGCTGTCAAAGGACACCAAAAACAAAATTGTAGACCTGCACCAGGCTGGGAAGACTGAATCTGCAATAGGTAAGCAGCTTGGTTTGAAGAAATCAACTGTGGGAGCAATTATTAGGAAATGGAAGACATACAAGACCACTGATAATCTCCCTCGATCTGGGGCTCCACGCAAGATCTCACCCCATGGGGTCAAAATGATCACAAGAACGGTGAGCAAAAATCCCAGAACCACACGGGGGGACCTAGTGAATGACCTGCAGAGAGCTGGGACCAAAGTAACAAAGCCAACCATCAGTAACACACTACGCCGCCTGGGACTCAAATCCTGCAGTGCGAGACGTGTCCCCCTGCTTAAGCCAGTACATGTCCAGGCCCGTCTGAAGTGCATTTGGATGATCCAGAAGAGGATTGGGAGAATGTCATATGGTCAGATGAAACTAAAATATAACTTTTTGGTAAAAACTCAACTCGTCATGTTTGGAGGACAAAGAATGCTGAGTTGCATCCAAAGAACACCATACCTACTGTGAAGCATGGGGTTGGAAACATCATGCTTTGGGGCTGTTTTTCTGCAAAGGGACCAGGACGACTGATCCGTGTAAAGGAAAGAATGAATGGGGCCATGTATCGTGAGATTTTGAGTGAAACCCTCCTTCCATCAGCAAGGGCATTGAAGATGAAACGTGGCTGGGTCTTTCAGCATGACAATGATCCCAAACACACCGCCCGGGCAACGAAGGAGTGGCTTCGTAAGAAGCATTTCACGGTCCTGGAGTGGCCTAGCCAGTCTCCAGATCTCAACCCCATAGAAAATCTTTGGAGGGAGTTGAAAGTCTGTGTTGCCCAGCGACAGCCCCAAAACATCACTGCTCTAGAGGAGATCTGCATGGAGGAATGGGCCAAAATACCAGCAACAGTGTGTGAAAACCTTGTGAAGACTTACAGAAAACGTTTGACCTGTGTCATTGCCAACAAAGGGTATATAACAAAGTATTGAGAAACTTTTGTTATTGACCAAATACTTATTTTCCACCATCATATGCCAATAAATTCATTAAAAATCCTACAATGTGATTTTCTGGAAAAAAAAATCTCATTTTGTCTGTCATAGTTGACGTGTACCTATGATGAAAATTACAGGCCTCTCTCATCTTTTTAAGTGGGAGAACTTGCACAATTGGTGGCTGACTAAATACTTTTTTTCCCCACTGTATATATATATATATATATATATATATATATATATATATATATATATATATTTGAACATTTTCACAATTCCAATAGTTTATTAGATATTATGATATTTAGTGTATTCTATGTCTGAGTGTGTGTGTTTGTCCATGTGCCTGCACCTCAGATCCGGGGTACTCTGAAGAGCTGGACCAAGCTGTGGTGTGTGCTGAAGCCAGGGGTTCTGCTCATCTACAAGACCCATAAGAACGGCCAGTGGGTGGGCACGGTGCTGCTCAACGCCTGCGAGCTCATCGAGAGACCCTCAAAGAAGGATGGCTTCTGTTTCAAACTATTCCACCCGCTGGAGCAGTCCATCTGGGCAGTCAAGGTAATAATAATATTAATAATGTATTTATTTTATACAGAGCTTTTCATTACAAACAGCGTCTCAAAGTCGCTTTAAAAACAACGAAAACGTATTCAAGGTGACCTGGCACTCTTGGGCAATGGCTTCCACAGCTTCAGATGATAATAATGATGAGATTGGGAGCGATGGAGTTTCTAGTCAGATAGGAGTTGAGACAGTTCAGACATGCACTATGTCCTTAGGTAGGGGAGACATCATTTAATTTAGTGGAGTGGTATGTGCACATCCATAAACACATCCATAAAAGCCACTTGTCCCAGGTGCTGGATCAGACAGGATAATGTAGAACAAAAATATAAATCTGTCTGCACACTGGTATAATACTGTGGTATAATACTGCCTAAGTACATTTTTGTTCAGACATCATTAAATTACTAGCCTGGGTACCAGTCTCTTTAGCTAATCCTCTCCCTACTCCATGTCACATGCCAAAGAGACTGGCTTTTCTGCCATCTTAAAATATTAACATTCTATCATCAATGAGCTCGAGGAGATCAGAGGAGTTGAACCTGATTAGATCACCCTCACAGCTATCCGCATTGGTATCCGGTTGCTATCCGGTTACTAAGCAACCGTTTTTTGTTTGTCCAGATGAAATCAGTCTGTCAAAAGTTGCTAGCTCACGTTTGAATTCTCCAAACTAAATACATACTGCAATTCCAAGCACAAAACGTCATATTTTAAGCCTCAAAATACAACAACTTGCCTAGCTAACAGCTAAATGTTTGTTTTTGACTTTGTTATCAATTCTAATTCTATTTTCGAGGCTCCACATGTTTTCTTGGAAAATGTTATTTCCATCAACCAATAGAGGGGTTGGTTGTTTAGCAACAAAACCGACGCGTGCGCAACTATGGGGCAAAACAGCGTGGTTGGCTTAGCTTGTCGACAACATGTAAACTATATTTCGTCACAAATGTTTATTGAAAACATAAATTAATTTGCACAATGAGCACTTGTTGCCTCTCAAATACATCGTTGCAGTTGTTGGTTAGCTAACTAGCGAATTTGTGCCATATTAGCATTGACATGAAATCAGTCAAAACACCTCAAAACAAGACATGCTATCAAGAACAAGATGAAACTAGCTGAAACGAGTCACTTACGATTCCCCACATGGTAGTTTCTTGTCATTGTTGCTAGCTATCTGGCCATCCAGAATCACAACAACACACGGCCTTCTACGCCGTTGAAGCGTGCCCATTGCTTTCGTGACGTTGTCAGCTAACCCATCGATGAGTAACTCCAGTGCATATTGAACGTTGAGATTGCTGAAAGGCCAATCTCTTTGTCAAAGGCAAGGAGTGGAATGTTAGCTAAAGAGACTGGTACTCAGACTATTCAATTACCACAAGATAAAACCTTTGATTAGCCAGACGTGCATCAGCCTTCACATCCACATCCTGGTCAAAATTATCATCTGGTTCTTTCATTTCAATTAAATACAATTCGATATTTTATTTGTCCCCCCTTCCTCCCCTGTCAATAAGAATGTTAGCATAATGATGCACACAATTAGCATTGAAATTGTCTAGCTGAAGGTTCTTCACATTTCAAATAATAACTGTTGCATGTTTTACCTGCATTATCACATTGGGTTCATCTCTGTATGAAATTGTCACAGTTCAAATCTCAGTTAGAGCGACAGCACTTTACGGTGTTTCTTCTTCATGTAAGTCTGTTGTGAGGGTAGTAGTGACAGTATAACGATACCCCCTAAACCAAATTACAAATAATTTGTAGACTGCAAATTGACCGCAAGAAGCCCAAACAGATATCATATTTGACTAAAACATAATAATTTCAAACCTTGCCAACATTTGTATATGATCACATCTGTCTATTATGCGTGGGAATACTTGAGAAAAGATTTCCAAAATTTAAATCAATTAGAGCAGATTTTCTGGTGTTTTTGCAGTATTTTATGTCCAACAATGGAAAAAAATAATATAATAATAATTTTGTCCCAGAAAACTTGAGGGGGCCAAATAAAACCAGCCGCGGGCGGCCAGTTGGGGAACCCTGCCCTAAACCCTTTGTCTTGAGTAGGCACGGCACTACAGATGTCACACCCACTTACCACTGTATAATAACTATGGGCCCTAGTCAAAAGTAGTGCACTTAAAGGGAATATGGTTCTTTTAGGATGCATGCACGCCATATGAATGCCCCTCCAACCAAACAATAAAAGGATTGTTAAACAAAGCACCCTCCCTATTGCACGGCCAAACTGGACATCAGTGTCATCAATGGGACTTGCCAACAGGACCCATTATTTCACCGTTGGGGAATGTGATGAGTCATGTTCAGCTGGACACACACACACAGTCACACACACACACACACACACACCTTCCCATGGGCTTTGGCCTTGGTGATAGCTGTCAGTGACATTGTGGTTGTATAATGTTACAGAGTGGATGTTTACCAAACCCTCTCTCTCTCTTTCCCTCCTCTCTCTCTCCTTCTCTCTCTCCTTCTCTCTCTCCGTGTGTCAGGGTCCTAAAGGGGAGGCGGTGGGTTCCATCACACAGCCATTACCCGGCAGCCACCTCATCTTCCGCGCCACCTCTGAGTCAGACGGTAAGAGATAGGATATGTTTTCAGATTTGTTCAATATATTTTTCCACCAATTTGTGTTTATATGATTGAATGTTTTAGTGTCTGCAATCCGTGCTGTGTCTGTTAGTGTGGGCTTGTTTGTGTGTGTATGTGCATGCAAGTGTTTTCTGTTCTTCCATGTGGGTGTGGTTATCTGTATGCGTTTGCTCATTCCTTATGTGCTACATGTGTAGGACTGTATAGTGTAGCCTCTCAACACCCCTGTCTCCTCTCCACCAGGCCGTTGTTGGATGGATGCTCTGGAGCTGGCTCTGAAGTGCTCCGGCCTCCTGAAGCGCACCATGATCCGCGAGGGCAAGGAGGAGCTGGCCACCACGGCCGGGGAGAGCTCCCAAATTAACTTCTACAGCCTGCTGCGAGCCCACAACATGCAGGGCTTCCAGTGAGTCTGCCCAGCCTACAGTACTGTCTCTCCGCTCTAGCCCAGCCCACTAGTCTACAACTCCCGTACCTGTTCCCTTTTCACACTATTCTGCCAACCCTAGTCAAATTGCGCTGGCTCTGATGTTTTATTACCACACTGTGTAACCAGGCCAGCGCGGGACAGCTCGGTTCAGCTCAGTAGTGTGAAAAGTCCTACTGGGTGGGCAAGCTTTCGTTCCAGCCTCTGCAGCAATACACCTGATTCAGTTCAGACTGAAGATGATTAGTTGTATATTTGAATCCGGAGCTGTTAGAAGCCTGGCCCTAGCCCGTCTCTCTTGTATCTCTATGTGGAGCAGCAAATCTTTATTCTACCCTCGTCTGCAGTCTGTTCGAGCTCTTGTGGCCTATTTCCATGTGCTTTGGGATGTTCCATTTGGCCTGAGATGACTGGTTGTGTCTGTTCTCTGAATGCATCAGAGTTGATTGTGGGTTGTAAAGATTGCATGTCTTCTTCCCCTTTTCGCTGTCTTCTTGAGGCTTTCAACTTTCAAAGGATCTGTGTTGTACTGGGGGATTTGGCTACTGTGGAGAATTTCTGTACGTTTGTCAACTCTGCAGGGATCGCTCAAAAATACATTTATGCAGTAAGGCATGAGGACCCCTGTATTAATACACTGTGCTATTGGTAGTGGTAATAGCAAGTTATCTTTTAGTATTTTGTTCATTAGTCCACCAAACAATCCCAATTTGTTTTGCATGTCAGCAGCAGTCAAGTTTTCTAGATGCACTTCACTTTCAGTGCAGAGCAAAAACTGTGATAATTATGTTTTGCAAAAAGGTTTTAGTGTGAACTATCCTTTTAATCCATTATCCTTGTTATTCCCGCTAGGTTCAACGACAGTGACCAGTTCAAGGACCCCGACCTGTACTCAGACAAGTCGGACCGGGAGGGGGAGCAGGACCATGAGGAGTCAGACGTGGAGGGGCTGGAAAAGAGCGAGGAGAGCGACAGTGACACGTCGGAATGCCAGGACGACTCCTACATTGACCTTGACCCCAACGAGGCCCTGCGGGAGACACCGTACCTGGAACAGTCCCACGAGGAGCTGGGAGAGGTGAGGAATGATGATGAGCGTAGTCAGTACCGCTGGCTCTTATTGGTCAGGGGGACTGAGCCCAGCCTACTCTGTATAAATTCATCTGAAGGGATGTGAGAATTTCCCCCCAAGGAAAGTTAGACTCAGTAACAATGAAGAGAATCATCTTGATTTGTTGTTTTTTAAGATTCAAGGCCTCAGAGAATATACTTAAGAGAATACGAGTGGCATTTCCTTGAACACAGTGGGAACACTTGATAAACCTTGGTTTAAAATGAGGAAGAGTTAGATGATACTGGGAACTGAATGCATTCAACCTAAATGTGTCTTCTGCATTTAACCCAACCCCTCTGAATCAGAGAGGTGCGGGGGGGCTGCCTTAATCGATATCATCGGCGCCGGGGAGCATTTGTTGTTGGGGGTTAACTGCCTTGTTCAAGGGCAGAATGGCTGATTTTTTTTTTCCACCTTGCCGGCTTGGGGATTTGAACCAGCGGACTTTCATTTACTGGCGAAACGGTCTTAACCGCTAGGCTACCTGACACCCCACTGGTTGAAAGAGAAGTGAAACGATCAGAGTCGAGGGAGTCGAGGCATCCATCAAGAGTGGTGTGTGTGTGTGTGTGTGTGTGTGTGTGTGTGTGTGTGTGTGTGTGTGTGTGTGTGTGTGTGTGTGTGTGTGTGTGTGTGTGTGTGTGTGTGTGTGTAAAAGTGCCTTACTCATTGTGGGCAGCAGTTATCAGAGTGAAGCCTCAGACAGCCCTTAAATCAACCTGTCTGTGATCTATCTCACTGCAAAGAGCATCTCTCTCTCTCTCTCTCTCACCCTCTCTCTCTCTCTCTCTCTCTCTCTCTCTCTCTCTCTCTCGCGCTTTCTCACCCTCTCTTTTGCTCTCTCTCTAACTCTCTCTTATATGTCCCATTGTCTAATGTATTTTATTCTGACACGTTGAAACCTAAATTGCAATAGACAAGTAATCAGGACGTCCATCTCTTCTGCCACAGTTTCACTGCGGTGAATAGAATGTTATACGTGACAAGACAGTACTCAGTTAAGATTAGAGTTGTCAACAATCTTTAGAGGTTTGATGGAGCTTCATAAATAATTAGCTCATGATTATGAAATCTTGAGCACTATTAATATAGCCTTAGCCAAGTGCCACAGGCAGGGCATGAAGAAATTAGATTTGAAAGGGGGGGGTGGGGTGTTAGCGCGTGTGTGTATGCCTGCCTGCCTGCCTGCGTGAAATCCCTCCCAGCTGTTCTGTGGTGAATTAGAAGTGTCATTTTGATAGCTCTAATTAAACAGCCAGCAGAGGCTAAAATGGAAAGACCGAAGATGTGAATAATTAACTGATGAAGTTGTTCAGACCGGAGAGATGTTCATACCGAATCAATATCACGTTGGAGCAACTCCATAATGCGCTTGTACCATATAGGCATGTACTCCAATACTATGTGAATATTGTGCCCTTACATAGCCCATCACCTAGCAACCTCATCAAGCGGTTTGGATCTCTTGGCGCAACAGCTAATATGTTGGCTTGACAGTCGCTGTAGCGGGTTTGTGACCTGGTCGGGATTACCGCCAGAATTCATTGCAATATAAAAGTGTGTGTGGTGTGTACAGTAAATCACCAAACCTTTATGTGTGTTTCCCAGGCTGGTGAGGCGTCCCAGACAGAGACGGTGTCGGAGGAGAATAAGTCTCTGATCTGGACGCTGCTGAAGCAGGTCAGGCCTGGGATGGACCTGTCTAAAGTGGTCCTGCCCACCTTCATCCTGGAGCCACGCTCCTTCCTGGACAAGCTGTCCGACTACTACTACCATGCTGACTTCCTCTCTGAGTAAGTACTACTACCATGATGACTTCCTCTCTGAGTAAGTACTACTACCATGCTGACTTCCTCTCTGAGTAAGTACTACTACCATGATGACTTCCTCTCTGAGTAAGTACTACTACCATGATGACTTCCTCTCTGAGCAAGTACTACTACCATGCTGACTTCCTCTCTGAGTAAGTACTACTACCATGATGACTTCCTCTCTGAGTAAGTACTACTACCATGCTGACTTCCTCTCTGAGTAAGTACTACTACCATGATGACTTCCTCTCTGAGTAAGTACTACTACCATGATGACTTCCTCTCTGAGTAAGTACTACTACCATGCTGACTTCCTCTCTGAGTAAGTACTACTACCATGATGACTTCCTCTCTGAGTAAGTACTACTACCATGCTGACTTCCTCTCTGAGTAAGTACTACTACCATGATGACTTCCTCTCTGAGTAAGTACTACTACCATGATGACTTCCTCTCTGAGCAAGTACTACTACCATGCTGACTTCCTCTCTGAGTAAGTAGTACTACCATGATGACTTCCTCTCTGAGTAAGTACTGCTACCATGCTGACTTCCTCTCTGAGTAAGTACTACTACCATGATGACTTCCTCTCTGAGTAAGTACTACTACCATGATGACTTCCTCTCTGAGTAAGTACTACTACCATGATGACTTCCTCTCTGAGTAAGTACTACTACCATGATGACTTCCTCTCTGAGTAAGTACTACTACCATGATGACTTCCTCTCTGAGTAAGTACTACTACCATGATGACTTCCTCTCTGAGTAAGTACTACTACCATGATGACTTCCTCTCTTCTGAGTAAGTAGTAGTACACTGGCTCCGGGGAGAAGGTTCCCCTAGGCACAGATCTAGGATCAGCTTCCCCTTCCCCAATCCTAGC
Organism: Coregonus lavaretus; assembly: GCF_964263955.1. NCBI lineage: Eukaryota > Metazoa > Chordata > Actinopteri > Salmoniformes > Salmonidae > Coregonus > Coregonus lavaretus. The sequence continues at coordinate 50,307,000 of NC_139992.1, read as the reverse complement.
CTTAACTATTAGTGTGGAAAATGCAAAACTGATACAAGATCAGTGTCTAGGGGCAACTTCACCCGACACCAAATCAAATCGAATTTTATTTGCCACATGCGCCGAATACAACAGATGTAGACATTACATTGAAATGCTTACTTACAAGCCCTTAACCAACAATACATTTGTAAAAGTTTTTTTTTTTTTTTAAGTGTGAAGTAAAAAAAATACAAGCAAATAACTCAATAAAATAAAATAACAGTAGGGAGGCTATATACAGGGGGGTACCGGTACAGAGTCAATGTGCGGGGGCACTGGCTAGTCAAGGTAATTGAGGTAATATGTACATGTGGGTAGAGTTAAAGTGACTATGCATAAATAATAAACAGAGTAGCAGCAGCGTAAAAGAGGGGGGGTGGGGGTGGGGGGCAGTGCAAATAGTCCGGGTAGCCATGATTAGCTGTTCAGGAGTCTTATGGCTTGGGGGTAGAAGCTGTTGAGAAGCCTTTTGGACCTAGACATGGCGCTCCGGTACCGCTTGCCTTGCGGTAGCAGAGAGAACAGTCTATGACTAGGGTGGCTGGAGTCTTTGACAATTTTGAGGGCCTTCCTCTGACACCGCCTGGTATAGAGGTCCTGGATGGCAGGAAGCTTGGCCCCGGTGATGTACTGGGCCGTACGCACTACCCTCTGTAGTGCCTTGCGGTCGGAGGCCGAGCAGTTGCCATACCAGGCGGTGATGCAACCAGTCAGGATGCTCTCGATGGAGCAGCTGTAGAACATTTTGAGGATCTGAGGACCCATGCCAAATCTTTTCACCAAGTAGTACACTTACAAAGCCTCCGTTATGAAGTGTACCACTACTTCAGTCTAGTACTATTCTTCTGACTGAGTACTTCTCCAACCAGTTAACAACTAGACCTGGCTGTAATGACTTCATTTGAACTAGTATTGCCTGCTAGGACAGTACTACCTAGCTGACCAATCAAATATCTTATATAGTAGGACAGTACTACCAAGCTGACTGATCAAAGATCTTATATAGTAGGACAGTACTACCAAGCTGACCAATCAAAGATCTTATATAGTAGGACAATACAGTCAGACCTGCCAAAGATACAGACAAATATTCAAAGATGTAGCTTTAACTTGATTTAGGTCCTCATTGCGATTTGATGTGTATCATTTCCAGGGCAGCTGTGGAGGAGAATGCCTACAACAGGATGAAGAAAGTGGTGAAGTGGTATATCTCTGGATTCTACAAAAAGCCACAGGTGATTAGAACATTCACTTAAAATAACTATTTAAGCAGGGTCATGTTCATTAGGAAAGCAGTGGAAAACATTTTGCAACGTAAAAAGAAAATTACTGGATAGGTCCTGGTAGTCTCCCCCCATTTCAGTCCATTTCTTCTGTTAGGTGCCTAATGAACACGACTCTGTTTGACATGTGACAAGATGTCCCTCGGTATCCCTACCATTCAGCAGACGTATCTAAAGCTCAGTTTTTCCTCTTTATGAAAACCAGGGACTGAAGAAGCCATATAACCCCATCATTGGTGAGACCTACCGCTGCATGTGGCTCCATAGCAAGACCAACAGCAAGACCTTCTACATTTCTGAACAGGTAATGGAGCCAGGAGGGGAGACTGCTCCTAACAGGTGTTTGTCTGATTGGGATGGGAGGGGAGACTGCTCCTTAACAGGTGTTTGTCTGATTGGGATGGGAGGGGAGACTGCTCCCTAACAGGTGTTTGTCTGATTGGGATGGGAGGGGAGACTGCTCCCTAATAAATGATTGTCTGATTGGGATGGGAGGGGAGACTGCTCCCGAATAAGTGATTGTCTGATTGGGATGGGAGGGGAGACTGCTCCCTAACAGGTGTTTGTCTGATTGGGATGGGAGGGGAGACTGCTCCCTAATAAATGATTGTCTGATTGGGGATGTTTAATCTGACATTTGAGCAATTGATTCACCTTGTAGGTAGTATGTAAATTATGGATGTGTGGGTGAGTAGATGGATGGATGGATCGACGGGTTGGTGGATGGATGGATGGATCGACGGGTTGGTGGATGGATGGGTGGATGAAAGAAGGAATAAATGTGATAGGTTTTCAGAAGGTCTAGACTCTACAACATGACATGTTCTGGTAGACTGGGTATGATCAGGTCTAGCTTCTCCTGACCTCTGACCAATCTCCTTCTCTCCCTGTCAGGTGTCCCATCATCCTCCAGTGTCGGCGTTCTACGTCAGTAACAGGAAGGACGGCTTCTGTCTCAGCGGAAGCATCCTGGCCAAGTCTAAGTTCTACGGTAGAACACACACTCCTACACACACACACACACATGCATGCACGCCGACACACACACACACACACACACACACACACACACACACACACACACACACACACACACACACACACACACACACACCAAACAGCACATGTGTATAAGTACAGACTTAGGGCCTGTCTCATTATCAGCGGGTAGTGAACATTTTGGAACACATTTCTGCCGTAAAAATGTTTTTTTTTTTTTCAGTTTTAAAAGTGCACCCAACAAATGTTTTAGCGGTGTTAACACAATTTCCTGGGTGTCGTCATGACGATGTGTCTCTGTGCAGGAAACTCCCTGTCGGCCATATTGGACGGAGAGGCTCGGCTCACCTTCCTCAACAGAGGAGAAGACTACGTCATGAACATGCCCTACGCCCACTGCAAAGGTCTGACCTCTTTTACTGGCTGGAGTCTTACTGTGAAAGCTACACATGTTGCATTAATACCCTTATAATGATATATGCCCACCAAATGTTCTTTGCAAGCATACCAGGGTTGGGCTCAATTCAAATTGAAGTCAGTCAATTCAGGAAGTACACTGAAATTCCAATTCAATAATTAAAAATATATATTTTTAATGACTTCTTAATAAACTGAAAAGGAGAAGCTATTTATGTCAGAAGTTTAAAACATTTTAGATTTTAAATTCAAATCACTTCCTGAATTGACTGACTTGAGCCCAACCCTGAAGCATACACGTCCCTTTCTTCTACATGGGAAGTACAGTCAACCTTACTTCTCTAGTCATACAGACTGACTGGAAAGTACAGAACTGTAGTACTGTAAATATACTTCACTACTAACTGAATCGGTCCTGATTGGCACACTACCAGGATTGGAGTCAATACCATTTCATTTCAGTCAATATAAAAGTAATGGGGAACATTGGAATCAGAATTTCAGTTTACTTCCTGAATGGAATTCATTTAAATGGAATAGACCCTAACACTGCACTCTACTGTAGAGTATACTAACTATCCTTCCTCTGTAGGGTACCATCTCTACTGTAGTGTATACTAACTATCCTCCCTCTGTAGGGTACCATCTCTACTGTAGTGTATACTAACTATCCTCCCTCTGTAGGGTACCATCTCTACTGTAGTGTATACTAACTATCCTCCCTCTGTAGGGTACCATCTCTACTGTAGTGTATACTAATTATCCTCCCTCTGTAGGGTACCATCTCTACTGTAGAGTATACTAACTATCCTCCCTCTGTAGGGTACCATCTCTACTGTAGTGTATACTAACTATCCTCCCTCTGTAGGGTACCATCTCTACTGTAGTGTATACTAACTATCCTCCCTCAGTAGGGTACCATCTCTACTGTAGTGTATACTAACTATCCTCCCTCAGTAGGGTACCATCTCTACTGTAGTGTATACTAACTATCCTCCCTCTGTAGGGTACCATCTCTACTGTACTGTATACTAACTATCCTTCCTCTGTAGGGTACCATCTCTACTGTAGTGTATACTAACTATCCTCCCTCTGTAGGGTACCATCTCTACTGTACTGTATACTAACTATCCTTCCTCTGTAGGGTACCATCTCTACTGTAGTGTATACTAACTATCCTTCCTCTGTAGGGTACCATCTCTACTGTAGTGTATACTAACTATCCTTCCTCTGTAGGGTACCATCTCTACTGTAGTGTATACTAACTATCCTTCCTCTGTAGGGTACCATCTCTACTGTACTGTATACTAACTATCCTCCCTCTGTAGGGTACCATCTCTACTGTACTGTATACTAACTATCCTTCCTCTGTAGGGTACCATCTCTACTGTACTGTATACTAACTATCCTCCCTCTGTAGGGTACCATCTCTACTGTAGTGTATACTAACTATCCTTCCTCTGTAGGGTACCATCTCTACTGTACTGTATACTAACTATCCTCCCTCTGTAGGGTACCATCTCTACTGTACTGTATACTAACTATCCTCCCTCTGTAGGGTACCATCTCTACTGTACTGTATACTAACTATCCTCCCTCTGTAGGGTACCATCTCTACTGTAGTGTATACTAACTATCCTCCCTCTCTTAGGCATTCTGTATGGCACCATGACTCTGGAGCTGGCTGGCCAGATCACCATCGCCTGTGAGAAGACGGGCTACAGTGCCCAGCTCGAGTTCAAACTCAAGGTAGGAGGAAATAACTTGTTCTTTAGCTACAATCATTTAGCTTTCAGTCTTTAATTAACAAAAACTTCCAATTGCGTTAGGCAGTTTTAGTGCTTGAAACTGTAATCAAGCTTAAGATGGGGGCGTGGCCAACCCTCCTCTTGGCGCGCTACAGTACCCACCTGCATGCTTTTGCTCCAGCCCAAATGGAGCACACCTGATTCTACTAATTACAGTTGAAGTCATGAAGTTTACATACACCTTAGCCAAATACATTTAAACGCACAGGCAGGCATTTCTGTTTACACGTCAGGTTGAATTCACTCAAAGGGCACAGCAGTCAGTTGTTACCACATCACCGGGTTACCTTGCACTCCTAAACTTAGACAGAATAAGCCTATAGGTGCTTGTAATGACAGAACAGGCCTATAGAAAGGCACAAAGGGCATATTATGTGCCAGCATTGACACAGGCAGGCTCTCTCTGACACACCTGTAGCTGTGACAATTCGCCACAGAAAGAAGCAGGCAAACAAAACCTTCATCCACCTAGCTCCTTAGAATATCTTATAGGAGACATTATTAAAAACATGTAATACACCTTTTTTGCATGTACAGTTGAAGTCGGAAGTTTACATACACCTTAGCCAAATACATTTAAACTCAGTTTTTTACAATTCCTGACATTTAATCCTAGTAGAAATTCCCTGTTTTAGGTTAGTTAGGATCACCACTTTATTTTAAGAATGTGAAATGTCAGAATAATAGTAGAGAGAATTATTTATTTCAGCTTTTATTTCTTTCATCACATTCCCAGTGGGTCAGAAGTTTACATACACTCAATTAGTATTTGGTAACATTGCCTTTAAATTGTTTAACTTGGGTCAAACGTTTCGGGTAGCCTTCCACAAGCTTCCCACAATAAGTTGGGTGAATTTTGGCATATTCCTCCTGACAGAGCTACTTTAACTGAGTCAGGTTTGTAGGCCTCCTTGCTCGCACACGCTCCCACAAGTTTTCTATAGGATTGAGGTTAGGGCTTTGTGATGGCCACTCCAATACCTTTACTTTGTTGTCCTCAAGCCATTTTGCCACAACTTTGGAAGTATGCTTGGGGTTGTTGTCCATTTGGAAGACCCATTTGCAACCAAACTTGTATCTTTAACAGATGTCTTGAGATGTTGCTTCAATATATCCACATAATGTTCCTCATGATGCCATCTATTTTGTGAATTGCACCAGTCCCTCCTGCAGCAAAGCACCCCCACAGCATGAAGCTGCCACCCCCGTGCTTCACGGTTGGGATGGTGTTCTTCGGCTGCAAGCAACCCCCTTTTTCCTCCAAACATAGCAATGGTCATTATGGCCAAACAGTTCTATTTTTGTTTCATCAGACCAGAGGACATTTCTCCAAAAAGTACGATCTTTGTCCCCATGTGCAGTTGCAAACTGTAGTCTGGCTTTTTTGTGGCGGTTTTGGAGCATTGGCTTCTTCCTTGCTGAGCGGCCTTTCAGGTTATGTCGATATAGGACTCGTTTTACTGTGGATATAGATACTTTTGTACCTGTTTCCTCCAGCATCTTCACAAGGTCCTTTGCTGTTGTTCTGGGATTGATTTGCACTTTTCGCACCAAAGTACGTTCATCTCTAGGAGACAGAACGCGTCTCCTTCTTGAGCGGTATGACGGCTGCGTGGTCCCATGGTGTTTATAATTACGTACTATTGTTTGTACAGATGATCGTGGTACCTTCAGGCATTTGGAAATTGCTCCCAAGGATGAACCAGACTTGTGGAGTTCTACAATGTTTTTTCTTCGTCTTGGCTGATTTCTTTTGATTTCCCCATGATGTCAAGCAAAGAGGCACTGAGTTTGAAGGTAGGCCTTGAAATACATCCACAGGTACACCTCCAATTGACTCAAATGATGTCAATTAGCCTATCAGAAGCTTCTAAAGCCATGACATCAGCTGTTTAAGGCACTGTCAACTTAGTGTATGTAAACTTCTGACCCACTGGAATTGTGATACAGTGAATTATAAGTGAAATAATCTGTCTGTAAACAATTGTTGGAAAAATTACTTGTGTCATGCACAAAGTAGATGTCCTAACCGACTTTCCAAAACTATAGTTTGTTAACAAGAAATGTGTGGAGTGGTTGAAAAACAAGTTTTAATGACTCCAACCTAAGTGTATGTAAACTTCCGACTTCAACTGTAGCTGCTCAACAGGACCTTGATTAGCTGAATCAGGTGTTTTACAGTGGGGTTGGAATGAAAGCCTGCATTTCCAGTACCTTCAGTGAGGGAAAAAAGTATTTGATCCCCTGCTGATTTTGTATGTTTGCTCACTGACAAAGACATTCTTTTTATTTTATTTTACCTTTATTTAACAAGGTAAGCCAGTTGAGAACAAGTTCTCATTTACACCTGCAACCTGGCAGTCGCCATTATCAGTCTATAATTGTAATGGTAGGTTTATTTGAACAGTGAGAGACAGAATAACAACAAAAAAATCCTGAAAACACATGTCAAAAATGTTATAAATTGATTTGCATTTTAATGAGGGAAATAAGTATTTGACCCCCTCTGCAAAACATGACTTAGTACTTGGTGGCAAAACCCTTGTTGGCAATCACAGAGGTCAGACGTTTCTTGTAGTTGGCCACCAGGTTTGCACACATCTCAGGAGGGATTTTGTCCCACTCCTCTTTGCAGATCTTCTCCAAGTCATTAAGGTTTCAAGGCTGACGTTTGGCAACTCGAACCTTCAGCGCCCTCCACAGATTTTCTATGGGATTAAGGTCTGGAGACTGGCTAGGCCACTCCAGGACCTTAATGTGCTTCTTCTTGAGCCACTCCTTTGTTGCCTTGGCCGTGTGTTTTGGGTCATTGTCATGCTGGAATACCCATCCACGACCCATTTTCAATGCCCTGGCTGAGGGAAGGAAGGAGGTTCTCACCCAAGATTTGACGGTACATGGCCCCGTCCATCATCCCTTTGTTTCCACCTCCATGTTTGACGGTGGGGATGGTGTTCTTGGGGTCATAGGCAGCATTCCTCCTCCTCCAAACACGGCGAGTTGAGTTGATGCCAAAGAGCTCGATTTTGGTCTCATCTGACCACAACACTTTCACCCAGTTCTCCTCTGAATCATTCAGATGTTCATTGGCAAACTTCAGACGAGCCTGTATATGTGCTTTCTTGAGCAGGGGGACCTTGCGGGCGCTGCAGGATTTCAGTCCTTCACGGCGTAGTGTGTTACCAATTGTTTTCTTGGTTACTATGGTCCCAGCTGCCTTGAGATCATTGACAAGATCCTCGTGTAGTTCTGGGCTGATTCCTCACCGTTCTCATGATCATTGCAACTCCACGAGGTAAGATCTTGCATGGAGCCCAGGCCAAGGGAGATTGACAGGTCTTTTGTGTTTCTTCCATTTGCGAATAATCGCACCAACTGTTGTCACCTTCTCACCAAGCTGCTTGGCGACGGTCTTGTAGCCCATTCCAGCCTTGTGTAGGTCTACAATCTTGTCCCTGACATCCTTGGAGAGCTCTTTGGTCTTGGCCATGGTGGAGAGTTTGGAATCTGATTGATTGCTTCTGTGGACAGGTGTCTTTTATACAGGTAACGAGCTGAGATTAGGAGCACTCCCTTTAAGAGTGTGCTCCTAATCTCAGCTCGTTACCTGTATAAAAGACACCTGGGAGCCAGAAATCTTTCTGATTGAGATGTGGTCAAATACTTATTTACCTCATTAAAATTCAAATCAATTCATAACATTTTTGACATGCGTTTTTCTGGATTTTTTTGTTGTTATTCTGTCTCTCACTATTCAAATAAACCTACCATTAAAATTATAGACTGATCATTTCTTTGTCAGTGGGCAAACGTACAAAATCAGCAGGGGATCAAATGCTTTTTTCCCTCACTGTATCTGTGTCTGAGAGGAGGGTTGACAGACCACCCCTTTGCTACATCTTGAACTTCAAAACAAAAACCAATGTGATGAATACTCCTTTCTGTAACACTTTATTTTACAGCCTTCTACTTACCAGGTAATACTTAGATAGTACTTGTTGAAGTGGTAGTTAGTTATAGAGTAATAGTATAGTTAGATTAGTAGCTATGTACAAAGTGGTTTCTTTTGAGATACAAGCATCAATATGTACCATTTGGTACCAGGTAGTTACCAGGAGTGTTGGATTCTTTGAGGTCATTACCAGAAATGTTCCATTGGTGCCATGTAACATGTTTACCACGTCTCCACTTTGTTGCCATGTAAATACCAGGTAAGAACCAGGTTAAACAGGGCTGTAACATAAAGCGTCCCCCTCCCCCTCTCTTTTCAGCCGTTCTTGGGTAACAATGACAGCGTCAACCAGATCTCTGGAAAGATCAAGCTGGGGAAGGAGGTGCTGGCTACACTAGAGGGACACTGGGTAAGTTTGTTATGTATCGAACAGAAGGAAAACCGTCTGAAACAGGTAGGGACTAGAAATGCTTATTTTCCTTTTCCGTTGCAAACGTGGGTGCGCTAATGAACATGACCGTGCACTTCTCTTTAACTACCATATGCATTGAAAGAGGATGTATCACTTCTCTTTAACTACCATATGCATTGAAAGAGGATGTATCACTTCTCTTTAACTACCATATGCATTGAAAGAGGATGTATCACTTCTCTTTAACTACCATATGCATTGAAAGAGGATGTATCGTTTTTTTTAAAGGTTCAAAGATTGGAAAGTTGTTATTTTCCCTCCCCAAAATTCAAACTGACTTTAATTATGTCAGGAGACCTGACCTTGATCGTAAGTTTGAATGGAGGCCACCGAACATGCACTTTCACCTACCTGCTTAATGCATCCACATTTGATGTAGATTTAAGACACCAATTATAATAAAAAAAAATACAAATATATATATATATATATATATATATATATATATATATATATATATATATATATATTTAACCTTCATTTAACTAGGCAAGTCATTTAAGAACAAATTCTTATTTACAATGACGGTCTACAAAATGGGTTGTTTTCTGCACCAAAGGCCAAACACACTCTTGAATACATCATGAGACTTTTATTGTGTCAGGGTGGCAGGCTGTGTACAGTATATCATCACCAATATCTTTTGTTATTGGGTTTTCGGCTGGATCCAGCTGGCTTTTACTGTGTTCTCTCTAAACTGTGCCTCAGACAGACTGACAGACAGACCAAGACAGACACAGACCGACAGAGACAGACAGACAGACAGACACACAGTCAGACAGACCGACCGACAGACAGACATGAGTCAGTGTTAGAACCTGACCACTCCTCTGCATAACTATCACCTCAGTCCATTCTATCTGACATCTTCCCCTGGCTTTCTGGGTAATTACATATACATATACATTTTAGTCATTTAGCAGACGCTCTTATCCAGAGCGACTTACAGTTAGTGAGTGCATACATTTTCATACTGGCCCCCTGTGGGAAACGAACCCACAACCCTGGCGTTGCAAGCGCCATGCTCTACCAACTGAGCTACACGGGGCCCCTTTTAGTGGACAGGAGGGCGTGCGTGCGTGCGTGCGTGCGTGCGTGCGTGCGTGCGTTAGCCATGTCCTCAGATCAGTCAATACTGATACAGTTCTCTCAGCTTGTTTGGGTAGACCACCAGATTAGCTGTACCTTAACATCTCTAACAATGTCTGCATCCCAAATGGTACCCTATTCCCTATGTAGTACACTACTTTTGACCAGGGCCCACAGCCAGGTTATTTTGGTAAGTTAGGGTGATGGACTTTGGTTGATAAGAAGCAGGGGTTGATGGCAGATAACAGGATGTCAGCCAATTGTGTGGGGGATTGAACGTTTGTCTGGTTGCTGTGTAGGTGTTTTTGTATTTCTGCATGTGTGTGTTTCTCATTTAATGCTTTTTGTCTGAATGTGTGTGTGTGTGTGTGTGTGTGTGTGTGTGTCTGTGTGTGGTCTAACTGTGTTAACTGGGTCTTCCTGTGTGTCTGGCTCCTCCAGGACAGTGAAATCTTCATCAACGATAAGAAGACCGGGGTGGTGGATGCGTTTTGGAACCCCACGCCAGAGCTACGTCAGAGCAGGCTAACACGCTGCACCGTGCCTCCTGAGGACCAGGGAGACTATGAGTCTGAGAGGTATGAAGAGACAGACAGACTCTTTTCTTTCACTTCTCCTCTTTATTCCCCCTCTCTCCCCTCACTTCATCTCATTCCTTCCCCTCTTTATTCCCCCTCTCTCCCCTCACTTCATCTCATTCCTTCCCCTCTTTATTCCCCCTCTCTCCCCTCACTTAATCTCATTCCTTCTCCTCTTTATTCCCCCTCTCTCCCCTCACTTCATCTCATTCCTTCCCCTCTTTATTCCCCCTCTCTCCCCTCACTTCATCTCATTCCTTCCCCTCTTTATTCCTCCTTGTCATTTCCATTTCAACTCAGTCATCACAGAAAGTCAATTGAAATACAAGTAATGGAGAAGAAAGTCCACACAGAAAATAAATTGGGAAAAGGGCAATTTTCACATCTTCTGAGTTACAATTGAAATGGATTTGTTTTGTATCCAAAATAAGCTGCTTATCAGGGAGAGAGAGAGAGAATAGAGGGAGAGAGAGAGAGAGAATAGAGGGAGAGAGAGAGAGAATAGAGGGAGGGAGAGAGAGAATATAGGGAGGGAGAGAGAATAGATGGAGGGAGAGAGAAAATATAGGGAGGGAAAGAGAGAGTAGAGGGAGGGAGGGAGAGAGAGAGTAGAGGGAGGGGGGAGAGAGAGAATAGAGGGAGCGAGAAAGAGAATAGAGGGAGGGGGTAGAGAGAGAATAGAGGGAGCGAGAAAGAGAATAGAGGGAGAATAGAGAGAGATAGAATAGAGTGAGGGAGAGAGAGAAAGAGAATAACTCTGTAACTCTGTCTCTCTCGCTCTCTCTCGCTCCCCACTATCTCTTTCTTCCCACCTCTCTTTCTCTCTACCCCTCTCTATCTCTTTCTCTCTCTCTACATCTGTCTCTCTCTACATGCACTTTTCTAACCCCACCCTCTCTATCATTCTCTCTCTTTTTCTCTCTTTCTCTTTCTCTCTCTCTCGCCTCTCACTCTTCCTCTGACTCTCTCTCTCTCCCTCCATCTCCCCCTCTCTCTCTCCCCTCCGTCCTCCCAGGTTATGGCAGCATGTAACGAGGGCCATCAACAACAAGGACCAGACAGAGGCCACCAATGAGAAGTTTATCCTGGAGGAGGCTCAGAGGAAGTCGGCCCGCGAGCGCAAGGCCAAGTGTGAGGACTGGGCGCCCGGGCTCTTTGAACAGGACCCCGTCACCGGAGAGTGGCATTACAGATATGCCGAGTGAGTGCCTCGTCTCCAATTCACACACTCTATTCCCCATAGGGCTCTGGTCAAAAGTAGTGCACTATATAGGGAATAGGGTGCCATTTGGTTGAAGTCGAGTAGAAGTTACAGTTCTAGGATCAGCTTATCTCCTTCATATTTGTATGTTAGCCATGAGTGGGTGAATTGGGAGACTGACCTTTACATTTACATTACATTTTCGTCATTTAGCTTTAGATCCACAACTTCCATTTAGCTCCACGTTGATACATTAAAGGAGAGATTTTATGTAACTACAATGGTTGATATGAATTCTATATTAACAGGCATAGCCAGGAGAAACTGGTTATATTTAACGTTATAGAGATGTTAGACTATATCAGTTTCCCAATGATTCCAATATTATGACGAATAAGAGGTGGCATCAAAACCTTGTATGTAATGTATGTCAACTCTTTGCAGCTGGTGTGAACCCTAGAGCTGATAAACAGGGGGATTGGGACACCTAATGGATGGACTTGGTGTTACAACAGCATGTTGGCATGACTTTATCTCTGCAGGTCAATACCAACAGATTGGAATATCTGTTGATGTAATGTTCTCTCTTTCTCTCCTTTCTCTGTGTGTTTGTCTGTGTGTGTGTCCATCCGCAGCACCCGGCCGTGGGATCCGCTGAATGATATGATTCAGTTTGAGAAAGACGGCTGGATCCAGACTAAAGTGCGGCACCGCACCCCTATGGTACGTTCTGCCAGTGTAATTAGTCTCAGTAACCAGGGCCCCAGGAGGGATGGCAATTGCAAGTGCCAGGTAGGTTGGCCAACCGAACAGCGCTCCCTGAGTTGTTTTTATACTTTTATACTGTCACCAGCCACCACTGCCGCTTGCGCTAAAAGTCTTCTCCAGCGCCATTCACAACCATCGCCTGTGGCTGCTTCCGTTCCTTGTGGGCCGCGCCGCACTGCCGAGCCTGTTGTCTCTCACCGCCATTTTGTTTTGACTGTTTCCTCACCACCTACCGCCATGTTGGTTGTTGTCATTAGATGATTTCTGGATAATTCTGTTGTCGTTTTTAAGAAGGCAGGTTTTTTATGGCTCTAAGTGCTGTAATGGGTGTTTAGTTGGTTAGTTTAATTTCAGTTGCAACTGACTGTGTTGTTGGTCGTTTTTGGAGTTTCACTGAATGTGGCCGATCAGCACGCTCGCATGCCTCACACAGCTGTGCTACTGATTAGCATGTGATGCAAGTGTTGTGTGTGTGTGCACGTGCGCGTGTTTGCGTCTCAGTGTTCTGTTCCTAAGTGCAGCTATTTACGTAGTTTCTATGTTTTCGTTCGTAGGTGTACAAGCGTGTGTGTGCGGTGCGTGAGTGTTTTTGTGTAGGTATCTTTGGTTTTGTCGTCTTCTCTGTGGTGTGTGTGTTGATTTGGTGGCTGGTGTGTGTGGCTCTGTGTTGATGTGTGTGTTCTTGGTGTGTGTAGGTGACGGGGCCCAAAAGAAAGCAGAAGCACAGTGACAAGCCCAAGAAACCTGAGAGTGGCTGCTCCTCCCCAGAACCTGACCGCCAGGACTCCTCAGGCAGCGAGCGTACGTAGCACACACACACACCAACAATATTACAATACCACTCACATTAATACACATACAATCCCAATGTTACAACACAACATCCCTCACAGACTCACACACACACACTCATACACACACCCCTCACACACACACACACACACACTCATACAACCCCCCCACACACACACGTACACACAAACATACACCCCCCCCCCCCCCCCCCCCCCCCCCCCACACACACACACACACACACACACACACACACACATGCTTCATACCCATACAGGATTATAACATCTCTTTAGACAGGCAATTAAGGATACTCATAATGTAATCAGTTGCCATAATAAGTTGACTTTCACAATTGCTTCCTCCATTTGTTATTCATTGCGTTAAAGTAACTGTCCAGTGTTTCCAGATTTCTATGATTACTTATGATTACAATATGAGTGAAATAGTTTTCCTTTCAAAAATGTTTTATTCATTATGTTAAAAAGCAGCTTTTCTGTGTTGGAATGGTGTGGGCGTATCCCAACAACAGAAAGGTGTGGGCGTACCCCAACAACAGAATGGTGTGGGCGTACCCCAACAACAGAATGGTGTGGGCGTACCCCAATAACAGAATGGTGTGGGCGTACCCCAACAACAGAATGGTGTGGGCGTACCCCAACAACAGAATGGTGTGGGCGTACCCCAACAACATAATGGTGTGTGCGTATCCCAACAACAGAATGGTGTGGGTGAACCCCAACAACAGAATGGTGTGGGCGTACCCCAACAACAGAATGGGGTGGGTGTACCCCAACAACTTAATGGTGTGGGTCTACAGTATGGATACCGGTCGTACAAAATAGTCAACAGAGCGAGAAGAACGCTGATTGGCCAGCTCATCCTCCTCAGGAGTATGACATCATACTCTTGAGGAAATAGCAAGCGATAGCAAGTCTGTTTGAGATACAAGTTTGAGGTTTTCAAAGTGTTTTTTTCTCCAATTTATTCTTTAGCCACAAATACGAGTATAGGACGAGTCAACAACATTATTTGGGTATGAATTAACAGAATATTAACTTTTAAAAGTGAGATTTTCACTGGACAGTTACTTTAACATTTGTTATTGACTCTATGTTACAGCTGATTGTTGCTGTTTCTGTATTTCAGGACACAAAAGCAAGCACAGTAGCCGGTTAAGGAAAAAGGGCCCTGACCTTAGTGAACTTCAAAGTGCCATTGATTCTATAAAGAAGACACAGGAGAACATTTACAAGTGAGGGTTGTTTAAACATGGGACATTGAGTGTTTGTGCGTACGGTCATTGAGTGAGTGAGGATGCAATTGTTCCCGACTTATGCATTGTTTGTGGTTGTGTATAGAATTCCTGTGAGTGAGCCCTCACTATCCCTGTCTGTGTATTTCTGCGTGCGTACGTCTCCAGGAGCATTGGCGTGCTGCGCAACCGAGCGGCGGGCCAGACGGCGGCAGAGGGCGGCTTCCTGCAGCAGCGCGACTACGCCATCATCATCCTCCTCATCCTTCTTCAGGTCTTCATCAACTTCCTGTTCAAGTAGCAGGTGACAGACTGACAGAGAGAGAGAGCGAGCGAGATGGAGAGAGAGAGAGCGAGAGAGAGACACAGGACTGATGGGGTTTGGCCAGGCTAAGGAGGAGAAACAGACTGGAAGTGAATGAACTACAAGAGCCTCCAATAGCTCTGCCCCAACCCTCTCTCTCTTTCTCTGTCGCTATACTGAGTTGACCCTGCTCCACTGTCCTCAGACGGGCCACCATTGTCACACACACACGTCTCAAAAGCAAGCATTCCTGAAAAAGAGGCTCCACAAAAAAACGGACACATGTTTTTAATTTAAATTTATTTTTAACTGATTTAAAGATCCAAGTATTTTAAAAGGGGGGCGACACCGGCCAAGACTAAAGGGAAGGTGAGGCCAGCGTTCGGTCTTTGCCGGCGTCAGGATGTTCACAACTGGGCCTTGGAGTAGGCATTGACGTGTGGTGGCCATTGTTTTTAATTTAGCTAATGGACACCGCTCCTTGCATTTCACCTTGTCCCCGTTTCACCCAGCTCCCCAACTACAGGGAACATTTTACACTGAGACTTCCGTCCAATTAAAAAAAAGACTTCATTTGTTTTGTTTGTCCTTTGTAAGTAGAACCTCTACTTAAAATAAAAAAGTCAGATAAAGGGGAAGAACATTTTTATTTGGTCCAATATATGTGATGTTCTGTTGAAGCTTTGATACGGCTTGAGTTTCCCAACTTGAAGGTGAATCGGCAAGAAAAGGAAAAAGAAAATAATTGCAACTTTTTTTTAAAGCTATAAGAATAACTTCCTGAATCACGTTTTATTCATCATTGGAATCAATCGATTTGAATCGTTCCACTCACATTTGTATACAAGGTCAATTGTATAAACTAGATACTTGACATGAATTGTTGCTGTGTGGTTAACATGTACAGTACGATGAATGTTCAGTTGACACACTTACCCTATGGCGTCTTAACATTACTATGACACCTAGTAGACAGTAGGGTCCCTAGTGGGGAGGCTGTTAATATACTTTAGTAGTTGCCACTGTCAGCCACTCAGAAATCAACTAGATGTAATGAAAATCTGCCAAATGCAGTATGTTAGGTGTAGAATAAGCCGTCAGTCAACTTCCAGTGTACATAGCTAATAGACTGACTCACTCACAGCAGTTTTGTGTTCTTTCCAAAAGAGACGTTCTTTCACACAGACAGACCCTCTGGCGTTATTATCAAAACCCCATTACCTCTGTGTCTTCGTGGGCCGCCCGCTCTGTGTGTCTGTCATCATCGCCTCGTCACTGTCGTTCACTTCATCCAAACCAGACGTTTAGAATGTGGTCACAAGAAAACAACACCAGTGCCTTCTAGAGTGGTGGGGGGTTTGGGGGGTGGCTGGGGGTTTGGGGCTAATGGTGGGGGTTAGGGGTGGGACTGGGACTGGGGTTTTGGAGGGTGGGTGGATGTTTGGGGCTAATGGGGTGGGGATGGAGGTTTGGAGGGTGGGTGGATGTTTGGGGCTAACGGGGGAGGTAGGGATGGGGAGGGGTGGGGACATTGAGAGGGTAGGTGGGGGTACAGTAGAAGTGTAAGGGGGAGCTATAGCCAGTGTTTTGGAGTGGTCGTGCCATATCAAGCCTTAGAGAAGAGTCCTGCTCGGCCCCTCCCAGTGTTGCCGTGGTTACGCCGCCGTGGGAATTCCAGAAGCTGATTCCTGCCACTTGGAGAGAGGAGGTTATCTCTCCGAATCATCTCTCCATCTATCCTCTCTTTCTCTCACTCTCTCTTCACGAGGCACCAAAACCAGGGGAACAACGTGTCTCCTCTTCCTTGTCATTGTTCATTGTCTTGTAATATAATGAAAATCGCTTTCTATTTTTTGTGGCACTTTTTCGCTTGCTCCATTGTTTTGTTTTTCCTTACTTTTCAATACTGATTTATACAGAAGATGCCGCTGATATGATTCTGTTCCGTGTCGTTTTGCGGTCACAAAGACTTGTGTTCGTTGACTTGTGTTCATTGTCATAATACCTTGTCTGCATCCCAAATGGCACCCTATTCCCAATATAGTGCACTACTTTTGACCAGAGCCCTAAAAGTACAAATAAAAGTAGCGCACTATATAGAGATTAGGGTGCAATTTGGGTCCCCGGTCTCTCTGTACCCGGACTTATTTATTTGTATGACAATAACACCTTCCTGAAAGTTATGTCGTCACATGTAACACATCCCCAAATAAAATAAAAATGACGTCTTTATTGTCTTGTCTGTATGGGGCCAATCAACTATAAAACCTCTAGTCAGTGAACTATGTTGCCGGTCAGCTAGAAAGACACACTTTGGTGAACTAATTTGAGGGATGATATGTTTAAGCAATAAGGCACGGGGGGGTGTGGTATATGGCCAATATACCACGGCTAAGGGCTGTTCTTAGGGACGACGCAACGCACAAACCCCTGAGGTGCCTTTTTGCTGTTATAAACTGGTTACCAACGTAATTAGAGCAGTAAAATAAATGTTTTGTCATACCCGTGGTATATGGTCTGATATACCACGGCTGTCAGCCAATCAGCATTCAGGGCTCGAACCACCCAGTTTATAATCTGTAATAGACCATGTACTGTAGTCTGTGAACCTGAACTAGTGTTGTGGTAACAGATCCCAACAGGAACAAAACATAATAATATATTACAGCTCTAGGATCTCTGTGAGACAAAGACTATGAGGGAGGATGACTGAGAAAATGATAATGAGAACACAAAATGTATTTAGTGTTTTTTTTTAACTGTGTTTGTTCTGCTTCTGTTTCCTTGCTGTGTTATTTTCGCCTGGAAGCCAAATGGGTTCTGTGGAAGCTGCTAGAACACCTTTCTGGATAGCCATGTAAAAGATGGCTGTCATCACTAGAGGGCACAGTTAAATCTCTCTGCTTCCTCCACTGCTCAGACCATTGGCCTGGCATAAGCCACCTCTAGACATGCAGTCCCTCATCATTGCATTTGCCAGAGATGATTATGTGTCAGACACAACTGCAACTACTATTCACTCAGGTGCAAGTTTATTTATTTTATAATGGAGTCATACCAAGATCTATTTTACAGATGAGCCCTGAATTACATAAATTACAGAAAATACACACATAGAAATAAATACAAAATGCAAGTAGAAAGAAAAACATGGTGATAAAAAACAAACAGTAATAAGATCCTTTGAAGTGCATATCAACACACATAGTAGCAGATACTTCCTTTAACCTGCTTTGGGTGTCAGATGGGAAGGGTTGCACTTTTGGGACTATTCCATTGGTTCCATTGCACCAGGCAAGCTCAATGAAATGCAACTTAAGTTAAGAAAACAAACATATTTTAACCTTGATCTGTGTATACACACATACACACATACACACATACACACATACACACACACACACATACACACACACACACTCAGTCCCCATTTGGCATGAAGTTAAGAGACCGGCAGCTAGCTCTCATTCCAGCATCTGGCTGGCCATGTCCCAATAACCTACGCTAACTTCCAGTCTTCTCTTTCATCTTTCCTTCACAAACACTAATGACTTGACCTGACAGGTGCCAGCACTATGGTGAAACCCTATAGAGACCCTTCACCTATCGGCTGTGGTGAAGGAAAGGACACCAGAAAAGGAAGCCACTTTTGGAGTATTAGGACCAGTGGTGATCCGTTATTCAGGGCGGAGCCCCACCTGTTTCGAGCCCCACCTGTTTAGCCAAAAAAAATAGCAATTCATTTTGGCATTAATTCATGTCACATATCAGTTTGCAAACAATGTAAAATATATATATTGAGTTAATAAAGTAAGGCAGCTCCAAAATGCAGGTGTTTCAGCTTAGCACAGTGCTTTCTGTGGTGGAGGGGCAGCCAGCGGAATATACAGAGCGTAGGCGTTGGTAATCTTCTCTAGTTGCGCCGTGATTGGCTCAGTGTTCTTTCACTCATGGGGTCACTATGTCACCGCAGAATCTGCAAAGCGAGAGCTAGGCAGTTCAAGCCCCCTTGGGTGCTGCCATAGATTTACATTAGAAGTGCCCATCCAAGAAGACTCAAGGTCATTGGCCACAGATAAAATGACGTCAAATCACGTTTTATCTACCGCAGCTTTGATTGGACTGATCATGTTACTTTCAAAATCTTACCTTGCAAGCTAGACAATCAGTCATCATCATGAATCACGTCGACAATCTACTGGCAAATCCTTATCATATGAAGATAAATTATAGATTAAAGGTATCAGTGCTCATCGGCCATTGGACATGAACATTACACAACAAGTCGGAAATCGCAAATTCATTTGGAAGGAATCAGTGGCTAACTGCAAGCGTTGCAAATCAATCACTATTTTGCTTCCCCTGCCTGCTATTTGGTGGAGAGGGTGTGTGGTCCAAGTCTGGGTTTAAGGATTTAAAACATCTGTCTGAAATGGTCTCTTTTCCAAGCTTAAAAGGATAAACATTCACTCGACCTTGTTTTTTTTCCGAGTTCACAGTTGTCTTGAAAGCACCTTTGATTACCAAATTTGCCCACAAGAAGGACCGCCGCGCCACCTTCCTGTTCAAGTGAGCACAGCAGAACAAGGTGAGTCCAAAAATGTATTGTATGCTGCTGCATAAATTAGCTCATGCTTTTCTTCACAAGGAAGGGGATACTATATAATGTTGTTAAGGTCTAACCATGTTTGCCAGTGACTTCCCATTCAAATATTTGTTTTCAACAAAAAGTTCAGTAATAGACCAATCTAATTCCAGTTGATAATGCGAGGGTTGTTTTGTTTTACGCGATGCGCTGTCTGGGAGTCGGTATGTTGTCTATAGAAGTGGATCCTCGTGATTGTATTTCCCTTCCTTTTTAGACCACATAGGCCTAATAAAATACTTCAAATGGTAGGCTAACCTCTCTCTCTCTCTCTCTCTCTCTCTCTCTGTGTGGTGACCTTAAAGAAGATTCAAGTTAAGGCCTCAACAACTTGCTGAATTTCTGTCGGTCTCCATTTTGAAAGTGCTGAACGAATAGGCCTACCTCATCGCAGCTCTTTTGCTTCCACTTGCTTATACTTAGAGCTAAGTGTTAATGATATAAGAACAAACATTATGAATTTACTGAACATAAATGTAATAATGTTTGTGTATGGTTCAAAAGCACAGGAGGCTGATGAGGGGAGGACGGCTAATAATAATGTCTGGAATGAAGTGAATGGAATGGTATCAAATACATGGAACCATGCGTTTAATGTGCTTGATACCATTCCATTGATTCCATTCCTGCCATTACTAGGAGCCCGTCCTCCCCAATTAAAGTGCCACCAGCCGCCCGTGTTCAAAAGTCATGTTGCTGTTAGTTATTATTGAAGGACAATGCCTTACACAAATCCACAAGGAGTCAGTAGAAGCCACATTTGTTTAAGCAAGTCAGCCATATCAGCTATTGTTTTAAAAAGTCAGTAAATGAGGCTGAATTAACTGTTTCGCTGCCAGATGAGGCTCCGCTGATAGCCAGGTGTAGCGGTGGTAAGGATTCACTCCATGGTGCTGAAAGGAAAGCTATGCTGTTGGGACAGCTTTATGTAGGCCCTAACAGTTTGTGGGCACCGTTTGTCACCGTTATAGTGCAGTTAATGTATTGTTTAGTGTTGAATTGTGGCTTTGCTGGCATGCGTCTAAACAAAATGGTTGAGTTTGCCCCACCAAGATGCTAAAATGGCCACTGATTAGGACACAGCCCCAGTCTCTCTTACAGTGACGAGGGCAATAGAGGGGAGGGTCCAGGACACTAAGGAACCATCCCGGAACATCTCATGGAACATTAAAGCCTCCGATATCAATCCCTGCTCTCTCTCTCCACCGCTTCCACTATTCAGTGACACCGAGGCCTCAAGAAATCATGAGTCTGCGGTGTCCATATTAGTACAGCCTCAAAATCCTGCTGAGGCTTTCCTATTAAGGACACCGTACATATGTGTATATACAGCTGCGGAATAAATTAAGAGACCACTGCAAAATTTTCAGTTTCTCTGGTTTTACTATTTATAGGTATGTGTTTGGGTAAAAATAACATTTTTGTTTTATTCTATAAACTACTGACAACATTTCTCCCAAATTCCAAATAAAAATATTGTCATTCAGAGCATTCATTTGCAGAAAATGACAATTGGTCAAAATAACAAAAAATATGTAGTGTTGTCAGACCTCGAATAATGCAAAGAAAATAAGTTCATGTTCATTTTTAAACAACACAATACTAATGTTTTAACTTAGGAAGAGTTCAGAAATCAATATTTGGTGGAATAACCCTGATTTTTTTATCACAGCTTACATGCGTCTTGGCATGCTCTCCACCAGTCTTTCACATTGATGTTGGGTGACTTTATGCCACTCCTGGCACAAAAATTCAAACAGCTCGGCTTTGTTTGATGGCTTGTGACCATCCATCTTCCTCTTGATCACATTACAGAAGTTTTCAATGGGGTTCAGGTCTGGAGATTGGGCTGGCCATGACAGGGTCTTGATCTGGTGGTCCTCCATCCACACCTTGATTGACCTGGCTGTGTGGCATGGCGCATTGTCCTGCTGGAAAAACCAATCCTCAGAGTTGGGGAACAATGTCAGAGCAAAAGGAAGCAAGTTTTCTTCCAGGACAACCTTGTACGTGGCTGGATTCATGCGTCCTTCACAAAGATAAATCTGCCCGATTCCAGCCTTGCTGAAGCACCCCCAGATCATCACCGATCCTCCACCAAATTTCACAGTGGGTGCGAGACACTGTGGCTTGTAGGTCTCTCCAGGTCTCCGTCTAACAATTAGACGACCAGATGTTGGGCAAAGCTGAAAATTGGACTCATCAGAGAAGATGACCTTACTTCAGTCCTCTACGGTCCAATCCTTATGGTCTTTTGCAAACCTCAGCCTGGCTCTTCTTTGCTTCTCATTGATGAAGGGCTTTTTTCTAGCTTTGCACGACTTCAGACCTGCCCCTAGAAGCCTGTTTCGAACCGTCCTCGCCGTGCACTTCACCCCAGCTGCCGTTTGCCATTCTTTTTGTAGGTCACTTGATGTCATCCTACGGTTGTTGAGTGACATTCGAATGAGTTGGCGGTCATCCCGGTCAGTAGAGAGTCGTTTTCGCCCTCTGCCGGTCTGTAGCTTTGTTGTTCCCAATGTCTGCTTCTTGACCTTGTTCTTATGAACCGCCGTCTTTGAAATTTTAAGGATGGAAGCAACCTGACGCTCACTGTATCCCTCTGCCAGTAAAGCCAGAATTGAACCCTTCTTTTCCTCACTCAAAACTTTCCTTTTCAACTCCTTTGGCATGGTCAATAGTTATTTTTTGATTAATATTACTTTTGAGGTACTATTAGCACTGTTTTTGCTATCCAGCTGGTCCTATTGCAAGAGGATAGTGATGACCACAGCAGTGGTTTTTATACTTTTCCTCATTAAATAAGATTTGGTTCATGTGATCACCTAATCAGTACCTAATTCAGTAGAATGAGGTGTGCCTGTGTTGGAATTCAACAGACACTGGAATGGAATGGCTGTCATACATGTAGAGATGCTGATTTAAGAAAAATTTGCAGTGGTCTCTTATTTTTTTCCACAGCTGTATATATATATATACAGTGGGGAAAAATAGTATTTAGTCAGCCACCAATTGTGCAAGTTCTCCCACTTAAAAAGATGAGAGAGGCCTGTAATTTTCATCATAGCTACACGTCAACTATGACAGACAAATTGAGAGAAAAAAATCCAGAAAATCACATTGTAGGATTTTTTATGAATTTATTTGCAAATTATGGTGGAAAATAAGAATTTGGTCACCTACAAACAAGCAAGATTTCTGGCTCTCACAGACCTGTAACTTCTTCTTTAAGAGGCTCCTCTGTCCTCCACTCATTACCTGTATTAATGGCACCTGTTTGAACTTGTTATCAGTATAAAAGACACCTGTCCACAACCTCAAACAGTCACACTCCAAACTCCACTATGGCCAAAGAGCTGTCAAAGGACACCAGAAACAACATTGTAGACCTGCACCAGGCTGGGAAGACTGAATCTGCAATAGGTAAGCAGCTTGGTTTGAAGAAATCAACTGTGGTAGCAATTATTAGGAAATGGAAGACATACAAGACCACTGATAATCTCCCTCGATCTGGGGCTCCACGCAAGATCTCACCCCGTGGGGTCAAAATGATCACAAGAATGGTGAGTAAAAATCCCAGAACCACACGGGGGGACCTAGTGAATGACCTGCAGAGAGCTGGGACCAAAGTAACAAAGCCTACCATCAGTAACACACTACGCCGCCAGGGACTCAAATCCTGCAGTGCCAGACGTGTCCCCCTGCTTAAGCCAGTACATGTCCAGGCCCGTCTGAAGTTTGCTAGAGTGCATTTGGATGATCCAGAAGAGGATTGGGAGAATGTCATATGGTCAGATGAAACCAAAATATAACTTTTTGGTAAAAACTCAACTCGTCGTGTTTGGAGGACAAAGAATGCTGAGTTGCATCCAAAGAACACCATACCTACTGTGAAGCATGGGGGTGGAAACATCATGCTTTGAGGCTGTTTTTCTGCAAAGGGACCAGGACGACTGATCCGTGTAAAGGAAAGAATGAATGGGGCCATGTATCGTGAGATTTTGAGTGAAAACCTCCTTCCATCAGCAAGGGCATTGAAGATGAAACGTGGCTGGGTCTTTCAGCATGACAATGATCCCAAACACACCGCCCGCGCAACGAAGGAGTGGCTTCGTAAGAAGCATTTCAAGGTCCTGGAGTGGCCTAGCCAGTCTCCAGATCTCAACCCCATAGAAAATCTTTGGAGGGAGTTGAAAGTCCGTGTTGCCCAGCGACAGCCCCAAAACATCACTGCTCTAGAGGAGATCTGCATGGAGGAATGGGCCAAAATACCAGCAACAGTGTGTGAAAACCTTGTGAAGACTTACAGAAAACGTTTGACCTGTGTCATTGCCAACAAAGGGTATATAACAAAGTATTGAGAAACTTTTGTTATTGACCAAATACTTATTTTCCACCATAATTTGCAAATAAATTCATTAAAAATCCTACAATGTGATTTTCAGGATTTTTTTTCTCATTTTGTCTGTCATAGTTGACGTGTACCTATGATGAAAATTACAGGCCTCTCTCATCTTTTTAAGTGGGAGAACTTGCACAATTGGTGGCTGACTAAATACTTTTTTCCCCACTGTATATATTGAAGCAACGCTGGTCACTCATTCATCATAGTTTGCTGTCGGCCGTTCTAAGTAGCATTCGATCCCCCCGTCCCGTCGTTTAGCCACCATTAACACAAACACTAAAAAGCCTGCTAGTTCGTACGTGTCACCTCAAAGCCTCAGCAGGGTAACTTAAGGCTCCAATGACGGATTAGGCAGGCTGTGATGATGTGTGCATCCCAAATGGCACACTATTCCCTATGTAGTGCACTACTTCGGTAATATGGTGCCATTTGGGACACAGAAGATGACTCACAAAGGCCCAACCGAGCTGTGGCTAAGGCTAATGATCACTGCACGCTGATAGAGCACTGAGCGGAGGTAGGGGCTCAGAGCTATGCCCACTGAATTATGCAGTAATCAAATTCAAACAGGGGGGTAACTGATGCTGCCTCTTAAGCTGTTAGCAACCCTTTAGCATATGCTAGGTCATTTGATGAAGTCGTTTTCATTAGTTCGGGTGGCTAACTGTCCTTTTCAATCTCAGCTGTAATGCCAGTGATATTTTCCAAATGAGGAAATGTTCTCGATAATGGATGGGTGCACCGTGAACGTTTATACCGTCTCGGTGTACATTTAGGCTTTCATTTGATTGAGTAAAAGCTGCCAGGCTGAGGCTCTGCCTGCGCTTATTTTTCACATCTGGAAAATGGGCCAGATGTTGGCGTGTGATTATCTCAAATGGAGGCCGAAGCCTGGCACAGCCACAGATGCACTACACTCAAGTTACAACGGGCTCTCTTTTCACCCTGTTCTTTGTGGTTTACCAGGGTTCTGATTCCACACTGACTCTCTGGGGTGCCGTAGGTTTGGGGAATGGAATTAAGGAGGAGATCATATTGTCTTCCACTGCTGTACTGCCTGTGTCAGTTTCACGTTGATCACAATCTGTAATAAGAACCTGCCCCTAGAGGCTTATCTTGGGTCAGTTTCACAGTTTTCCCCCCACTAATGGTTAAGGTAAGGATTGGGGGAGGGGAAGCTGATCCTAGATCTGTACCTAGAGGAACCTTCCCCCCGGAGCGTTGAGAATATATGCAATGCCTGGCAGCACCAGACTACCCTGGAAGTGGACTGGACCCATGTCATGTCTAACGTGTCTCGAAGTTTAGGGGGGGTGACCTGGTTGTGTTTCCTCAAAGCACATTGAAGATTACATGGACAGAGGGGACCTGATCCTAGATCAGCACTCACACTCTACAACCTCTGATTTGTGAGTGCCAAGCATCCTCTCTCTAAGTTTAGGGGGTGACCTGATTGGTTATCGGAGTGCCAAGTGCCCCTGGAGGCTGTCCATAATTCAACCTGGATATTATGTGAAAATGTATAATGTGAACACCTGAGGTAGAGTTAGTGGATGCTGGCTGGATGCAACTTACTATATGGTACACTAGTTTTGACCAGAGCCCTATGTGGGCTGAGGTCAAAGGTAGTGCACTGTAGGGAATAGGGTGCCATTTGGGAGGCACCCAAACCTACCACAGTGTGTCAGTCAGTCCCTCAGTATGGATGAGGGGGCATTCTGCTGAGGCCAGAGCTGAACAGCTGGACCTCTATATTATGTCTTAATTATTCTGTCTGCTGATGCATGCTGGGAGGCCAGCACCCACGGACCGAGGGCCTAGCGCCCTCCTCCCTCCTCCCTCCTCCAACCTATAATAATAATAATAATAATAATATGCCATTTAGCAGACGCTTTTATCCAAAGCGACTTACAGTCATGCGTGCATACATTTTTTTTTTTGTGTATGGGTGGTCCCGGGGATCGAACCCACTACCTTGGCGTTACAAGCGCCGTGCTCTACCAGCTGAGCTACAGAGGACCACGTCACAAACCTGTCACACACACACACACACACACACACACACACACACACACACACACACACACACACACACACACACACACACACACACACACACACACACACACACACACACACACACACACACACACACACACACACACACACACACACACACACACACACACACACACACACACACACACACACACACACACACACACACACACACACACACACACACACACACACACACACACACACACACACACACACACACACACACACACACACACACACACACACACACACACACACACACACACACACACACACACACACACACACACACACACACACACACACACACACACACACACACACACACACACACACACACACACACACACACACACACACACACACACACACACACACACACACACACACACACACACACACACACACACACACACACACACACACACACACACACACACACACACACACACACACACACACACACACACACACACACACACACACACACACACACACACACACACACACACACACACACACACACACACACACACACACACACACACACACACACACACACACACACACACACACACACACACACACACACACACACACACACACACACACACACACACACACACACACACACACACACACACACACACACACACACACACACACACACACACACACACACACACACACACACACACACACACACACACACACACACACACACACACACACACACACACACACACACACACACACACACACACACACACACACACACACACACACACACACACACACACACACACACACACACACACACACACACACACACACACACACACACACACACACACACACACACACACACACACACACACACACACACACACACACACACACACACACACACACACACACACACACACACACACACACACACACACACACACACACACACACACACACACACACACACACACACACACACACACACACACACACACACACACACACACACACACACACATCTCCCCTGGTTAAGAGATGAAGGAGACCACCAAGGGAGTGATTCTAATTGGCTATACCTTCTAACCTGTAAAATGGCGTAGAATGGTTCAAATCTTCCCAACATATGACTTTGGTATTTTGGTGTCTGAGTTTCAACACAAGGTTTGGGTGTGCTTGTCTCTTCTAACACATTCCCATGATATGTATGAGTTGGTCATATTGCTGAAGTCTGTTGCTCTTTCGTTTTAGTATAGGAAGTGTATATTCAACTAGAAGAAGAAGAAGAAGAAATATGAACGATATGGTTGAATTAATTAAGGTTAGAGTTAGGTTAGGAACAAGGGTTAGGGGTTGAGGTCAGGTATAGTTTCAGTTTGGTTAAAGGGGCAATCTGCATTTGCCATATCAATTTTTTGAGTTACAGATTAATTATATGTACCCATTGATTCTTGAAGCATATAACTTATAAATGCATCATGAGCTTAGTTCAACTGTCATACCCCATCAAAACCCCAAATATAAGTTTGTTTTACATGGTTACATTTATAATTTTTCTATCATGCATGGTCAGTCCTTGCATCCATGGCTCTGTCTATGAATTCGAGAGTGGTTACATTTCTCCAGCCCCATCCCTCAGCTTTTTACCGAAACAGGGGCGCATTGCTATTGTTTCAACTGCTGATTGCCGCTTTAAGGTAAGGGTTAGGGTTAGAAAAAAGCATAAAAGTTAACATTGTTTTAGAGTACTGCCGCCCGCCGCCATTCATTTTCTTCCGGCCGAATATACACTGCCTCTTTAGTATAGCAGGTGGTGCTGCCGCTTTAGTATAGTAGGTGGTGCTGCCTCTTTAGTATAGCAGGTGGTGCTGCCTCTTTAGTATAGCAGGTGGTGCTGCCTCTTTAGTATAGCAGGTGGTGCTGCCTCTTTAGTATAGTAGGTGGTGCTGCCTCTTTAGTATAGCAGGTGGTGCTGCCTCTTTAGTATAGCAGGTGGTGCTGCCTCTTTAGTATAGCAGGTGGTGCTGCCTCTTTAGTATAGCATGTGCTGCCTCTAGTATAGTAGGTGGGAAAGCAGGGATACCAAGTGTTTGACCTATTAGTGAGAAGAATTAGCTCGGAGAATATTTGACATATACTAAAGATGCTGCATCTGCTTTGTTTCAGTCAATAGTTTCTTCATCTGATTTAGAATCAGTTGGTGAACAGAATATCTGTCAGGCAAATCTATAACAGAATATCTGTCAGGCAAATCTATAACTGTCACGATCGTTGGAGGAAGTGGACCAATGCGCAGCGTGATGAGTGAACATACTTTATTTTGATTCACCACACGAAACAAAACAACAAAACGATACGTGAAGTCCTAGGTAACAGACACAAACCATACACGGAACAAGATCCCACAAAACACTGTGGAAAACAGGCTGCCTAAGTATGGTTCCCAATCAGAGACAACAAGCAACAGCTGACACTCGTTGCCTCTGATTGAGAACCACCCCGGCCAACACAGAAACACATGAGCTAGATAACGAACCTAGAACACAAATACATAGAAACTACACACCCTGGCTCAACATAACAGAGTCCCAGAGCCAGGGCGTGACAATAACAGAATATCTGTCAGGCAAATCTGTAACAGAATATCTGTCAGGCAAATCTATAACAGATATCAATCAGGCAAATCTGTAACAGAATATCTGTCAGGCAAATCTGTAACAGAATATATATCAGGCAAATCTATAACAGAATATCTATCAGGCAAATCTATATTTTCACAATGATGTGGGATGTGGTGTGTATCCGACTGGGTTTTGAACTTTTGTCTCCTGCAAACAACAAAATTGTAAGCCCTGCAATGTGCTGGCGATACCCTGTGAAAGTGATGTCATCCTACCAGGGTCAGTCCCCTAATCATTTGATTAGGCTTGACGATTATATCATCAAATCTAAAAAAAATATCATCATTATTATCATCAAATTCGTGAAAACGCAGTCATTTAAAGATGTATATAAAATGATATTGGTGTTTGTGGATGAATTTACTTCTGCCAGATGCCTTTAATAAAGTTTTAGCGCTGAAGACCATTGCACTACGTTTCTGCCCATTGAAGACCATTCAAAAAGACTACAGAAGTTCAAAAACTACAAGGTTACTTCTTGGAAAAATGACTTGTCACTTTCATAGTGTATTGTGTGTCTGCATGTCCAACTGGGTTTTGAACCCAGGTCTCCTGCGCACCCCAAGACTGTGTTAGACCACTGAGCTAAAGCCTGGACGTTATATTGGGAAGCTAATGAAAGTCTTCAGGTCTCAGGCAAGATTACTAATCACATGAGTGCGTGTCACCTAACCACATTCAGTACCTATGCATGATACAATGAGCTTGGTCATTGTCCGAGTCAGTGCGTAGAGAATAGTTTATTATGGGCTCTCCTCTTCCCTCTTTACCGTCTAAATCTCCATATTAGGCATATTTCGCACGTCCTGGTGTAGTCTGTGTCACTGTTGCTAAGCTACCCGCCCCGGTCTGCTCCTCAACCGTGCCAGCTCAAGGCTGCCGAGCTTGTGTGTGTGTGTGTGTGTGTCTGTCTGCTTGTCTGTGAGTGGGTGGCATCTCGCAAGGCTGCTGCCATCCTATCCACATACGCTGCCTGGCAGGCCAATGCCACCCATCCTCAGGACCCGCATGCTCATCTTTTCTCACGTGGGGTGAAGAAAGAGAGGGAGGGAGGATGTGGGGTAGAGAAAGAGAGGAAGGGAGGATGTGGGGTAGAGAAAGAGAGGGAGGGTGGATGTGGGGTAGAGAAAGAGAGGGAGGGAGGATGTGGGGTAGAGAAAGAGAGGAAGGGAGGATGTGGAGTGGAGAAAGAGAGGGAGGGAGGATGTGGCGGAAAGAAAGAAAGTAGAGCGAGGGAACGTTCTGAAGGAGAAGGGGGAAGCACCTTGTGAAAGTATTCATCCCCCTTGGCATTTTTTCTATTTTGTTGCCTTACAACCTGGAATTAAAATTGATTTTTGGGGGGTTTGTATCATTTGATTTACACAACATGCCTACACGTTGAAGATGCAAAATATTTTTTGGGGTGAAACAAACAAGAAATAAGACAAAAAAAACAGAAAACTAGAGTGTGCATAACTATTCACCCCCCCCCCCCCCAAAGTCAATACTTTGTAGAGCCACCTTTTGCAGCAATTACAGCTGCAAGTCTCTTGGGGTATGTCTCTATACGTTTGCCACTTCTAGCCACAGGGATTTTTGCCCATTCTTCAAGGCAAAACTGCTCCAGCTCTTTCAAGTTGGATGGGTTCCGCTGGTGTACAGCAATCTTTAAGTCATACCACAGATTCTCAATTGGATTGAGGTCTGGACTTTGACTAGGCCATTCCAAGACATTTAAATGTTTCCCCTTAAACCACTAGAGTGTTACTTTTGCAGTATGCTTAGGGTCATTGTCCTGCTGGAAGGTGAACCTCCGTCCCAGTCTCAAATCTCTGGAAGACTGAAACAGGTTTCCCTCAAGAATTTCCCTGTATTTAGCGCCATCCATCATTCCTTCAATTCTGACCAGTTTCCCAGTCCCTGCCGATGAAAAACATCCCCACAGCATGATGCTGCCACCACCATGCTTCACTGTGGGGATGGTGTTCTCGGGGTGATAAGAGGTGTTGGGTTTGCGCTAGACATAGCGTTTTCCTTGATGGCCAAAAAGCTCAATTTCTCATCTGACCAGAGTACCTTCTTCCATATGTTTGGGGAGTCTCCCACATGCCTTTTGGCGAACACCAAACGTGTTTGCTTGTTTTTTCTTTAAGCAATGGCTTTTTTCTGGCCACTCTTCCGTAAATCCCAGCTCTGTGGAGTGTACGTCTTAAAGAGGTCCTATGGACAGATACTCCAATCTCCGCTGTGGAGCTTTGCAGCTCCTTCAGGGTTATCTTTGGTCTCTTTGTTGCCTCTCTGATTAATGCCCTCCTTGCCTGGTCTGTGAGTTTTGGTGGGCGGCCCTCTCTTGGCAGGTTTGTTGTGGTGCCATATTCTTTACATTTTTTAATAATGGATTTAATGGTGCTCCGTGGGATGTTCAAAGTTTCAGATATTTTTTTATAACCCGACCCTGATCTGTACTTCTCCACAACTTTGTCCCTGACCTGTTTGGAGAGCTCCTTGGTCTTCATTACATTTGACATTTTAGTCATTTAGCAGACGCTCTTATCCAGAGCGACTTACAGTTAGTGAGTGCATACATTTTCATAAATTTTTCATACTGTCCACCCGTGGGAAACGAACCCACAACCCTGGCGATGCAAGCGCCATGCTCTACCAACTGAGCTACACGGGACTACACTTCATGGTGCCCCTTGCTTGGTGGTGTTGCAGACTCTGGGGCCTTTCAGAACAGGTGTATATATACTGAGCTCATGTGACACTTAGATTGCACACAGGTGGACTTTATTTAACTAATTATGTGACTTATGAAGGTAATTGGTTGCACCAGATCTTATTTAGGGGCTTCATAGCAAAGGAGGTGAATACATACAGTGGGGAAAAAAAGTATTTAGTCAGCCACCAATTGTGCAAGTTCTCCCACTTAAAAAGATGAGAGAGGCCTGTAATTTTCATCATAGGTACACGTCAACTATGACAGACAAAATGAGAAAAAGAAATCCAGAAAATCACATTGTAGGATTTTTTATGAATGTATTTGCTAATTATGGTGGAAAATAAGTATTTGGTCAATATCAAAAGTTTCTCAATACTTTTTATATACCCTTTGTTGGCAATGACACAGGTCAAACGTTTTCTGTAAGTCTTCACAAGGTTTTCACACACTGTTGCTGGTATTTTGGCCCATTCCTCCATGCAGATCTCCTCTAGAGCAATGATGTTTTGGGGCTGTCGCTGGGCAACACGGACTTTCAACTCCCTCCAAAGATTTTCTATGGGGTTGAGATCTGGAGACTGGCTAGGCCACTCCAGGACCTTGAAATGCTTCTTACGAAGCCACTCCTTCGTTGCCCGGGCGGTGTGTTTGGGATCATTGTCATGCTGAAAGACCCAGCCACGTTTCATCTTCAATGCCCTTGCTGATGGAAGGAGGTTTTCACTCAAAATCTCATGATACATGGCCCCATTCATTCTTTCCTTTACATGGATCAGTCGTCCTGGTCCCTTTGCAGAAAAACAGCCCCAAAGCATGATGTTTCCACCCTCATGCTTCACAGTAGGTATGGTGTTCTTTGGATGCAACTCAGCATTCTTTGTCCTCCAAACACGACGAGTTGAGTTTTTACCAAAAAGTTATATTTTGGTTTCATCTGACCATATGACATTCTCCCAATCCTCTTCTGGATCATCCAAATGCACTCTAGCAAACTTCAGACGGGCCTGGACATGTACTGGCTTAAGCACTGGCACTGCAGGATTTGAGTCCCTGGCGGCGTAGTGTGTTACTGATGGTAGGCTTTGTTACTTTGGTCCCAACTCTCTGCAGATCATTCACTATGTCCCCCCGTGTGGTTCTGGGATTTTTGCTCACCGTTCTTGTGATCATTTTGACCCCACAGGGTGAGATCTTGCGTGGAGCCCCAGATCGAGGGAGATTATCAGTGGTCTTGTATGTCTTCCATTTCCTAATAATTGCTCCCACAGTTGATTTCTTCAAACCAAGCTGCTTACCTATTGCAGATTCAGTCTTCCCAGCCTGGTGCAGGTCTACAATTTTATTTCTGGTGTCCTTTGACAGCTCGTTGGTCTTGGCCATAGTGGAGTTTGGAGTGTGACTGTTTGAGGTTGTGGACAGGTGTCTTTTATACTGATAACAAGTTCAAACAGGTGCCATTAATACAGGTAACGAGTGGAGGACAGAGGAGCCTCTTAAAGAAGAAGTTACAGGTCTGTGAGAGCCAGAAATCTTGCTTGTTTGTAGGTGACCAAATACTTATTTTCCACCATTATTTGCAAATAAATTCATTAAAAATCCTACAATCTGATTTTCTGGAAAAAATTTTCTCAATTTGTCTGTCATAGTTGACGTGTACCTATGATGAAAATTACAGGCCTCTCTCATCTTTTTAAGTGGGAGAACTTGCACAATTGGTGGCTGACTAAATACTTTTTTTCCCCACTGAATGCACGCACCACTTTTCCGTTATTTTTTTGTTTATTTTTTTCAAACAAGTTATTTTTTTCATTTCACTTCACCAATTTGGACTATTTTGTCCATTACATAAAATCCAAATAAAAATCAATTTCAATTACAGGTTGTAATGCAACAAAATAGGAAAAACACCAAGGGGGATGAATACTTTTGCAAGGCACTGTGTATGCTGATGATTATGTAATCCTATCCTCCTCTCCTCCTCCTGTCCTCCTCCCTCCTCCTCATCTCTACTCCCTCCCCCTCTCCTCTCCTCCCTCTCTCCTCCTCATCCCTCCTACTCATCACTACTCTCTCCTCTCCTCCACATCTCTACTCTCCCCCTCTCCTCACTCCCCCTCTCCTCCCTCCTCCTATCCTCCTCCTCCACCCCCCTCCTCATCTCTCCTACTCATCACTACTCTCTCCTCTCCTCCACATCTCTACTCTCCTCCTCTCCTCACTCCCCCTCTCCTCCCTCCTCCTCTCCTCCTCCTCCACCCCCCTCCTCATCTCTACTCCCTCCACCTCTCCTCTCCTCCTCCCTCCTCCTCCTCTCCCCCTCTCCTCTCCTCCTCCTCCCTTCTCCTTTCCTCCTCCCTCATCCTCCTCTCCCCCTCTCCTCTCCTCCTCCTCCCTTCTCCTTTCCTCCTCCCTCATCCTCCTCTCCCCCTCTCCTCTCCTCCTCCTCCCTTCTCCTTTCCTCCTCCCTCATCCTCCTCTCCCCCTCTCCCCCTCTCCTCTCCTCCTCCTCCCTTCTCCTTTCCTCCTCCCTCATCCTCCTCTCCCCCTCTCCTCCTCCTCTCCTCCTCCTATTTCCTCCTGATCTCTACTCTCCACAAACATCCTCCTTGCCAGCTAGCATCCTGGCACTCGACTGGCAGAACTGGAGCTGTGGCAGATGTTGCTCTCATATCTTGTTGCCTTTCAAGTCATGGTGCATCGTAAACAACCGTTCTATATATTTATTTTATTTTATTTAGTATAAGCACAGGACGGACGGGCAGAGGACAAGGACACAAGGCTATAGTATGTGCTGGGACAGCACTTTGGGATACAGTACGCACACACATCCTTTATGAATCTGACCCCTGATACCATTGACTCATTCGACAGGGGTGTGCCCTCCCCCTCCCTCACTCGACCTTTCCTCCCTCTTCCCCCCAAAAGCAGGAATGCCCTTAACCAACATAAAAGAGAGAGGGGTAATCCGCAGCGTTTGCATTGGTGTTTGGGGCGGGGAGCTGGCTCAGCAGTGTATTTATCCCACTGTGGGATCGCCAGCGCATAAAAGAATTGCTGCAGCGAGGCTCTCATTCAGAGCAGGATTAGCAGAGCATTACTCCATGTTACTAGTCCTGCCCTGGCCCTCCACAGACATGCACAGAGCAGTCAATGCAACGACTGCCGGACAGTTCTATCTATCTAGACCATACAGCCAGATAGTCAGCCCACTCACACAGCACTCCTCCCTCCCTCCTTTCTCTCTCTCTCTCTCTCTCTCTCTCTCTCTCTCTCTCTCTCTCTCTCTCCTTATTTCCCTCTCTCTCTCTCTGTCTCTCTCTCGGTCTGTCTGTCTGTTTGTCTGTGTCTATCTGTCTCTCTCCCCTCTATCTTTCTACCTTCTCTCTCTCTCTCTCTCTCTCTCTGCCTGACAGGGGCATCTCTATTCCCTCCCTCCACAGTGTGGTTTGATGAGTGGAATCCTACATTGGATGACCGTATGTTTTGTAAATCTCATTGAGCCGGATGCTATTTTTAGCCGGAGGAACTGCTATGGGGGGGTGTTGTGCAAAGTGCATCCCAAATTGCACCCTATTCCCTATAGACTGCACTACTTTTCACCAGATCCCTATGGGCCCTGGTCATAAGTATAAAGGGAAGAGTGTGCCATTTGGGACGTAGAATATGTATTGGATTCAGGTCTATTATTATCTGGCAAGCAAACTATTTATTTCAAAGCCTGATGAGCTCATTCTATACCAGTATTGTCTAATTCTATACCAGTATTGTCTAATTCTATACCAGTATTGTCTCATTCTATACCAGTATTGTCTCATTCTATACCAGTATTGTCTCATTCTATACCAGTATTGTCTCATTCTATACCAGTATTGTCTCATTCTATACCAGTATTGTCTCATTCTATACCCATATTGTCTCATTCTATACCAGTATTGTCTCATTCTATACCAGTATTGTCTCATTCTATACCAGTATTGTCTCATTCTATACCAGTATTGTCAAATAGACCTTTCTGTTATATCAATAAGCTCCACTCTCTGTCTCATGTTAGCTTTTTTAGCTTTTTATCCTCATACAAAACAAATCATATGTATTTCTAAAACTAGATAACACATTTCTTCCTCAATGGGAAACCTTAAAAGTATTGTTCCTTTCTATTCTAAAAAAGAATGTACTCCCCTTAGGTTACCTGATGTTAGCCATCTTAGGTTACCTGATGTTAACCATCTTAGGTTAGGTTACCTGATGTTAACCATCTTAGGTTACCTGATGTTAACCATCTTAGGTTACCTGATGTTAACCATCTTAGGTTACCTGATGTTAACCATCTTAGGTTACCTGATGTTATTTACATTTTACATTTTAGTCATTTAGCAGACGCTCTTATCCAGAGCGACTTACAGGAGCAATTAGGGTTAAGTGCCTTGCTCAAGAGCACATCGACAGATTTTTCACCTCCATCTTAGGTTACCTGATGTTAGCCATCTTAGGTTACCTGATGTGGTCCTCTGTAGCTCAGCTGGTAGAGCACGGCGCTTGTAACGCCAAGGTAGTGGGTTCGATCCCCGGGACCACCCATACACAAAAATTTATGCACGCATGACTGTAAGTTGCTTTGGATAAAAGCGTCTGCTAAATGGCATATTATTATTATTATTATTATTATTATCTTAGGTTACCTGATGTTATCCATCTTAGGTTACCTGATGTTATCCATCTCAGGTTACCTGATGTATATTTTCCCCCACATGAAAACAGAGCACAGGAGAGGCAGCTAGGTTAAATTAAAACAGTGTGTTCAGATCAGCCTTTTAAATGACATCTCTGTGGCTCAGATGGGTTGAGTCCCAAATTGCACTCTTTTCCATATATACTGTAGTGTTCTACTTTTGACAAGGGCCCATAGGGAGAAAAGGGTGTCATTTAGGACTCCGTGGACTGTACTGCTGCCCTATTGTTTTGGACAGGGTACAGGGAGTCAACCGCCTCATCTGCTCATTTCACTTTTGACTCACTGCTCTCTGGCCCCACCAAGATGGACCTGTCACACAGACTGTGTGTGTGTGTGTGTGTGTGTGTGTGTGTGTGTGTGTGTGTGTGTGTGTGTGTGTGTGTGTGTGTGTGTGTGTGTGTGTGTGTGTGTGTGTGTGTGTGTGTGTGTCTGTGTGTGTCTGTCTCTCTCGCATCCAGTGGTCTCACTGTTCTCTCGTGTCATCTTTCATTTGTGTACAGCTCTGTGTTTCTCTGCCGGTGGAAAACATTCAGTAAATGTATATTTACATTTAAATGTTTAGTAGTGCTTAAATGAATGAAAGTGAGTGTGCACTTCCTCATGCAACAGAGGTGGTTTGGTGAACCACACTCCAGTGACGCCTTGCCTGAGAACTGAAGACTTGCAATAGTTCCCCAAGCTCATGCTTAGGTTTTAGTTCAATCTTGTGGAGTGCAGGAGACCCTAATTTGAACCCAGTTACACAAGTGTCTTTTAGTTCTAGTACGTGTCGTTTCTAAATGTTTTTATCCTAATAGGGGTTTGGGAATTTTGAAAATGCTTTAACCAGTGACATTTACTAATGATTACTGTTGATTGAACTGCGCACAATTACATGTTGTCACTGATTTAAACCTGCTTTTCTGCCATTGTAGAAACTGAGAAAAGAATTGCTGAGATTATTGAGCCATAGCTTTGTGTTGCTGGAATTGGGGGAAGTGAATCGATACATTCTAAAAACTCACTATATTGCAGCTCCAGCTTGTGAAGGAATGAAAATCCACTCTGCACTCACACACTCACTATGCACACACACACACTGGGTAGTGTGCAAACACTGTGCACACACATGCACACAACCACACACACACACACACACACACACACACCACCATGTCTGATGTGAGGCCCAGCCTCACCTGAGATGTACGTTTTCAGAATAATGAAAACTATTACAGCTTCCTTACTGCTCTGACATGGAGGAGGAGGATGGATGGATGCAACCCATCCACCTCTGTCTGTATACATTAGGGTTCGGTTCTCCGAGTCCAGTCCTTGAGAGCCACTGGGTGTGCAGGCTTTCAATCCAGCCCTGCAGTAACACACCTGATTCAAGATGATGAATCAACCATAGAAATAGAGCTCCTTGGGTGGGTGATGGGTGGACCGTGATCTGAGGTGCTATGTCCCTTCTAGGAATTGTATTTCTATGGAGTAAAATCGACATATATATATATATATATATATATATATATATATATATTGGGAGGCGTGGCCCCGTTTCCCGACAGTTATCCATCATGCAGTTAGCCTTGTTGCCAGATCTTGCTTGTGCTTTAGCCAACCTCCTCTGTTGAGTTTGTAGAGAGGTTGGCTAAATCAGTAACAGATCTGGCCACCAGGATACATTGCAGTGACTGGGTAATAGGGTTCATTATCCAACCATTGATTCACATAGCTTTTCCTCTCCCTGCTCCCTTCCTCCCTCATCGATTGACTCTGTCCCAGGTCCCCAAAGGTGAAAACATGCTAGGAGGAGGCCAATCTATTGCCCCCGTAGTGATGCAGCGGCAGGTAGCCTAGCGGTTAAGAGCGTTGGGCCAGTAACCGAAAGGTCGCTGGTTTGAGTACCCAGCCGGCAAGGTGGAAAAATCTGCCATTGAGCTCCCAACAACAACTGCTCCCTGGGCGCTGATGATGTGGATGTCGATTAAGGCAACCCCCCGCACCTCTCTGATTCAGAGGGGTTGGGTTAAATGCGGAAGACACATTTCAGTTGAAATCATTGTGCAACTGACTAGGTATCCCTTCCCAATATTAACCCCCCAGCTCTACTCCAGCAGTGATAATCCCCAGCTCTACCCCGTAATGATGCAGTGATTACCCAGTAGTGATGCAGTGATAACCCCCCAGCTCTACCCCCTCAGTGATAACCCACAGCTCTACCCCGCAGTGATAACCCCATAGTGATGCAGTGATAACCCCCAGCTCTGCCCGTAGTGATTCGGTGATAATCCCGTAGTGATGCAGTGATAACCCCTAGCTCTACCCCGTAATGATGCAGTGAATACCCAGTAGTAATGCAGTGATAACCCCCAGCTCTACCCTGTAGTGATGCAGGGATAATCCCACAGTGCTGCAGTGATAATCCCATAGTGCTGCAGTGATAAACCCGTAGTGATGCAGCGATAAACCCGTAGTGATGCAGTGATAACCCCCAGCTCTACCCCCGTAGTGATGCAGAATTACAATCATTCTAAGGTTATTCTATGAGAGGATCACTGCTTCGTCACTAGCTGTGGGTTCTCCTCTCCTCCTCTCATCTTTTCTTCCTCTCCTTCTGTTTCCCTCTCATGGACTCCTTGACGTCCCACAGTCTGCAGCCAATCATCTACCTATTGTGTTTGTAGAGGAGCAGCCTCCCATTGGCTGCAGACTGCTTTGAACAGATCCCTTTGCATTTACTGTGGATGGGAGGATGTATACCATGCAGGGGTAACGGTAACATGTGTTTGGATGTTTATTCAGACCCAGAGCATGTTGGTGCTGTTGTTGTCATTGTCTAGTCAGACAGGGCCTCTAAGCTGTTATTATCAGTTCTTGTTTTTGTTTTAAGAGATACTTGTGGTGCAGCCTTGGTGCAAGCCTGAGATGTATTTTTCAGGCCCCTTTCAGAGGGCACATTTCTTAGACTGGCACCCATGCTACCTTTAGTGCATCCTAATTTGCTAAACAAATTGAATAAAAGATGCGTTCCCCAATCCCCACAACACGCAGAGCCGGAGTTAGGTCAATCATATTCTTTCTGCATGACCTCCTGCTCACAAACGTAATCACTAATTGACAATGATGTCATCATCCGCCCATTCACGTCTTTCCAGTAATGCATATCTGTGTAGAACAAGATGTCTGTGCATCGGAGAGGAGGCCATATTGTTTCTGACAGAGTTGAGGAAGTAAGAGGAGATTAATGGGGGAGAGTGAGTCAATCGAACGATGAGAGAGGAGAGCAGGGACTGTGTGGGAAGCAGTGTTTGTTATCAGTGCACTGGAATGGGAGAGCTCTCCACTCCCATAGCTTTGGAGGTCTCTCCATGCTTGCCTCAATCACTCTGCCTACTAGTGCCTCTTGATGCTACAGCCAGGGAGTTGAGTTAGTCTTGAGAAGGTAAACTAGCACCTGATACACAGTTTTATTCCCAGAGTAAAACACACACGTTTCACTCCTCTACTCCAAAGGTAGGCAGGTTACCGCCAGGTTGGGCATTGTAAATCAAATTTTGCACAAGCACACGTTATTGAACTACTCATGGGCTTGATGATTAGTTGAGTTGTTGAATCAGGTGTGCTGAGTTAGAACTACAATGTGCGACCATGGGGTTTCCAGAGAACTGGAGTTGAGAGGCACTGGTCTTTGGTTCCCAAATGGTGGGTCCAAACCCATTGGCGAGTCTTAGTCAGTTTGAACTGGATGTTTTCTGGTTGAGAACCAGGTTACAACCAACTGGTCTCTGATACAACCAAGTAAAGATGTATTTTTCAAGCATGGTCTCATAGACTAGACGTAACATAGTAAACGTAAATCCGGGACACTCATTTTAGTATGATATGTT
Organism: Coregonus lavaretus; assembly: GCF_964263955.1. Taxonomy (NCBI): domain Eukaryota; kingdom Metazoa; phylum Chordata; class Actinopteri; order Salmoniformes; family Salmonidae; genus Coregonus; species Coregonus lavaretus. The sequence goes on along the minus strand of NC_139992.1, from coordinate 50,266,955 downwards.
ACGTTTGGTATGGTTACATAAGACAGATGGTTACTTAAGGCAAAAACGAAAGTAGGGAGGTTGGTCTGGGTGGATGGGTGGGCGTATAACGCGAACGTCTAGCAACCCAAAGCTTGCGAGTAGGCTTGAGCGGTATACTGTATATATACCGTATACTGTGGTGTTTGGAAATAGCCACAGGATATTTTTTCAATACCATCAATACTTTTCAAACCATTCTTTTGACGTTTTTCAATAAATTGTAACATTTGTAGCTACTTTTTAAGTAAAGCAGATCGTGTTCTTCATTTCACCTGTCATATTATTTTACATTATGAAGCTTACCGTAGTTCTCCTGAACAGTTGAGCCAGTCATGCGTTTGTAAATAGCACAATGGGAGAAAGCGGGAGCAGGTGAGTCCAGCTGTGTCTTGACAGGGGTCGTGTTTTATATTGAAAGTCAACAGTGTTTTTTTGCTTCAATAGAGTGATCAGAGGCGTACAACTATAGTTTTCCTTCACAGAAAATACATTAGTGCAACACATTCGGCAGAAAATAGCTTCATTGTCATCAGATGACAACAGAAGTGCAACACTATTTGGCTGGAAGCAAATGAGCTTACAATGAGCTTACAATGAAAAGTAAATGAGCTTACAATGAAAAAGCAAGGTATTTTTTTGCAATGTTTATTATAGAAAGAATGTAACCAGCTACATTTCTTAATGTATTGCTTAAAGTTAATCTTGCATTTTACTGGAGAAATCTAGGCTGGCTACACCAAGAAAAGTACCGGAGAAAAGTAGCTCCACATCAGTGCTGTCAGCTGATAGAATGCCAGTTTGTGAAATCTCATCCAAGTGAAGAAGTGCAACTGAAACACAACATTAGTTTGATGCTGAGCAGAAATTCCAATTAAAAGCCTTTTAGATCTACGTTTATAAAACGCAGCAAGATATTTTGCATGCGTTTTATGTTTTTTTCCTGCGTGAAAATAACGAAGAATTCTGCGTAAGGGCAACCCCTAAGTCTAACTTGCTAGTTATCTAAGTGGCTGAATTAATATGGTCACAGGGCATCATATTGTGTTAGCTTTCTGTCTTGTTTGAGAAGTCAAAGCCCTTTGGATGAGTTAGTTATCTGTACAGCTGCCACTGCAGCTTGATTTCCTTGTGTTCTTTCTCCTCTCTATTCTAGGCCCATCTACTCCTCCCCTATCTTCTCTGAGCAGAGCAGGCAGGCCATTTGCCCTAGTAACTCCCAGACTCCACACAGACACAGTGTGTACACAGTACTGTTCTTCCATCAGACAAGCATGTGACAAAACTTTGTTCATTTGCACGATGTTTCTCATTCACATTTGCTTGTAAATGTCCAAACTCACCAAAAAGGACATTCGGTAGCTCCTACCTATATACTGTATAACTTTATGAGCTGGATTGCCTGTCTTTGCAATTCGTTTATTTTCATTTGAGCTCGTTAGCATATTTAGCTAGCAGCCTCCATGGAAATGAGCTACTAATTTTGTTAGCATTCTGGTAATAGATGCCCAATGGCCTTTTTTGCGTTCTTTGGCTCCCCCTTGTGTACTAAGCCGGTAATACCATATATCCCAGTGTGAGAGAAGGTCAGTATGAGGATATGAAAATCTGGATACCGCCCAATCCTAGTTGCGAGTTCGAATCTCATCACGGACAACTTTAGCATTTTAGCTAATTAGAAACTTTTCAACTACTTACTACTTTTTAGCTACTTTGCCACTACTTACCATGTTAGCTAACCCTTCCCCTAACCTTAACCCTTTTGGCTAACCCTTCCCCTAACCTTAACCCTAACCTTAACCCTTTAACCTAAACTCTAACCCCTAGCCTAGCGAACTTTAGCCACCTAGCCACTTAGCTAGAATTCGTAACATAAAGTATCATAAAGTACATTTTACAAATTCATAACATATAGTACGTTTTGCAAATTCATAACATATTGTACGTTTTGCAAATTCATAACATATAATACGAATTATAATTTGTAACATATCATACAAAATGGGTGATGGACATCCACAAATTAAACATTCCATACGAAACGTAACATATCATACTAAATGAAGTGTCTCAAATTTACATATAGAATAATACGGAATGCTCTGAGACCAGGTTGCTTTTTCATGACAAGGTCATTATGTCATGGGAAAGAGGTCATATTTTGGTTGTTACCTCATCAGATTACAACCAGTTAAAGACAGATATTTCGGGTTATGTATCAAACAGGGTGGAACTGTTACACTAAGAAGACGTGAAGGCAATTCCACAGAAACAGAATGATGCTGAGACTCAGATTTTTCACTCAGAAATTGTTAAAAGTAATCCTTGTGCGTAGAGTTTTATGGTTTGTTTAACTTTACAATCATTGGTTTTTGTTTGGCATACATTTTAAAGTGAAAAATCTGAGCATCATTCTGTTGCCATGGAATTGCCATTAACAAAACGTCCTTTTACGACCAGTATACAACCTAACTATTACGTCACCAAATATATCATAATGACATCATTGCAACCAGTTTTCCCGGCTGTGTATAGGTTGGTCATGGCACAAAGAAAGTTGAGGAACCACTGACGTAGGGGCATGCACAGTGAGACAATGGTTTATCTGCAGTGATGGCAGGCTGCGTCTGCTCCACCACAATGGCTTGGGCAGACAACAACCAGCCCGGACCAGCCGATGTGGCACTTTTCTTTTAACCCCTAGATTAAAGACTAGCATGTCTGCCTCTTTTATTTGAACCCCTAGATTGGCTACAAGAAGCATTTGTCTGCGCCGGGGTGCAAATACTTTTGTCCATGCCATTTTTCTTTTTCTTTTATTTTATATTAGAAGAAATCGGGACAAATTAATGATTTAACAAAAGTGTGCCAATATATTTGGCCACAACTGTATTTGCCCCGGTACACAACGATAGTAAACTACCTAAGTAGTTGTTAGTGTGTAATGAATTCATGAATGATTTCTGTCAATAGGACATGGCACACAAACAGTGTCACATGCCAGCCAGAGTAGTAATAACACATACACAGGCTGGGTCCTGGTCAAAAGTAGTGCACTATGTAGGGAATAGGGTGCCATTTGGGAAGCAGCTACAGAGAAAACAAAATCCAATGCAATTTGAAGCGGACCATGCTGAAACCTTCAAACATACAGTGAGGGAAAAAAATATTTGATCCCCTGCTTATTTTGTACGTTTGCCCACTGACAAAGACATGATCAGTCTATAAATTTAATGATAGGTTTATTTGAACAGTGAGAGACAGAATAACAACAAAAAAATCCAGAAAAACACATGTCAAAAATGTTATAAATTGATTTGCGTTTTAATAAGGGAAATAAGTATTTGACCCCTCTGCAAAACATTACTTGCAAAACCCTTGTTGGCAATCACAGATGTCAGACGTTTCTTGTAGTTGGCCAACAGGTTTGCACACATCTCAGGAGGGATTTTGTCCCACTCCTCTTTGCAGATCTTCTCCAAGTCATTACGGTTTCGAGGCTGACGTTTGGCAACTCGAACCTTCAGCTCCCTCCACAGATTTTCTATGGGATTAAGGTCTGGAGACTGGCTAGGCCACTCCAGGACCTTAATGTGCTTACATTTACATTTACATTTTAGTCATTTAGCAGACGCTCTTAACCAGAGCGACTTACAGGAGCAATTAGGGTTAAGTGCCTTGCTCAAGGGCACATTAACGTCATTTAGCAGACGCTCTTAGCCAGAGCGACTCACAAATTGGTGCGTTCACCCTATAGCCAGTGGGATAACCACTTTACAATTTGGGGGGGGGGGGGGGGGGGGGTTAGAAGGAATACTTTATCCTATCCCAGGTATTCCTTAAAGAGGTGGGGTTTCAAATGTCTCCGGAAGGTGGTGAGTGACTCCGCTGTCCTGGCGTCGTGAGGGAGCTTGTTCCACCATTGGGGTGCCAGAGCAGCGAACAGTTTTGACTGGGCTGAGCGGGAGCTATGCTTCCGCAGAGGAAGGGGAGCCAGCAGGCCAGAGGTGGATGAACGCAATGTCCTCGTTTGGGTGTAGGGACTGATCAGAGCCTGAAGGTACAGAGGTGCCGTTCCCCTCACTGCTCCATAGGCAAGCACCATGGTCTTGTAGCGGATGCGAGCTTCAACTGGAAGCCAGTGGAGTGTGCGGAGGAGGGGGGTGACGTGAGAGAACTTGGGAAGGTTGAACACCAGACGGGCTGCGGCATTCTGGATGAGTTGTAGGGGTTTAATGGCACAGGCAGGGAGCCCAGCCAACAGCGAGTTGCAGTAGTCCAGACGGGAGATGACAAGTGCCTGGACCAGGACCTGCGCCGCTTCCTGTGTAAGGCAGGGTCGCACTCTCCGAATGTTGTAGAGCATGAACCTGCAGGAGCGGGTCACCGCCTTGATGTTGGCGGAGAACGACAGGGTGTTGTCCAGGGTCACGCCTAGGCTCTTCGCACTCTGGGAGGAGGACACAGCGGAGTTGTCAACCGTGATGGCGAGATCATGGAACGGGCAGTCCTTCCCCGGGAGGAAGAGCAGCTCCGTCTTGCCAGGGTTCAGCTTGAGGTGGTGATCCGTCATCCATACTGATATGTCTGCCAGACATGCAGAGATGCGATTCGCCACCTGGTTATCAGAAGGGGGAAAGGAGAAGATTAGTTGTGTATCGTCAGCGTAGCAATGATAGGAAAGGCCATGTGAGGATATGACAGAGCCAAGTGACTTGGTGTATAGGGAGAAAAGGAGAGGGCCCAGAACCGATCCCTGGGGGACACCAGTGGTGAGAGCACGTGGTGCGGAGACAGCTTCCCGCCACGCCACTTGGTAGGAGCGACCGGTCAGGTAGGACGCAATCCAGGAGTGAGCCGCGCCGGAGATGCCCATCTCGGAGAGGGTGGAGAGGAGGATCTGATGGTTCACAGTATCAAAGGCAGCAGACAGGTCTAGAAGGACAAGAGCAGAGGAGAGAGAGTTAGCTTTAGCAGTGCGGAGAGTCTCCGTGACACAGAGAAGAGCAGTCTCAGTTGAATGACCAGTCCTGAAACCTGATTGGTTTGGATCAAGAAGGTCATTCTGAGAGAGATAGCAAGAGAGTTGGCTAAAGACGGCACGCTCAATAGTTTTGGAAAGAAAAGAAAGAAGGGATACTGGTCTGTAGTTGTTGACATCAGTGGGGTCGAGTGTTGGTTTTTTGAGAAGGGGAGTAACTCTCGCTCTCTTGAAGACGGAAGGGACATGGCCAGCGGTCAAGGATGAGTTGATCAGCGAGGTGAGGTAGGGGAGAAGGTCACCGGAGATGGTCTGGAGAAGGGAGGAGGGGATGGGGTCAAGCGGGCAGGTTGTTGGGCGGCCTGCAGTCACAAGTCGCAGGATTTTATCTGGAGAGAGAGGGGAGAAAGAAGTCAAAGCATAGGGTAGGGCAGTGTGAGGAGCAGGACCAGCAGTGTCATTAGACTTAACAAACGAGGATCGGATGTCGTCAACCTTCTTTTCAAAGTGGTTGACGAAGTCATCCACAGAGAGAGAGGAGGGGGGGGGGGGGGGGGGGAGGATTCAGGAGGGAGGAAAATGTGGCAAAGAGCTTCCTAGGGTTAGAGGCAGATGCTTGGAATTTAGAGTGGTAGAAGGTGGCCTTAGCAGCAGAAACAGATGAAGAAAATGTAGAGAGGAGGGAGTGAAAAGATGCCAGGTCGGCAGGGAGTTTAGTTTTCTTCCATTTCCGCTCCGCTGCCCGGAGCTCTGTTCTGTGAGCTCGCAATGAGTCATCAAGCCACGGAGCTGGAGGGGAGGACCGAGCCGGCCGGGAGGATAGGGGACACAGAGAGTCAAAGGATGCAGAAAGGGAGGAGAGGAGGGTTGAGGAGGCAGAATCAGGAGATTGGAGGGAGAAGGATTGAGCAGAGGGAAGAGATGATAGGATGGAAGAGGAGAGAGTAGTGGGAGAGAGAGAGCGAAGGTTGCGGCGGCGCATTACCATCTGTGTAGGGGCAGAGTGAGTAGTGTGGGAGGAGAGTGAGAGAGAAAAGGAAACAAAGTAGTGGTCGGAGACATGGAGGGGAGTTGCAGTGAGATTAGTAGAGGAGCAGCATCTAGTGAAGATGAGGTCATGCGTATTGCCTGCCTTGTGAGTAGGGGGGGACGGTGAGAGGGTGAGGTCAAAAGAGGAGAGGAGTGGAAAGAAGGAGGCAGAGAGAAATGAGTCAAATGTGGACATAGGGAGGTTGAAATCCCCCAAAACTGTGAGGGGTGAGCCATCCTCAGGGAAGGAACTTATCAAGGCGTCAAGCTCATTGATGAACTCTCCAAGGGAACCTGGAGGGCGATAGATGACAAGGATATTAAGCTTAAATGGGCTAGTGACTGTGACAGCATGGAATTCAAATGAGGAGATAGACAGATGGGTTAGGGGAAAAATTGAGAATGTCCACTTGGGAGAGATGAGGATTCCTGTACCACCACCCCTCTGACCAGATGCTCTCGGGGTATGCGAGAACACATGGTCAGACGAGGAGAGAGCAGTAGGAGTAGCGGTGTTTTCAGTGGTGATCCATGTTTCCGTCAGCGCCAGGAAGTCGAGGGACTGGAGGTTGGCATAGGCTGGGATGAAGTCAGCTTTGTTGGCAGCAGAACGGCAGTTCCAGAGGCTGCCTGCGACCTGGAACTCCACGTGGGTGGTGCGTGCAGGGACCACCAGGTTGGAGAGGCAGCAGCCACGCGGTGTGGTGCGTTTGTGTAGCCTGTGCAGAGAGGAGAGAACAGGGATAGGCAGAGGCATAGTTGACAGGCTGTAGCAAATGGCTACAAAAATGCAGAGGAGATCGGAATGAAATGGACTAAGCATCTGGGAGCGGAGAGAGCAGGGCCTCCCTCACCAAAAACTTCTACCTCAGAAACTAAAATTGTTTCACTGAACCACCCGAACAAAAAACTCTCCCAACTTCCGCCTTTGGAAATCAGAATTGTTGTGAACCACAGCGGTTCAATGTTTAAAGGAATAGACTCAACCCACTTTGTTCAGCTAGCCAACTATGACACCATAGCCAACTAGCAGACTAGCATCCAATAACAATAACACACCGTTTAGCACCAACACTTGGTCACAACAAACCACCAATAATGTGATAACACACTAAACAGATCATTCGTGTCTGTGTCAAGTTCCTTTCATGACGCAGCAATGATTCTTGAGCCACTCCTTTGTTGCCTTGGCTGTGTGTTTTGGGTCATTGTCATGCTGGAATACCCATCCACGACCCAATTTCAATGCCCTGGCTGAGGGAAGGAGGTTCTCACCCAAGATTTGACGATACATGGCCCCGTCCATCGTCCCTTTGATGCGGTGAAGTTGTCCTGTCCGCTTAGCAGAAAAACACCCCCAAAGCATAATGTTTCCACCTCCATGTTTGACGGTGGGAATGGTGTTCTTAGGGTCATAGGCAGCATTCCTCCTCCTCCAAACACGGCGAGTTGAATTGATGCCAAAGAGCTCAATTTTGGTCTCATCTGACCACAACACTTTCACCCAGTTCTCCTCTGAATCATTCAGATGTTCATTGGCAAACTTCAGACGGCCCTGTATATGTGCTTTCTTGAGCAGGGGGACCTTGCGGGTGCTGCAGGATTTCAGTCCTTCACGGCGTAGTGTGTTACCAATTGTTTTCTTGGTGACTATGGTCCCAGCTGCCTTGAGATCATTGACAAGATCCTCCCATGTAATTCTGGGCTGATTCCTCACCGTTCTCATGATCATTGCAACTCCACAAGGTGAGATCTTGCATGGAGCCCAAGGCCGAAGGAGATTGACAGTTATTTTGTGTTTCTTCCATTTGCGAATAATCGCACCAACTGTTGACACCTTCTCACCAAGCTGCTTGGTGATGGTTTTGTAACCCATTCCAGCCTTGTGTAGGTCTACAATCTTGTCCCTGACATCCTTGGAGAGCTCTTTGGTCTTGGCCATGGTGGAGAGTTTGGAATCTGATTGATTGATTGCTTCTGTGGACAGGGGTCTTTTATACAGGTAACAAACTGAGATTAGGAGCACTCCCTTTAAGAGTGTGCTCCTAATCTCAGCTCGTTACCTGTATAAAAGACACCTGGGAGCCAGAAATCTTTCTGATTGAGAGGGGGTCAAATACTTATTTCCCTCATTAAAATGCAAATCAATTTATAACATTTTTGACAAGCGTTTTTCTGGATTTTTTTGTTGTTATTCTGTCTCTCACTGTTCAAATAAACCTACCATTAAAATTATAGACTGATAATTTCTTTGTCAGTGGGCAAACGTACAAAATAAGCAGGGCATCAAATACTTTTTTCCCTCACTGTACATCTAGGAAACTGCTCTTTCCTTTATGTTCTGCTTCCACCAATCAGCTACTGCCAATTGAAAGCAATGATATTTTCGTTGTTTGTCTTGTTAAGCTTTCCACAAATGTGATCAAGGGTAGTCGAACCGCATAACTGTCAGTGTCACAACAGTGAGTCTGGAGGACTTCAAAATGAGCGATAGACTAGAATGAAGATAAAATTGGATGATTCCCGATTGGAAGAGCCGGTGGTCAGGGTCATATTCCTTTTTGTACGACGGCTGGCGAATTATGAGCCAGAGGGAGTGGATAGCCTGCATGGCCCAGGGCTAGCCAAGGATCACAGTGGCCCCACAGATTCTGTCTACACAGATGTAGGATCTTCATTTGATCACTCTTTTGTTGCTGACAATTTTCCTGCACAGCACGAAATGCAAACTTGTAGTGTATTTGAGTTTTAAAAAGGCTTCTAAAATTCAATTTTCAGACCTTACTTGCCCTAACGAAAAATGTATCAACCCCTACAAAAATCTATTATAATTCACATAATTAATCACATTTCCTGTTGCTGCAGGATAATTTTCCTGCTGTAGCAAACTGGCTCAAATTAAGGCCCTACATCTGTACCTGATGTGCAGACCAGTGACTTTTGAGGACACAGAGTACAGGACTGCTCTCACTGTACCACTCCTATCTGGCTGTATTAAATCTACCACCTCATGTATTGTTGTTGTAAAATGATTATATTGTTGTTATTGTTGATGGAAGTGTAGTTTAGAACATTGGTATACAATTCAATCTATGACTGGGAGCTAACAATAACTGCTACTACTGCTGTGTTGTGAGAGAGGAGAGTGGTGGAAATGCAGAGGTAGAGTGACAATGTCAATGACTGCAACAAAATGACAATGAGTTTGTTTTAGGGGCCATGGAAAGTTGAGTTTACTGGTAATCTCTGATAGTCCCGTGTGGCTCACTTGGTAGAGCATGGCACTTGCAATGCTAGGGCTGTGGCTTCGTTTCCCACGTGGGACCAGTATAAAAATGTATGCACTCATTGCTGTAAGTCGCTCTGGATAAGAGCATCTGCTAAATGACTCAAATGTAAATGATACTTTAACAATCACTTATCACCTCACTGTGATAGTGGTGGATGAGTTGGATGGGTAGTTACTCCCCTCACAAGAAAGCTCCATTGGCTTCCTCTACTCATCACCTTACCTCCATTAACACTGATCTCTAAGATCCATGACAGGTGAAAGCAAAAGGGTGGGAGTCTATCCATTGCTTTCACCTGATTCAGTGATCATTAAGGAAAGGCGAGGAGAGAAAACCATGACAGAGTAATGATATACAGCCTTTGTTTCCTGCGTTGGGAGGGAATGAGATAGAGGTGATTTCTGGGGGTATATGGATCCCCCTCACCCCAGCTGGCCGGGAGGCAGGGAGGTGGTGAACACACACATGAATAAGTCATCAAACAGGAAGGCAGGGAGGCAGGGGCCAGGAGGACTGCATCCCAGCAGGCAAAACTAGTTGCAGTGATGCCTTATATGATGTCAGGTTGTGTACTGGTTGTATTTCATCTATATTATAATACAAGTTTTGTGTTACATTAGAAAATATACAAATGTAAATATATTTCTGGAGAGCTTATATTTCATTGTCTAATTTAATTGGACTTTCGGCTGAACGTGGCTGATCGGATAGGGGCCAGCGGGAATGGACATACTTGGCTGCATTTACTGTGGCTGCACAACACTTTAAGGCAAAGCTGCCTCTGTGAGAGGGAAGCAGAGACGGAAGAAGAATAGTGGCCTCATCATGGTGCATCTATTTTTAAGGGCTGTCAAGACAGAGGTGGAATAATTTATATTAATGTGGATGAAGATGTCCTGTTCTCACTGTGATCAGGCTATTAGGGAGGACTGTATCTCTGTCTCTCTGTGTCTGTCTCCCTGTGTCTCTGTCTCGCTCTGTCTCTCTTTCTCTCTCTCTGTCGGCCTTTCTCTGTCTGTCTTTCTGTGTGTGTCTGTGTGTCTGTCTGTCTCTCTCTCAAAACCCAGATAAGTTCCTATGGGAATCTTGCTGCGCCAGCTTGCCAGCTTTCCAGCACTCCAGATGTTACTTGATTGGGGGGTGGGGGTGAGGGGGGTCCATGTTTAGGCTTAAACCTCTCTGTAACGGGGCCATGGTTTGTCCCCCTCTCTGACCCCTCTAGATCCGCATGTCACTGCTCTGCCTCCCTAAACCATTTTCGCTGGGCATTGTGCTATATTTATTTATCAAGTCTCTTATGTAAGCTGGGAAGGCCAGGCCAGGCTCCCTGATGCCAGCTTCCCCTGCTCCCTGTCTACCTCTTTCTCTCTCACACTCCTCTCCTCTCCTCTCCTCTCCTCTCCTCTCCTCTCCTCTCCTCTCCTCTCCTCTCCTCTCCTCTCCTCTTTCAAACCTTTAGTGCGTGCGTGTGCATACACAGGATACCCGAAGGTCACGACCCCATTCTGCCAGCACAGCACAGCATTCTCTCCCCTGGGCAGCCAGCCACCATGTACCCCCTGAGTGTCTGTGTTGAGGAGTGGGCTCCCGAGTGGCGCAGCGGTCTAAGGCACTGCATCTCAGTGCTTGAGGCGTCACTACAGACCCCCTGGTTCGATTCCAGGCTGTATCACAACCGGCCGTGATTGGGAGTCCCATAGGGCGGCGCACAATTGGCCCAGCGTCGTCTGGGTTTGGCCGGTGTAGGCCGTCATTGTAAATAAGAATTTGTTCTTAACTGACTTGCCTAGTTAAATAAAGGTAAAATAAAATACAAGTGTGTGTGTGTGTGTGTGTGTGTGTTGAGGAGTGTGTGTGTGTGTGTTTGTGATGAGGAGTGTGTGCATCAGCTCTCAGATGTGATGATTCCAGACCAATGGTGTTCTGTCCTGTCCTGATATAGCATTATTACCTGGTCCTCTGTCCTGAAGATGTGGTCCTGTGTGGCTCAGCTGGCACTAGCAACGCCAGAATAGTGGGTTTGATTCCTGCTGGGGCTACCCATACAAAAATGCACTTGTAAGTCGCTTTGGATAAAAGCATCTGCCCAATGGTATATATTATTAAAGGGATAATTCAGGACTTTGGCGATTAAGCCCTTTATCTACCACAGAGTTAGATTAAATAGTGGATACCATTTGTTATGTCTCTGCTTGCAGTTTGAAGGAAGTTGGTCACTGACGTTAGCATTCTAGCAGATACCATAGACTTCCAGTCATTGCGCTAATGCTATGGATGCAGAGACATACACATGGTATCAATGAGTTGATCTGACTCTGGAGCAGTAGATAAAGGGCTTCATTGCCAAAATCCCCAAGTATCCCTTTAAGATGTACTTTCATTTCCCTATTGATTTTATATTTGTTGAAAGGATGACTCAAATATAATAGTATTTATTATTTGGAAGGGACATAGAACACAGACAGAAAACAACAGAACAACAAGTTCTTAAACTCTTACTGCGTGCATGGTTTCACTAGTGTGTCTGCCTGACAGAGAGCCCTTCTGACAACAAGAGGAGCCTCCAATTCACAAACGTTGCTGTACTGCTGTGATAGACTACAGAGCATGCCCCAAATCCTCTGTGTCAGGAGATGAGTGGATTATGTTCATCACTGATTCTCAGCAAAACCATTCGGAGGAGGCAAAATAGCATTCAAAAGTCAGCGCTTGTCGCATGTAGCATATTTGCATGTTGCTATGTGCGACATAAACCCCTCAAGACACCAGGGCCCACAGGTCCAAAGTAGTGCACTATATAGGGAATAGGGTGCCATTTGGGACACACCCTTTAGCTTGATAAAGATGGTATTGTTCAATGTAACAGGGGTTTGTGGTGTTGGTGTTTCCCCCAATATGACTCCATTTCCCTACAGAGTGGCTTTTGAGCATTGTGGGAATTCCAAGGCATCTGCGTTAAAGACAAAGTGTCTGGAATAAGTTATGGAATAACTTTATATAATCTGAAAGTGGGAGGGAAATGGAGAGACAGGGCCTTGTGTGATCGTGTGCCAAATGATAATAAAAAATACATCACACTAAAATTAAGCCAATTGTCTCTTTTCTTCGCTGCTCAAAAAGAAGTTGGCCTCCTTCAGTATTCCCACAGACACACAGTATGCATACAGCAGTGGCGGCTGGTGGGAGGAGCTATAGGAGGATGGGCTCATTATAATGGCTGGAATGGAATAGAGTAAAACGTGGTTTCCATATGTTTGATGTGTTTGATACAGTTCCATAATTCCATTCCAGCCATTACAATGAGCCCGTCTTCCTATAGCTCCTCCCACCAGCCTCCTCTGGCATACAGCCATTCCCGAACTGTCTCCCCTTTAGTATCTCTCACACTGTAGAGTTGGTGGTATCACCCTTAAGCCAATAATGACGGCGGTGATTAAACAAACTTGTATGCCTATTCGCCCGCCTTCCCGGGCCACCTGCTTTGCCCACTCGTCTGGCAAAGGGATGTGTCATCATCCCCCTGGCTATTGGCCACAGGTTGGGCAAGAGCGGGAGAAAGCAAAGTGTGGGAGCTCCCACTAAGTGTTAAACAGAGACAGCGGTTGGCAGGAATCATGAATATTACATCTTCTGGCTGTCTACAGATGTAGGATCTTAATTTGATCACCCTGTTGCAAGATAACTTTCCTGCAATGCAGGAAATGTTTAACTTGTATAGTATTTGAGGTTTAAAAAGGCTTCTGAAGTTTGTAATTTCCACTTTGAAATTTCAGACTTGATTTTCCCTTATGAAAAATGAATCAACCCCTACACAAATGTCCATTAATTATAATCCACATACTAATTCACATTTCCAGTTGCTGCAGGATTATTTTCCTGCTGTAACAAACTGGCTCAAATTAATATCCTGCATCTGTATAGGTTATCTCCTCTAACAGTGGAGAGAGGAAGCGTTCTAGTCAGGGTTTTGAAGTATCTGTGATAGGCTAGATTAGTGTGGTTGTCTGTAGTGTAGAGCATGAGGAGGCTAAAGAAAGGATTCTCTCTCCTTTAGTGTTACAAAAATAGCTTGTCAACCGAAAATAAAATATTAATTCAAGTGTTCTTGTGTGGTCCCTTGCAAGTCCTCAATGAGATTATGTGCTCTAAAGACACAGTCCTGTTCCCTCACCAATGACAAGAGGTACATTATCTTTTTATTGGAGTCGATTAAAGGGTTGTTATTGGGTAAATATTGATTATGCCAACTCTGCAATCTGGACCAATGTTCTTAGGGTTCATGTGGTTCTCTCGCTCTCTCGCTCTCTCGCTCTCTCTTTCTCCATTGTATAATAAAGCAAGGTGATGAAGGCCTTTATCTGTTTGATATTGTCTGGAACAGCTGGCTCCCAAACAGTGAATGAGGCAATTTTTCTCAACCATGCCGGCTGACAGGCCATATCTGTCCCGATGCACTCTCTGCGGGTCAGAAGAAAGTGGATGTTTACAGTTTTCAGGAATACAGTATTTTCAACCTAACTTTCATTTCCTTGAAAAAACTAAAGTGGGAACTCTGCTCAGGGGTCTTTTTACGCCTGCTACGTTAGGTTAGTCCCGATTCACCTAACGTAGCAGGCGTAAAAATTAATCTGAGCGGAGTTCCCACATCCTGTTTCAAGGGAAAAGGAAGCTTGGTTGAATTAGCTGTATCCCTGAAAACCGAATGCATCCGTTTGTTGGCAACTCCGTTAAGGGCGGTCCCGATGCTGGAAGAGGTCTCTTGCCATTGGCTGCTTTCTGTCGAGACATTCTTCTAAATTTACACCTTGTTGCCAGGAAGTCGGCATCTGTCGGGACTATTAATGCAGGTAATTAAACTTGAGCAAAAAGGTCATCCTTAGCCTCACATGGTAATCACTCGAGGGCCCATTTTAGTGCCAAATAATATAATCTCTGAGGAATGGCTGAAAAAATCCTCTGTTGGAATATTCATACTACGACAACTCTGGTTGCTTCCCAAATAGTACCCTATTCCCTATGTAGTGCACTACTTTTGGCCATGGCGCTGATCAGAAGTAGTGCACTATGTAGGGAAAATGGTGCCATTTAGGACACAGCCTGTGACTCTGAGTCAGATGCCTTCAAGCCAATTGGTCTGAACCCCCGGTCCCATTTGTACACTGTTGTCTTGTTAAATAATCAATTTACATTGCGTTGGTGTGAAAGGTAGAGACTTGGTATAGCAATTTGCCATCTGATGAGCACTCATGTATTCTTATGCCGCTCTGCCCACTGCACTTTAAGGCCCTGGTTCTCCAGTCAGAAGGCATTTCTCCTAATGATTAATTAGTTGAGTCACTATCAATGTGGCTCCCTGAATGCCTTCTGATCAGGAGAAAGAGGAAATCTATGGGAGGAGAGAAAAGGTTGGAGAACAGCTTGATATGGATGGGTGGGGTTTTGCATCTGTTCTTTAAAATATAATATGTAACCCAGTTTATTTTGTAGCTATGCAGCCAGTTCATATGCAATAGTCTGATACTACTCTGAGCATACTGTGAAAATGTGGCAGTGGATGGCTAAGTGCATCACTAATGCCTTCCTCAGACCAACTACTTTAGCCATGGATCCAGAAATGCCTTGGCTTTTTTGGGCCAGTGGTATTAACAGTGCTTCTTGAGTATGTTGTGTTACGTTGCAAAAGGTTGTGAGGTTGGAATTTCCACTCTGTCACAACTACAGGTGGGGGATGTTGGAAGTTTGGAATGGAACTGAACGGAAGGTTGGGATGTTAGAAGGTTGAAATGGAAGGTTGGAATGGAACTGACTGGAAGATTGGGATGTTGGAAGGTTGGAATGGAAGGTTTGAATGGAACTGACGGAAGGTTGGATGTTGGAAGGTTGGAATGGAAGGTTGGAATGGAACTGACTGGAAGGTTGGGATGTTGGAAGGTTGGAATGGAAGGTTTGAATGGAACTGACGGAAGGTTGGATGTTGGAAGGTTGGAATGGAACTGACTGGAAGGTTGTAATGGAACTGACCGGAAGGTTTGAATGTTGGGATGTTGGAAGGTTGGAATGGAAGGTTTGAATGGAACTGACAGCTGGAAGGCTGTTGGTCTCTGATCCCAGGTACAATCTCCTGTCTTTGTGCCCTTGAGCAAGGCACTTAACCCCCCACAATTACTCTCCATCCAGGGACGCTGCACTGCGGCTGATCCTGTGCCTCTCAATGCGTGTGTGTGTACAGTATATCTAGGGGTGCTGGGAAAGGCAAAATACACATTTCCATTCTAATCAATGGACAATAAAGTATCTATTCTATTCTATACATAGTCTAACCTGTGTGACCTGTGCCTTTTACCATGTTACCATGAAGAGAACACATAAACTCTCTGTAAGCTGCTGTATATTGGTACCATTAGACTTCCAGGTGAGTGGATTGTAGGAAACATATAAGGGAAATCGTTTCCCCCCCAAAAATGAAAAGAGATCTCAACCTTTAAATGTGGTGTATCTTGTCTGATCCCCCAGACTCCAAGGCACCATCACCAATCATGCATTCACTTCTCTGTTTCCAGGTATGTGCTTTTCCACTGCATTTGTGTGTGCAACCAACAATGACCAGAATCATCCATGGGGGTACGAGTTCATTGGAGGGTCAGAGGTCATCCCATTTAGGTGAATACTCTTTTTTTAATCAAATGTGGCAGATTGGAATTTTCCATCTTGTGATTGGTTGAGTTTAGGCGATACATGTGATTAGTTAAGTTTAGACTAGTAATTACAATTGGTTAAGGTTATATGGGTTGAATTAAGTTTGGGTAATAAATGTGATTGGTTCAGTTTAGAGACCAGGTTAAGGGTTGGGGTAAGATTAGAAAACAAATTAAACCACACCGGGATTCGAACCAGCAATATTGTGTATGGGAATCCCACTGTAAACTCCACCCACTGACCCTTGAACTTTCATCCACTCAGCTAAAATGTGGATGTCAAAATACTTAGAATAAAACCTCAATTTTATCATAGTTCCCATAAGTAGGACTGAAAATCATGTCACCACTGAAGCAGTTGTATTTGAAATACAGGTGTTTGAGTGTCATGGCGTTATCCTTTTGCGATACATAATTGGCTTCAAAACTTGCTTCGCTTATCTCTTCCGACTGTGAAGTCCCTTTGTTAATAATGCATAGCCGCCGTGAAACGTAATTGTTTGACTTGAATGCATTTGCGCTAACTACCGGGTGTGTATTTCCTCCTCCCTCACATCCAGGTCAGTGTCACTGTGTTGGGAACAAAGCGGGCCTAGTAATAAACTCCTAACTTGATAGGTAATGTGAATTACCTGTACCAGGCAACAGTAGTGTGAGCAGTTGCCTGAAATACTATGCTTCGAAAGAACCGTGACATTTGGAATAGCATTTACATGACCTGCTTAATTTATATGGGTATTGATGCATTACCAAACTCGTTTATTCATTCACCCAACAGATACCATATTTGTTCTCCAATTACACAAAACCAATTGGTTAATTTGATACACATGACTTCCTTTTTGTCAAACTGTTTTTTCTTGTTGCTTAAAACACCAATTAATATTGCAGGAGTAGTACTCTGAAGCTACAAAGTTAAATTTTTTGTGTAAGCAAAATGGACACCCACCCATGGGCACCCACAGACATCAGTTCAATGTCTAGTTTCATTTACATTTGGTTGAGTTGTGAACTAACGTGAAATCAACAACCAAAAATGTGCCATGTCATTGGATTTAGGTTCAAAGTTGGGTGAAAAAAATCCTATCAGTTTTCCATGTTGATTCAACGTCGTCACATTGCATTTTTTGGTTGAAATTACGTGGAAACAACATTGATTCCACCAGTTTTTGCCCAGTGGGATGTGAATGTCATGCATTGACTAGAACACAATGGATTGGATACTTGTTATGTCTTAGTCGGAACTAGGAAACTCTGAAATTTCCGACTTGCTAACTGGTTGAACGCGGCACGTGTATAACTACAACCAGTTAGCAAGTCGGACATTTCAGAGTTTCCTAGTTCCGACTAGCACGTGAATGCGGCAATATTTCATCTCCCTTTCTAGATAGGTTGTGTTTTTAAACTATTGTGTCATCTGTTTGAACTCTGTACCTGATTTACAATAGAAAAGCTAAACATTTGTCATTGTGAAAAATAATATGTTCTTAAGTGACCTGGATAAATGAAAAATAAAAATAAACAACATAAAGATGCATAAGCAACAGGGGGACTTGAGCAGTGTGTTTATCACCCCATGTGTTGATGGGAGGCTGTCTATGAGGACTATGTGCTGAGACAATGTGGAAAGAGGAGACCAGAAGCGTCACGTCAAAGAAGTGAGATCATTTGCCAACCAAACACAGACTCACATTGACATGTTGAGGTGGCGGTGTTCCTGCAGTGGTAAACATGGCAGGCTGAAACCTATTTTCACTCTGCAAAACCGTATAGGCATATAGAGCATTGCAGATAGAAGTGCAGGTCTTATTCATTAGGCACCAAACCTAAGAAAATGGATTGAAACAGGGAGGGACTACCTGGACTTGTTCAATAGGAAACTCTGATTTCCGTTTTCTGTGTCAAAACATTTTGAAACGTTTTCCGTTGCATGCCCTAATGAACACTACCCAGGAGTTGTAAAATGTACTCAACTCAATAACATGATACACAACACACTTGAATGAAGCTCTACTTTAAATAGACTTATTGAACAGTGAAGGGGGTCCTGGTATCTCTAACACTTCTCTGATTCTCTACAATTGATAAATGGGCACCAGTAATGATTTGTATCATAAAAATAAATAATTAGGTGGGTGCTTATTTTTGTCCTGTTTCACACATGTACAAGTGTGTATTATACACGTTTGAAATAGAAATGTGTTTTTTGCATATCCAAACGCCCCGCGACACCCTCTGAGAATGGGGTCACAGCCAGCCATTAGGGTTAAATGTCTTGCTCAAGGGCAAATAGATGTATCCCCTTGTCAGCTCAGGGATTCAAACTAGCAACCTTTCAGTTACTGGCCCAATACTCTAACCGCTAGGCTACCTGCCGCGGTTATTGACATCCTGTTGATATTCATATTCATATTCATTGAATGCCAATCAGGAACACCTTGTCTTTGGGCCATGGCAGTTTTGATGAGTCATGATGATACCAACTGTGCACAACATTAAAAATAAATGTCAGAGTAAAGAGTATGCTCCAAGGGATCATTCTATTAATACTAAAGAGCTATGATCCTCTTCTTCACCACAAGGAAGCAGGATCACTTGATAAAAACTACAGTCAGGTGCAACCATAGAGATCCTATAATTAATATATATAGTCAGAAATATTCATATACAATATCTGTTGTTGGAGCTAAAACACTCAAAACAATGATTGAGTAATAACTTATGAATGCACAACCATCTGTTATGCTGCAGTGCACAACAGGAGTCGTAACGTGTCATGATTCATGACATATAGGCAAGAATGTGCTTCAGTATTCACCAGTATGAATGGGAATTATTTTTGACACGCACCCATATGTGGGAAAGACTTCGACCCATTGGAAGATTTGGATCACACTTATGACTTTTGGGCACTCATCTAAAACGTATCTGAGTGTAGAAGCTTTGTGGGGCCTAGTGAGTAAAAGTCAGTCTATAGGCCTCTTGTTGATGTATGATTCACACTGTAATCCTCACATGTTGCCTAAAGCTGAGTCTGGAGACAAAGGCAAACGATGCAACATGAGTTTACAACTCCTATGGTGTTGCTAGGGCCCATCAAATCATCCCCACTGACTATCCTTCTGCACAGGCTGTGGGCAGTATTCAGCAGATATCAGGAGAGAGGAAGAGCTGCAACGCCGGGGACTCTAACCGTGGCTCCTGTGACCTGCAGTGCAGAGGCGAGCTTGCTCTCTGGCTGTGCCATAAAAGCACAGACCTCTGGGCAGAGGCAGTAACATTACTGTGCTCACATACAACGGTTACAGGATTCCCCCTCTCTCGTGGTGTCCTCGCGTACAGAGCAGCTTCTCCTATGCATAAGAGAATGACAAATCCCGCTGCTGCCACTCTACCTACATGTACATTTTACCTCAATTACCTCGACTAACCGGTGCCCCCGCACATTGACTCGGTACCTGTACCCCCTGTATTTAGCCTCGCTATTGTTATTTTTACTGCTGTTCCTTAATTATTAGTTACTTTTATTTCGTATTATTTTATATTGTATTTTTTTTGTGTGACTTGTTTTGGTATTATTTCTTAAAACTGCATTGTTGGTTAAGGGCTTGTAAGTAAGCATTTCACTGTAAGGTCTACACCTGTTGTATTCGGCGCATGTGACAAATAAAATGTTGATTTGATATTGATTTGATTTGAGTGTAGCAGTCAGCGTGAAAGCTGCAATGGGGACTCGAACCGCGGCTCCTGTGGTGCAGAAGTAAGCGTCTAACTGACCGTGTCACAAAAGCCTGTGTCTCTGGGCAGGAGAACGCACACATCGGTTAAACAGGTAGCCTATGGGCCTCAAAATGAAGCCCTTTGAGGATCAATCCTATGGCCAAAGACTCATTCTGGTTCATATCAACTCATGGTACCAGCATTCAAGACAAGTCTAGGTGAATAGATGTCATGGTTTACTTTAATCCCCCAAGACAATCACCCTTCTAATTGGACCACACTGTCTGGGACCCATGGAAATTGCACGTTGCTATGGTCTGGTTGACATGGTGACATAAGATATGATGCAAACATGCATTTTGCAGAAGAAAGTGGACGTGTTTTGCGGTGTATTAACTAGACATATCTGATGACGATGGTGACAGAACACTTTCATCAAATATTCCAGAACGGCCCCTCCCATAGACTGAACGTTGCCCTGGTTTACGTGATGACGCTAGATGTATATGAGCGCAAGCGGCGGGATCTCTCTCTCTTTTACCGCCATAAGAGCGGAGTCTTTTTCTTTGGGACGGCCTCACTGCGCAGATCCACCTAGTCAAGCCGCTAGCGAAAGGTAAGATAATGACTTGAAATCCCCGTAGCAATACAACAGAGTGGCGCATATATTGTACTTTTAGATGGGTACGAATATGGGGCTGTTCTTATCGTATTGAACTCAATATTTGTGTGGATGTAGTCGGGAAGAATGGACCGATAGCTTGCCAGCTAACTAGCTAAGTCGGATGGCTAGTAGCAGCCATTGAGAGACAAGAGAGCCTCCACCATGATGTGTTAGCTAGCTACATTCACGATGATGAAAATGGCTAATCTTCTGCCCTGTTCGATACGTTGTATTGTAAATAAAAAAGCGGTAACGCTATTTGGAAGAATAATCGTTATTTGAGTCATTCAGTTATTGTTTTTATCGAATGTCGTGTTTTATTTTTGACTTTATTTGTTCACTATCCTTAGGTAAGAGAACGTTAGTTAGTTAAGTGAGTGGATGGAGATGTGGCGGGTACAAGTTTCTGATCACGGCGCGAGCTATACAGCTAACTAGCAGGCTACACTCTAAAATGGAACGCATGTCTCCGTCATTTCGCGTGATATTTTTGACCTGTTTGCAGTTAATTAGCTAACTTCGATAGCCACAAAGCTAGCTAACAGTTTTCTCTTATTTTGGTTACATATTGAGGGTGCCAATATGTGCCCAGCAAGTCACGTTGCCAATCAAAGATGGACTGTCACTGTTGAGGACTTGCCCAATTAAAGTACGTACGCCAAACTAGCTAGGTAACTGTAACTAGCTAACGTTACTAGTAGTTGACTTGCTGGCTAAGTAGTTAGCTAGCTGGAAAATGGGGGAACATACCCAATTAGCTAGCTAACGTTACAGCAAATGTATCCGTTAATACTGCGCTAGCGAGACATTACGGTATTTGTACATTTCAGTGGTAGGCTAGGTAGTTCGCTAAGCACATACGTATGTTATTTAAGTTAGCTGGCCAGCTTTCTTTGTCAGGTGAGCGCTATTGCTCATAGCTTGCCTTGGCTTGAGCATGCAACACGTGGTCGCTGGGTTTGAGAGGCTCTTTGAAGGGATGTAACTTGTGTACCCTTCACTTTGTTAGTGAAATGTATTATGAGTTAGCTACACTCAAACAATATCAATGTAGCTCAGTTGGTAGAGCATGGCGCTTGCAACGCCAGGGTTGTAGGTTCGATTCCCACGGGGGGTCAGTATGAAAAATGTATGCACTCACTAACTGTAAGTCGCTCTGGATAAGAGCGTCTGCTAAAATGACAAAGGTTTCAGCTGTTATCACATCTGCCTTCGTTTCTGCCATTGCTTATCCATGCAACATAACAATATTATTCCTAGCTAATTTCGTTAGGTATTCTACCTTTAGCTACAGATTAAGCTAGCTATAGCCTATAATTCGTTTGTGTATTTTTCAATACTATTGTATGGAATGGCCCAGAATCGAGTGAATGAACCTAGCTAACTTTTGTCAAGAAATGAGGGTGGACCAACAACGTTTTGAATGGATATTGGTCCTGACGGCTCCTGCTAAGGGGACATTAACTTTTTTGTTTAAAAAAAAATGTAGCATTGATTTATCCCTTGATGATCGTGCTATGAATGATAGCTACTCTTGTATCAATCTTTGAATGTCTCAGATGCTTTGTCTTTTATTTGTGAAATACTTGTCATTTGGCGGCAGGAAGCTTAATGGTTAAGAGCGTTGTGCCAGTAACCGAAAGGTCTCTGGTTCTAATCCCCGAGCCGACTAGGTGAAAAATCTGTCGATGTGCCCTTGAGCAAGGCACTTAACCCTAATTGCTCCTGGAAGTCTCTGGATAAGAGCGTCTGCTAAATAACTAAAATGTAAATTTGTGTTTGAGGCAGACATCAGCTACTCATGAACACATGGCCTTTTTATGACCCCCATCAATTTGAGTTCTAATGGCCCCTTTGTGAAACTGGCATGAAAAGAGAATAGGAAATCAATTGATGTGAGTTGCAAGGTATTCCTGGAACTGTTGCTATAACATAACTCCAGACAGTGTTGGAAGCTACTCTTAAAATAGTTTACCAAGCTATCAATTACTTCACACTGGAGGTGTACTGCAAAATATTAAGTTACTAGTTAAACTAGACTGAACAAAAATAAACGCAACATATAAATTGTTGGTCCCATGTTTCATGAGCTGATATAAAATATCCCTGAAATGTTCCATACACAAAAAGCTTATTTCTCTCAAATGTGCACGAACTTGTTTACATCCCTGTTAGTATTTCTCCTTTGCCTAGATAATCCATCCACCTGACAGGTGTGGCATATCATGCTGTTTAATCAAGAGGCTGATTAAACAGCATGCTTGTTACACAGGTGCACCTTGTGCTGGGGACAAAATTCCACTCTAAAATGTGCCATTTTGTCACAACACAATGCCGCAGATGTCTCAAGTTGAGGGAGCGTACAATTGGCATGCTGACTGCAGGAATGTCCACCAGAGCTGTTGCCAGAGAATTGAATGTTAATTTCTCTACCATAAGCCGTACATCCACCCAGCCTCAACCGCAGACTACGTGTAACCACGCCAGCCTTGGACCTCCACATCTGGCTTCTTCACCTTCGGGATTGTCTGAGACCAGCCACCCTGACAGCTGATGAATCAGAGTAATTCTGTCTGTAATAAATCCCTTTTGTAGGGGAGTAACTCATTCTGATTAGCTGGGCCTGGCTCCCTAGTGGGTGGGCCTATGCTATGGCTGCACCCCTGCCCAGTTATGTGAAATCCATAGATTAGGGCCTAATGAATTCATTTCAATTGACTGATTTCCTTATGAACTGTAACTTAGGAAAATCGTTAAGTGTTGCATTTTATAGTTTTTGTTCAGTATACACGTAGTTCACTATTCCCCCAACACTGACTCCTGAATTATGATTGTAGTACCCTTTGACAGTGGCGCGTTCTTTACACAGAGACATATCAACATACCTAAAGCATTAGTGCCATGCCTAGTTGACTGTTTCAGATGCAGTTAGGCAGGCCTAAATGGCAGTTTGGATCGTCCTAAATTCATTTTATCAGAGGAAATCCACTATCAATCGATGTCAAAGCCTAAAATGCAGTCACAGCGTCTCTGTATTTGAGTGGTGCTGTTGCTTTTCCCGAGCTTCATATGGTTAAGAGCTCTGGCATTAATAATTTGCTATGGTGGAGGAGAACGCATTGGTGGGGAATGTTGTCTTTTTGATATGTTCCAGGGCCAGACATCGTAAAGTTGGCCTCGGTGTTTTACAGGTTGATCCAAATGGTATTGGTCCAC
The DNA here is from genome assembly GCF_964263955.1 of Coregonus lavaretus. NCBI lineage: Eukaryota > Metazoa > Chordata > Actinopteri > Salmoniformes > Salmonidae > Coregonus > Coregonus lavaretus. Next base: position 50,243,342 of record NC_139992.1, on the reverse strand, counting down.
GCTTTCAAAAATATGATTACTGTAGTGCTGTGTGGGTTTTTAGAATTTCAATGACCAACGATTTGGCCTGGAATGATCCTCTTTGTGGCCCCTCTGTCTGGTAATCTCCCTTTCAGCTGCTTAACAGTTGATTTTTGGACCGCTTTTTAGTTGTCCTATTTAAACTGCGTAGGTGAGCGATGGGCAGCCTGTGCGATGCTAAACCAATTGGCACAAGCCAGCAGGAAGGTGTGGTGAGGGAGAGAAGAGGAGCTGCTGAAAGATGGAGACTGAGAAAGTGAGGTGGAGGTGGTCAGCAGTTAGTTGTGCATTTCACATATTGCAGGCCGGCCCACATCAGCAGTGTTGAACAAAATGTTGCTGACTGGTTAATTATGGCACAGTTTCCCTGACCATTATGTATGGTGTAGCTTCTTCAGTGATGCAATTTTATTATTATAATAATATATTGAACCAGGCCACTAAACCTTTTATACTGCTTTACCATACAGTACCCATGGTTTGAGATGAATATGGCGCTATAAAATGTGATTACCCCTTCACTCTTTAAGTACAGTGACGGTTGTGTTGTAAACATTGAAGGGGTCATTTTTTAGTTCTGCCAAGCGTCTTTCAATTTAGAGCCATGCCTTCACATTGTATTTGATTGAGCTGCACTGAGATCTCTACACTGGAGATGTCAGAGCTTGCCCAATAGAATATTGTGGTTTGAATTTTTCACTCATTCCAGGGAGCCAGAATTGATGTCAACCTGGCAGCTATTAAGATGGTATTGTTTTGTAATTAGTCCAGTCCACCACATTTTGGATATCGGCCGCTTTGTATTTAACTCACCACTTTTAGGCCCATTTGAAGACCCGTGTCAACCTAATACCACAGCAGTAAAGGGAACCCTTCAGCAAATCCATAACCTAATGCCATATGTCTTTGGATCTGAGTTTTGGTCACTGTTGTGGTAGAGTTGCTCACTGATGTGAGCTAAAGCTGATCTGGCTCTCCTGTGTTTCTCCATGTGTGCCAACCCTGTGGTAAACGTTCTCCCCCCAGGGGATGGTTCTGGAGCCTCATTCGATGCCTGATGTGACTAATGACTTTGTTCATTGTCAACCTTCATGTGAAGGCCTCTCTTACAGCATGTATGGTTAAAGTGCAAGTCTGAGGGGGTCCAGCTGTGTACTTTTTCCATTGTGTTGAGGGGTACTGGTTTATGGGGGAGGAACAGCTCTGAACAGTGCCTTGCTTGGGTGCAGTGCTGTTATCAGATGGCAGCCCCAGTGTCGCCAGCAACCAAAGCCCCAGCCCAGGGCACATTGTAGAGCACATATTCTCTGCCCATACCAAATGAGCTGGGCAAGGGGTTGAGATATGTAGGATGATTTAACTAAGGCTTATATTACTTAATGCCTCAGTACAGCTAACAGGGCTGTCAGTGAGCTGTGCGCTTGGGAGTTCTTTCATGCACATTTCACTAACCAACATGACAGGGAGCCAAAAGCAGTCCTTTTTTGTTTTCCTCTGGGAGTGGGAGGAGGAGAAGCTGGGGTGGGATTACAGTTGGTGGCCATTTTGCTGTAAGCAAGCGGAGTACTTGGAATAAGATGTTCAGCCCTCCTGTGGGTGCTTTAGTCCACAAAGCTCCCAACAACAGTTTGCTACACACTGGGATGGAGATGTCCTCAACTCTATTGAACTTAAGGATATGATATTATGTAGCCTGTTGTAAAGCTACCATCAAACAAGGCGATGTAATGGTAGTCTTGCATATAAGTCATTTGGGCCTATTTCAATAAAATATTCTAGCCCCATAAGCCCTTTGTTTAAGTGAACATATCAATTGCCTGCTGTGAATTAACAATTGTCAAAACTAGCATGTATCATACATTACCCCCCCCCCCCATTGTCTATCTAACACTCTCCCTCTTTCCTTCTCTGCAGCAGCATCACTCGACTTGGCTAAGATGGCAGACATGGACAAGTAAGTGCATCCTCTCCATTTGATTGGCTGTGCAGCTTGCATTCTGTGCAACAAGGAAATTGCTTAAGTGTCCGTTGCAAAAACAATCCTACCTCTGCATCGTTACCTAGAGCCCTATAAATTCTGCTATTTTTGTTTTATTGAGTCAGGTTTTCGCTCTCAATGACACCTTTTAAATAGAAAAACAAAAATGTGAAGTTCTAAGTCCACAACAATGCTTAAACCACATCAGGAGACCATTTTTGAGGTCTGGGGTAAAAATTGCGAAAGTTACATTTCTGGGTGTAGTTACCCTTTATTTCCGGTGTGCACTTAGCATAAGGCTGTTTAGCTGTGTTTTTGTAGCGCATGTGATGGTAGTTTGCAAAACAAGTACCCAGTGGATTTATGCAAATAATCATGCTATTATTCTGCCAGGTAAGCATAGGCTACTTTGTAGTTAGCATTTAATTGAGAGTTTTTGGGGAAGCCTTTCCGTCTACCAGAATACTTTTCATTGTCATCGTTGCTAACTGCTAGAAAGTGGTAGGCGCGCACTGCACATGCTGACGGGAAATTCTCGTTGCCTCTTAAAGTTCAGATGCATTCTGTTCACGTCTTATGATAAACTTTGGCTAATTAATTTTCAGAACATTTAGTTGATTCCCTACTAAGTTAAATACATGTTTGAATATTGTTGAATCCCTTTTTAATGTCTGGATTCAGTGTTTCCGTCCGCATTCTCTGCATCTTGGATTTTATAGGGCCCTAATTACCCTCCCCTTTGTCATTGGTTTACCTGGAGGTGTGTTGAGGTCCCATGCGCTCTGTCATTTTGGCTGTACCCTCTATTCTGTGTAGCCTGGCCAGGAAGCCATTATTATAATGTGCTGTTTTAATACCTTGTTGCATATAGCGAGATGCATGTGTTTAAGTATTATTTTTTTCTTCATTCAGGCCAATGTTTGTTGGTCAAACCTCCAGGGTATTCCAGAACGAGTCCTCCATCAGCAAGCTAACCTGTCAGGTTCAGGATCGTTGTGGATCTCTTGGTTCGCAAGGAAACCAGTCATGCAGCCTAGCACAGTCAGATTTGTTCACCCATGGCATCATTGTACCAAAACACAATTTGGCGAATGGCACACGAGTGTTGGGTGAAATCATGACATTAGTCCGATGCACATACTCTTGTGTTTAGCAATGCCATCATCCGTTATCAATTTGGCTTCTAGTATCTGTCAAATATTAGACACCGATGGGTGTATCAAGCGTCTCAGAGTAGTGTTTTGCATTTTAGAGCACAACGAATATAATAACAATGGCCGGGGGACCTGATCCTAGATCAGCACTCTAACTCTGCGAAGCTTGGTCCGTACGGCCGCAGAGCTGAGTCAGTCATCTTTCCCTCCTGGTGTCTGTAGCTGAGGAGGATGGCCAGCTGTCGATCTCACTGCGGAGACGTTTCCTCGCTGGGCCGTGGCTCGAGGTGGCTGTTTACTCAGCCGGGGCTGCTTGGGATGCCACGCCTGGGCTTGGGTTACGTTGGCTCCCTCCGGCCATTCGCAGACACCTCCCTGAGTTTGAGTAATGGGCCTTGACGCTGGTCCTTCAGTCGTGTCGCTGTCACACACCACAGGGAAGAGGCAGCCAATCACACGGACAGTCAACTGTTTATCCATTCATCTACCTTATTATATAGGTCCCGACTGACTGCAGGCGTCTCTGGGTGAAGTTTCCCCTATATACAGATCTAGCATCAGCTTCCCCTCACCCAATCCTAACCTTAACCGCTAGTGGGGGAAATATTCAAAACTGACCCAAGATCAGTGTCTAGGGGCAACATTACCCAATTTTGCCCCCAGACTAACTGCGGGGCGGATGCTAGCATGTTAGCCTGATGCCACATGGGTGTCATTATGTTGATCAGGGGCTTATTCAGATAGAAATGTAATTTTTTTTTTTTGCACTGGTTCGGAACCTGGTTCAGTATGAACAGGGATTAAATCCAGTGTTAGATGAAACTTCAGTGAGGCAGGGGAGCAGTATACCCTTTGTGCTGTGTCCCTGTTCACTCTCTGGGAACATGCCTCCTAGTCTTTCAGATGTACTGTGTGGAGGCCTCCATGTATTAGTATTGTCTGGCACACCCCTACTTTTGTATCAAAGTAATTATTAGAGTTGAGACGATTCCCTATTCTACACAGTAGATATAATCACATACCATCTAAACAGTGCACTTCTAAGCTTTTGTGAAGCTCCAGGTGTCTGTTCTGGCTGATACTCCTCTCTGTGTTTTGGCTGATTCCCTCGTCTCTCTGTGTGCAGTAAGGACCAGGCTGAGCTGGACCCGGCAGATATGGAGGACGTGGAGGAGGTGGAAGAGGAGGAGACTGGAGAGGACGTCAACAGTAAAGGTAAGGCTCAGCACCGCCTGACGAGGAAGTGCTTGGGATTGTTGTTAAACGTTAGATGTCTGTGCCCACCGTAGATTTGACTTCAACTGAACAACCAGCAGTGAAATCTGAATCCGTTTTACCAGCAGTGTCTGGCTGGTGAGCAAGGGCTCGTGACATGAGCCTCTGCTTGCTGGTCAGTCATTAATGTTAGATTGACAGTTGAATTAAAATCCTCTGTGTCCACATTGACTAAGTTTTGAAATCTGAAATGGAAGATGTTTTTACCTGTCCTTGAATGATTAGGAATCATGAATTGTTAATGAGGTTTATCATCATGAATAACTGGCAGACATTTACGTCATTTAGCAGACGCTCTTATCCAGAGCGACTTACAAATTGGTGCATTTGTAGACTGAATTAGATGTCTCTCCCCCAGGTATTTATAGCCTAGCAACGCTTATCGTCTCCCACCACGGCGATCTGTCACAATGATTACACACTTGACAGCAGAGACTGTCATACGGCCAGAGCCTAACAAACATCCTAATTTTCGCCTGATTTCTGAAATGACACTCGTCATCAGTAGAAATGTCCCTTGTCTAGAACCGATTCAGAACATTTTGCGTTCCCCTCCTCCCTGTCCCTGCTCCGCCGCAGCACGAGGAGTCTGCAGGTTTGTCCCAAACGGCACCCTATTCCCTATATAGTGCGCTACTTTTGACCATAGACTTATAAACCCTGCTCAAAAGTAATAATAAAAATAATAATAATTGGTCATTTAGCAGACGCTCTTATCCAGAGCGACTTACAGGAGCAATTAGGGTTAAGTGCCTTGCTCAAGGGCACATCGACAGATTTTTCACCTAGTCGGCTCGGGGATTAGAACCAGCGACCTTTCGGTTACTGGCCCAACGCTCTTACCCACTAAGCTACCTGCCGCCCTAATGCACTATATAGGGAAAAGGTGCCATTTTGGGACACACCGCAAGCACGGCAGTGTCCACAAATCCAAGGTTTAAGGAGTTTTAAGCGTGGCATAGGAAAATCAAGGCAGGCAGAGTATACCTGCTGGCTAGCTCACTGTGTAAATTATGCAGCAGCCCTCTGCCTCGCCCCATGGGCAAAGCGTTTGTTCTCCCCCTTGGAAATGTCTCTCTGTAACAGCTATTATGAATAGATTTTCTCCTGTTTGGTGGAAGGGAAAACTTCACCTATAATGGTCCATCTATGGGCTCTAGTCCAAACTGAGTCTTCAAGCAGGCTCGGACAATTTACCAACTGACTTGATCACTAAGTACATTTTTATCACCAGCTTACTCTGATAGAAATCGAATTATTTTGGAACCTGGTTCAGTATGAACAGGGTTTAAATCCAGTGTTGGTAGAAACTTCAGTGAGGCAGGGGAGCGGTATACCCTTTGCTGTCTCCCTGTTCACTGTCTGGGAATATTGCCTCCTAGTCAGATGTATTGAACCACAGGGCTCTGCGTCAATAGTGTGAAGTGACTTCCTTTCCTTGTGTCCTCTCATTCATCTGCATTGATCTGAAGAGGTTTGACAGGTGGCAGCGTTATGGCAGAAGCATGCTTTCACCTGTTCAATACTGTCAGATCAATATGGCAGAAGCATGCTTTGACCTGTTCAATACTGTCAGATCAGTATGGCAGAAGCATGCTTTGACCTGTTCAATACTGTCAGATCAGTATGGCAGAAGCATGCTTTGACCTGTTCAATACTGTCACATCAGTGAAGATGAAAGGAACTAGACAAGCGAAGTGAGCAACCTGTGACCAACAACACAGCCCTTCACCAGGAGTTTTTTTCTAGATCCATTATTTTTACTTTGTCTGGCCTTTAAGTGGGCTGAAAATATTTGGGTTGGCCCACCCAATAATTTCCTATGCAGAAAACCCCCTGCCTTCACTCTTTTTTTCTTTCCTTGTATCCTGTCTGTATTGTGACTGATGCTATGAATGGCTGTCTGTCTGACGGTAGTGTCTGACCTTGTCCGTCTCCCCTCAGCTCGTCAGCTCACCGTGCAGATGATGCAGAACCCACAGATTCTAGCCGCGTTGCAGGAGAGGCTGGACGGCCTGGTTGGCTCGCCGTCAGGATACATGGAGAGGTGAGACCCCCAATCAGGAGTGATTCCGAGGCTACGGCGATACAGATTCTGTGTCAAATTCTAGATCGAGCCAATCGTTTTTCAATGGAAGTCATCCGATGATGGATGATGGACAACAGACAATGGCTGAATGCATCTACGATGCTCCTGCGACTGTCGCCATAGCCTGACCCTGTCCCACTTTGCAGCCCTGGGCGACTAGCCTAGTTATGCAGCACTGCTTTAGATTTTAAGATACCAACAGAAGTTGTTCTCACTGAGGTAGTGGCCCTTTTATTTTTGTGTTTATTTTTTTATAAACCTCCATTCTTGGCATGCGCGCTGTCTCCCTGTACGCGTGTGTATGTTATGGAGGGATAACAAGGCCAGTGCTATGTCTTCGGTGCCAGAATGTTCCCCGTCTTCTGGTTCTATCCTCAATCGCCGGTACATCCCTCTGACAGCATGTCTGTGTAAAATTAGTATTGGTAGTCTAGGCTGATAATAGACAGAATCTAACCTACACCCAAAACTGGGAAAAAGTTTCTGCACACTCGTTGCTCTGATAAAGGTTGACTGACCAAAAGCTCAGCTACTATTTATAGTATAGGTTGACAAAATAATTATTTTAAAGTTCTCTCATTGGACTTGACTGCAGGACCTAGTACCCTCCCATCCTTTAGGTAATCAGTTATCTGTGTGTGATTGAGTATGTGAAGGCAATGCTTTCCATTCAGGGATTTCCTCAAGGAGGTTGCCTAGTTACAGTTTTCAAGCAAGGCCACTGCTACAGTTATAGGAAGCTGCTGCATTCCGCTTTAAAGCAATGCCCCATAACTGTAGTCCTTCAGGTCTGCTCTGTGTGCTGTTGTCCTTTAATATGCAAATTATTTGGCCGTTGAGAGTTGGAGTAGACTTCTTGTCCAATGACTTCACTAAAGAGCTATGGCACACAGACATGATGCCTAGGCACTAGGCATTCTGGGCCCAAGTTGTGCACCTCTTGATTTGGTGTTGCAGTGAAATGTATTTAAAAGCGGTCTCAGCATCAGTCAAACACCAGCGTCCTGACATGTGAACAGAGGCCGTATGTATCAGTCTCGGAGTAGAGCTGCTGATCTAGGATCTGTCGACGTATTCTTATTCATTGTTTGTGAACAGGCAAAACTAATCCTAAATTAGCACTCCTATTCTGAGATGCTTGATACATACCCCTGATCTGACCCAATGCAGATGGCATTATGGCTCCCTCCTTCCACCATTCCACTCGCTTCATCTGACGAATGAGGGGACACCCCAAGATGAAACACAACTGTAGGGTGTCCAATCAAAAACACACATTTTGACCAATGGGTAGAATGTTGTGTAGATAATCCTCAAAGAAAACCAATGGTCCAAACCTCGTCTATCATAATCCGGTCAAGTTATTGGCATTTTTAGGATGGCCAGAATTAGGGTGACTTAAGGCCAGAGAGAAAAGGTGGTGGAAAATTGCCTTGTCAGCTGTGCATGAATTAAGGCTACTGGCGACTTGATAGGCTGACTTTGCCACGGAACTCATCGATCTTCTCAAATCCGCAGGACATAAAACCGAGGTAAGATGGATACAGATTTTGAGACATGACGCAGTATTTTAGTATAATCATATTTATTTGAAATTCGTGTTCTTTTTAGAATAGTTTAAAACAAAAAAATTATATACATATATACATCACTGAAGTGTCAACAAAGCATTGAGTGTACAAAACATTAAGAATACCTGCTCTTTCCATGCCATAGACTGACCAGGTGAAAGCTATGATCCCTTATTGATGTCACTTGTGAAATCCACTTCAATCAGTGTAGATGAAGTGTACACTAAGCTTTGAGACATATGTGTGCCATTCAGAGGGTGTATGGGCAAGACAAAATATTTAAGTGCCTTTTGAATGGGTTATGATAGTAGGTGCCAGCACACTGGTTTGTGAAGAACTGCAACGCTGCTGGGTTTCACGCTCAATAGTTTGTATCAAGAATCGTCCACCACCTAAAGGACATCCAACCAACTTACATTTACATTTTAGTCATTTAGCAGACGCTCTTATCCAGAGCGACTTACAGGAGCAATTAGGGTTAAGTGCCTTGCTTAAGGGCACATCAACAGATTTTTCACCTAGTCGGCTCGGGGATTAGAACCAGCGACCTTTCGGTTACTGGCACAACGCTCTTACCCACTAAGCTACTTGACACAACTGTGGGAAGCAAGGGTCAACATGGGCCAGCATCCCTGTGGAATGCTTTCGACACCTTGTAGATTCCATGCCCCGAATGATTGAGACTGTTCTGAGGGCAGGTGGGGGGGTGAGAAAATCAGGTGTTCCTAATATTTGGTGTACTCAATCAAACTACTTTCAAAGCTTTTTTTATATGTAATTCAGCTCGTGTCATGCTAATTTAGCTTTATTCAACCCGCGAAAACAACTTTGAAGACAACGACCACAAAATGTGAAATCTGCAAATTGTTACGAGAAACCTGTACCACTGTCAACAGATGAGCTTATCGGATGTATTAGGTTACAACTTTTTGGATATAGTGTTAATAATGTTAGAGGAAGACCCCATATAATGATTCAGAACATGAATAATCATTTGTCTTGGTAAAATGTATTTTATAACATCAGGAAGGGAAATTAAATCACCACCAAAGCGTGTTTTCACCCACACACCCTAAAATCTGTCTAAACATGCCATCGTTTCTGCCTCTGCCATTTTTAAATGAGGGAAATCTCCGTTAAACTGTTCTTGACATGGGTTTCTTGGCCCAACGCCGTAACCTAAGCGTTGCAGCGCGGGCGTCGAATTCGGCCATCTTGAGTAATGGAAGTGCCGGCATTCAGCCGCTGTGGTATTGCTCGGCTCAACCTCAACAGATTAATTGTGCCCTGTTCACCATTGGAGTGCATGGCTGTGCTGCTTATACACTTTTGGTCCTCAATCATTTCCGCACCCTATGTCCTAGTGGTTGTCTAGGAGCCCGGCCTCTCCGTCCTAGTGGTTGTCTAGGAGCCCGGCCTCTCCGTCCTAGTGGTTGTCTAGGAGCCCGGCTAGGCTGGCGGCGGTTCAAAGATCACAAACATCTGTGGTGGAGTTACGATGACCTGGTCTCAAGTGTCTCTGTATAAGGGTGCTGATCTGGGATCAGGTCAACCCTGTACATGTTATTTTATTAAATGTGATCCTGAATCAGCACTCCTGCTCTGAGATGCTTGGTACATACGGCTCCAGATATCGGAGCTTGTTTTAAGTTGAAGACTCCGATAAATTTGACGTCTTGGCGAAGCGGTCTTAATATGGTTCTGGCCCCTTTTTTAATAATATTTTTCTGCCAGTGGAGGCCAGTTGTTCATCTCCGAGCTTCCCCTCAGTGGGGCGCTACGCCTGAGGGGCTTGGCTGTGGTTGCATAACGCCAGGGCCGAGGTGACCGGGCCATTACATAAAATGGGAATGTTTTTAATTTAGTGTATAGTTTGTCTTTCTCTATGCCGTGTCAGTGGCAGTAGTCCTCCACTTCCGGGTCCTATGGTTGCTTATGTATGCCTAGTGGGAGATACTAGGTCCTGCAGTCAAGTCCAATCTCCCCGGCACTGTGTCCCTCTGCATATAAAGCGTCCATATACATAGGTCTGCATACATTAGTGTTTGTCATTCGTTGGACGTTTATTCCCGTTGTCATAGCGGAGGCTCTAGTATCTTGTCAGTATATACCACCATCTTTTGGGGACAGTCAAGATGTACTCTTTCACCGTGTGGAATTTTGACCCCTTTTCTCTCCCCGTCTCCAGCTTACCAAAGGTGGTGAAGAGACGGGTCAACGCCCTGAAGAACCTACAAGTGAAATGCGCCCACATTGAGGCCAAGTTCTACGAAGAGGTCCACGAACTGGAGAGAAAGTACGCCGCTCTCTACCAACCCCTCTTCGACAAGGTAGGAACACCCCTATTGTGTTTGTTGTAACAACATCAATACGTTCTCCCGTTCGTTGTACCTTAGAACCACGCCGCATTTGTTAGACTGGGCACTTTGTGCATGGGCTGTGTTCGTTAGTGCACACCGTAGTAAAATGAGCCATTCTTTTTGGACAGATCCAGGTAGGTCCCTCCTTGTTTAGTTTCGTGTGAGTCCAAATAGTTATTTGGCGTGACCCGACTCTCCGAGGGCGACTGAGGGAGAGTTGGGATATAAAAAAAATAATTAAAAAAATCCAATTTACACACCAATATTAATACACGTGTGTGTGAAATAGGACATATATAAGCACCCACCAAATTGTTGTTATTAATGAATACACCCCAGTATTCTCAGTCTAAGTGTTGATCAGTCACTCCTCTGCCCATGTGTAGTTCCTGCTGCAGCTGCTCCTTATCCAACACTGACAGACTCTAGCTTTTGCCCTCTCTCCCCATTCCGCTCTTTGAAGCTGACTCGAGATTTAGCAGAATCCTCTGACAAAAGAGCTGCAGCCCGTTCCAGGGATGCAGATAGAGCTGAGAAAATGGGGGGGGGGGAGTGAAGCAAAGCTGGGGTGCACGCACACACAGACATACGGAGCGGCCAAACTGCTGTCTTAAGTAAATAATGCACTGGCTTGGCACCCCCAGCCCGTATTCCATTTATCTTGGTTTAAACAGATGACTTTTCTGGGCTTTTTGTTAGATGTTTTGCTTTGTCCTCCCTCTGGCTGTTGGCATTACAGGGACTCACTGTTTACCCCCTCTCTCTCCCTCCCAGCGCAGCGACATAGTTAAAGCAGCCTATGAGCCCACAGAGGAGGAGTGTGAGTGGAAGGCTGATGAGGAGGAAGAGTTGACAGTAAGTAAGCAGGTACAGGTGACTACATGCCTGCATGTCTTATTTATCTAACCTGTGGACCTCTACTGTCTGGTCCTACACCATGCCAGGGCCAGGAGGATGTACCATGATTGACTTCTTGGTTTCTGACTGTTTTGGTTACATAGCTATTTTGTGTGGTGGATGTGCTAGATTTACATGTGCAATATAGGATGGAATATTGCCTATTTTGAGTTTTAACCAGGGGTGAATTTCTGTTTTATAGGCATCAGTGAAATTGTACATAAAATCCCCTTTTTACTGATTGTCCTCCTGCCCGTTTCTTCCAGGAGGAGATGAAGGAGAAGGCCAAGGTGCAGGAGGAGAAGAAGGATGAGGAGAAGGAGGACCCCAAAGGCATCCCCGAGTTCTGGCTAACGGTTTTCAAGAACGTCGACCTGCTCAGCGACATGCTGCAGGTAGGTGGGGAGCGGCAGAGCAGGAACACAAACAAGAGAGCAGTAGTGGAAAGTAGGTCAGTAGACATTTACTGCTGCTACTCCTGAAAGATGAGGCTTCATCACCACCTACAGGTTTGACGAAGCAGTTTCACCCCTAAAAATAGATTCCATATACATAAAGCACACTGTTGGAGTTCTGGGCAGCACACCTGATTCAGCTAATCATCAAGCCCTCAATGAGTTGAATCAGGTGAGTTTGTCCCGGGCTACAGCAGAAATGTGGAGTACTGGAGTTGGTAAACACTGATTTTTAAATGGCACTCTTATCCAGAGCGACTTAGTCAGTGTATTCGAGGTAGGTAAGACGACCGCATTACAAGTAAGACTTTCCTCAATAAAGCAGCTGTCTGCTAAATCAGTGCTAGTAAGCAAAGACAAGTGTGCATGTTGGTGCAAGAAAGACCAGTCCAACAGTAAGGTGTTTCTGTCTAGATACCATACCAATGTTCAGGCTGGTGTTCATGTGTTGTTTTACAGGAACATGATGAACCCATCCTCAAGCACTTACAAGATATCAAAGTCAAATTCTCAGACCCAGGCCAGCCCATGGTACGTCTGCACCGTATTTCTCTACTAGACATTCTATGAATGTATTGAAAGCCAATTACCGGTAATCTTGAATATTCCCGCTAATGTTCCCAATGTTCAACTCTCGCTCTCTCTCCCTCCAGAGCTTCTCTTTAGAATTCTACTTTGAGCCTAATGAGTTCTTCACAAACACTTTGTTGACAAAAACCTACAAGATGAGGTCTGAGCCTGACGAGAGCGACCCCTTCTCCTTCGACGGGCCGGATATCATGTGCTGCACGGGGTAAGACATGCTCCATTAAACTGGTCCTTGTGTTGTCCCATAGAGATCCTATTCAATTAGTATTCTTAATCCTATGGTGCATCCTTAGTAAACCCCCTAGTTGCTAATCGTAGCCTCTGGGACAAGGAAGGATGCTAGATCAAACTAGAGATCCAAAGCTGAGAGTCTTGTCGGTGCCTCTTGGTTATTTCAGCTCTAGGACAGTCATTGCAGGGACTAACATTGCTGTTTGTTTCCTGAGGGGGGGGGGGGTGGGGTATAAAAAAAAAAGATCTCCTTTAAAATAAGTATGAATGAACATAATCAGGTTTATGCACCCCTATCTATGTTTGGCTGCTTATTTGGCCAGTACAACAGACTACCTTGTATTTTAACACTTGGAGACATGGGTGAATAATGCATCGGTCTGACGGAAAAGAAGTGGTCCTTTTTAACAATGCACCATGTTGGAGTGGATTATATTTAAAAACATTGGGACCTAATCTTAACCTTGAGGGCTCAAAGCATCATCTACACTAGTCATTGGTTGGTGTGTTTTAGTCCTGTTCTGGTCTCCTTGTAACCCTGGTGTCCACCGATCTTGCCCCGCAGTTGTCCGATCGACTGGACGAAGGGCAAGAACATCACATTGAAGACTATCAAGAAGAAGCAGAAACACAAGGGACGTGGCACAGTCAGGACGGTCACCAAGACAGTCCCTAACGACTCCTTCTTCAACTTCTTCACCCCGCCTGATGTCCCTGAAAGTGGAGAGCTGGTAAGTAATGGTTTCCATTGTCTAGTGTAGTGCTTGAAGTGGACTGAAATTAGTGCCGGTATTTATTTTGGGTGCCGCAACTCAATATTTCTCTTAATGTAATATTTTCTTGCCAATATTCTATAAGAGGTGCCGGAACTCAAGCAGTAGAACATTTGGGGTTTTACTCAGTACCGGTGTGTTCCAGTCCAATTCAACCACTGGTGCAGTGTAGTCTTTCTATTGAAGTTGGTGTGGCTGAATGGTAAGTCTCATAGCTCTGACTGGCGTACCGGTGACTGTTGACCCTCCAGGACGAGGACTCTGAGGCTGTCCTCGCCGCAGACTTTGAGATTGGCCACTTCATCCGCGAGCGTATCGTCCCCAGGGCTGTGCTGTACTTCACGGGGGAGGCCATCGAGGACGACGATGACGATGTGAGTACACACCACAGCCTGTGTGTAATGGCCTCATCCCTGTCCTAGACCTCTGAACCGAGCCAGTTGCCTTCACATGTATCCCCCTAACAATGGTGTCTTCTTGTTGCAGTACGATGAGGAGGGAGAGGAGGCTGATGACGAGGTAAGGCCTTAGCTAGCTAGGGCTCTTCACCTGGTCCTCACTAACCCAGTCCTGTTAATGACCTTAGCCATGTCCTCTCACTAACCCAGTCCTGTTAATGACCTTAGCCATGTCCTCTCACTAACCCAGTCCTGTTAATGACCTTAGCCATGTCCTCTCACTAACCCAGTCCTGTTAATGACCTTAGCCATGTCCTCTCACTAACCCAGTCCTGTTAATGACCTTAGCCATGTCCTCTCACTAACCCAGTCCTGTTAATGACCTTAGCCATGTCCTCTCACTAACCCAGTCCTGTTAATGACCTTAGCCATGTCCTCTCACTAACCCAGTCCTGTTAATGACCTTAGCCATGTCCTCTCACTAACCCAGTCCTGTTAATGACCTTAGCCATGTCCTCTCACTAACCCAGTCCTGTTAATGACCTTAGCCATGTCCTCTCACTAACCCAGTCCTGTTAATGACCTTAGCCATGTCCTCTCACTAACCCAGTCCTGTTAATGACCTTAGCCATGTCCTCTCACTAACCCAGTCCTGTTAATGACCTTAGCCATGTCCTCTCACTAACCCAGTCCTGTTAATGACCTTAGCCATGTCCTCTCACTAACCCAGTCCTGTTAATGACCTTAGCCATGTCCTCTCACTAACCCAGTCCTGTTAATGACCTTAGCCATGTCCTCTCACTAACCCAGTCCTGTTAATGACCTTAGCCATGTCCTCTCACTAACCCAGTCCTGTTAATGACGTCTCTTTCCAGTGTTTAACAGTTTCCTCTTGTGTTCTAGGAGGGTGAGGAGGAGGGTGAAGAGGAGAATGATCCTGACTATGATCCCAAGGTGGGTGGGAGAGCTTACTGTTGATGTTAGCATGACCTAATATGAGACCAATGATCAGAAATATCAGATTTCAACATATAGAATAAATACCGGTACTGTACCCCAAATGCATCATGAACACCAGCCGCCATTTTGGATGTATTTTTCTGTTTATATACTAGTGCATCCAACGTCACATCAGACCACACAGCCGTCGGAACACGTTTCCCTGTCACCTACTTTCACTCGACTTGCTTCTACTGTAAGGGCTGGTTTTCCAGACACACATTAAGCCTGGTCCTGGACTATTAATCATTCTACATTTGTGGTCCTCTGTAGCTCAATTGGTAGAGCATGGCGCTTCTAACGCCAGGGTAGTGGGTTCAATCCCCGGGGCCACCCATACGTAAAAATGTATGCACACATAACTGTGTCGCTTTGTATAAAAACATCTGCTAAATGGCATATTATTACATTTGCGTTTTGGTACACCAGAAGTACATTCATTTCCAATGGAAAGCTGTGTTTGCCTTGTAGCAGTGCGTTCTGTGTGGTGCATAAGTTGGATTTGTCAAACTGTATGCGTAGATGGCTTGACAGAACTGGTAGCAGAAGGTGAATGTTGAACTTTTGTTGCACACACATCCAGATGATGCTGCGTACCATGATGCAGCGATGACGCTGTTGGTGTGATCGAGCCGTTAGTCCAGGACTAGGCTCATTCTGTGTCGAGGAAACTGCTAGAATGAGAGTTATAGTAAAGAGAATAGTATTTCTAAACTGTCTCAAAATATCACTTCAAAAGGACCTAATCAAAGTGAAACTAATTCCACATGCCTTTTTGTGAGTGTCTGGTCAGGGGGAATGTTTTCCACTTTTTATTTTCAATGGAATGCCTTGAAAGCATGCTTCTACTTGCTCTCTACATTCTTGCTAAACTGAGACTGCATGTAAATTGGCAATCGGATACTAAATCTATTTAGGTTTTGACTTTTAGTTTCATAGCTCTGCATCACAAAGCTTTGATTTGTTTGGGTGACTGATGAGAATGGAAACAGTACTCCTTCTCTTTGCTGTATAAAGCCTCTTGAATTCTGTATTCTACCTATTTTTTGCCTTTTAATTCATTAATGTTCATCTCCAATCACTTGGCACCTTTTGTCAGCTATACTCTTTAAATTTTTCCTCACTAGGTTTAAGTGATGTCTGTAGAAAATAACCCTCTCCTGGTAGGTACAGCTTGTGAATTGTCAGCTTAACGCACCCCACCTCCCTCCCGCAACTTTTCATTTTGACCCCCCTCAATCTCCTTGCATCCACCTCCATCTGCACTTACAACTAACATAGTTGCTTGTTTTTTTTTCCTTTAACCGTAGTGGGCGCCGCCTTTTTGAGTTTTCTCTTCTGTATGTTGAAGCTAGTTAAACTTTCCTCCAATTTGACCATATTCGTCTTTGTACCAAAACTATTTTCCAGCACCAATATTTAAGTTGGTTTGGAGAAGAATAGATCAACGTTTGTCACATGTTTTGTGGATTTCAATGTTTTTGAGTGTCTTAAGCCATCGCTCCGTTCATTATTCACTCCTGTACTCCAGAGACTGTAGTCTTGATCTGGAAGGGTGCTTGTTAATTGTCCGTCTCCCATTGGACATGCTTGAAGTGTTAAAGACTGCGTGGGGTGAATCCAA
This sequence comes from Coregonus lavaretus, assembly GCF_964263955.1. NCBI lineage: Eukaryota > Metazoa > Chordata > Actinopteri > Salmoniformes > Salmonidae > Coregonus > Coregonus lavaretus. The sequence goes on along the minus strand of NC_139992.1, from coordinate 50,226,929 downwards.
ACTTCCACTTAAGTTGAATTTTCACTTTGGTCTCCCACTGACATGCACGACTAAGTGAAAGTCTGAGTTGAAGTTCGGCTTCACCCCTCTGTCCTGGAGAGCTGTTGACCCATGTAGGTGTATGTAGTTCTGGTTGTAGTGTCTGATTATTTTAGTTACACCCCACATTTCTTCCCCAGCCATCTAGTTTACCTTGTGTGCACGGGCATTTACGTCTCCTCCTCAGACGAACTACACCCGAGGGGAGAACGTAACAGGCACTCTCCCTGCATTGCTGCCAGTAGATCTCATTTTGTTTTCCTACCCTGTGAAAGAATGGAGAGGCTCTATGAGATCAGTGGTGCCCCCCCCCCTTACATCTTCCATAGGATGACCGTATGCACTACGTCACTGTTACAAACACTACTGGTTATTGTGTTTACAGTAGGGAGGTTCTATGCAGCAGTAGTGACGGCTCTCAAAGTAGTTATTAAACTTCAAATGTATAATATGCCAATTTGAGTCGGTAGTACACACCCCGGACTCTGGTCTGATACCAAAGCAGAGAGCCGTTTATTTCCAGTGGCATACTTTAAGGACATACTACTAGTATTGTGTGGAGTGTTATCAGGTCACTGTTCAGAAATCTCTAGCTTCAGTGCCAGGATGACATTGCCCTATGCCCTGTCAATGTTCGTCTCAATTGGACATATAAAAATGTCTGAATGGTGAAGCCTTAACCTGTGTGAGAGAGGGGGATTAGTGCGTTTGAATCTGTTTAGCTCTAACTTCCTCTCTTTTGGTCTCCTGCAGAAGGACGCAAATCCCCCAGCCGAGTGCAAGCAGCAATGACGGCTGCGGCTTTGAGGATCAACTGCACTGTAACAGCTTCTCAAATAAAACACTTACTTACGCCTTATAATGTTTTGTATTTTTCTTGGTAGAAATAAAAAATAAAGGGTTTCAAGATTTTTGTTACAGAAAACTCCTAATATAATGTGAGCAGTGGCTCGATATACATAGTATTTTACTAGACTGTTTTCTCCCCCTCCTGTACAAATAGTTAGAATGCCACAAACTCTGTCAAAAAGCATGATCTTGTTTCTCTCACTGCTAAACTAGTTTGGGTTCTTGTGAAGTTTTTGTTGTATTGCTCTTGGACAACAGCTGTGGTTAGACTGCATTGAGGCAAGCGATGAGAAAGCCAACCTGTTCCTTTTCCCTCGCGCTACCAAAGTTACCGGTCAGTTCAGGTTGAAGTCGTGAGTTGGAAGTCTTTGTCATTGTATTAGCGGGGCCTCGAGCACTGTCGGAGCAAAACCTTTTAGTCACGGCTAAGGAAAGCAACTCGTGTGACGAATCGCTGCCTGTTGCACATTTGGCCACTCAAGCATGCCATTTGGAGCAGGGCAAGCGGTTCTAGGCCAGTTGGAAGCTGTTATTAGCCGCTTGAGTGGGCTGAAATCAAGTTGTCAATCTAAAACATTCCAGTTTGCAGACTGACAGGCATTGGAAGTTTGAATGCTCTCTTGGGATCAATATTACCTCGACTCATGGTCTGATTTGTTAAAGAAACAGAACCATGTGTCAGCGCTGCTAAATTTAATGAGAAGTCTGCAAGTTATTTTTTTCTATTAAATACTTAATGCTCTTTCTGAATAATAATTTGCATTAAGCAACTTTTTTCTCTCTCCAACACATCACTTTGTCTTGCCCAGTCAGACGCCTAACATTGCAGATGATTTGACGAGGGACAGCTCCAAGGGTTTGCCAGCAGGGGGCACCACGTGCCCAATCATCTGCTTCAGGCTCTTGTTAGCGCACAGTTGTGACTTGTCTTTTTCTATAGCACTTTGTACTACTTAGTCATGTATCAGTTGTGTCCTCTGAAATGGTTAGTTGTCGGTCCAGTACCCCTTGCGCAAATCAGAAAGTGAGCAGCACTTTGGTGGCGGCCGTTGTCATACTGCGCCCCAACGATTGGCGCCCTATGGGCTTTTCCCTGCTCCATGAAAGATGTCCCTGTAATACGTGAATCTCCAAGTGCATTACCCTTAATTTGGGAATCCCACTTGACTTGTATACTCTGATAGCAATAGGTTCGGAACGAGTTCTGTTCTGAGGAAGAAAACCACAAAATTCAGGCTTCCATTGGCATGTGGTCGTGGCTTTTGAGACTTTTGTAACATACTCTCGAGGTTAGGATAACTCTAGAATCTAGACTGCCTGTCTGGCCCCTGAGCGTATGGCTAATTTATCACTGTGAAGGGAAGGTGGCGATGAGTTCTGGTAGAAGTCCTGTCTGTCGGCCGCTCTCTGTAGCCAACCCCACCCAGCAGGTCACACTGAAGCATGTAAGAGCAATACTTAGTCAGGGAACGGAAAGAATAAGTCTCTTAAGCCAACCCACTGCATCCTTTTCCTTTAGTGGAAACAGCCATGTTGTAGGTGTATGTCGGGTGGTGGCACCCTCGCTGCTGTCGCTAGTGGAGCACTAGGGAATACTACTGCATTCAGTGGGAGATTTAAATAAAGTCTGGACTATTCTAGGGGCACGACTGGATTCTGTCTGGATTCTCTTGAGCAGCTGTTGTCAAAGCTAAATGCCATGCTACAAAATACTAAATGTACTCAACTGTATGTATATTCATGAATAAATTGGTTAAATGTGTTTTGCTTTTGTCCCTTGTTGACTCTGTGTAGTTCCTCTTCAACATGAGCTGCTTGACACTTTAAACACTGAGCTCCGTAACATTTGAGTAGCTCATTGAGGCAGTATTTGGTAGCATTGCCTTTAAATTGTTTAACTTGGGTCAAACGTTTTGGGTAGCCTTCCACAAACTTCCCACAATAAGTTGGGTGAATTTTGGCCTATTCCTCCTGACAGAGCTGGTGTAACTGAGTCAGGTTTGTAGGCCTCCTTGCTCGCACACGCCTTTTCAGTTCTGACCACACATTTTCTATAGGATTGAGGTCAGGGCTTTGTGATGGCCATTCCAATACCTTGACTTTTGTCCTTAAGCCATTTTGCCACAACTTTGGAAGTATGCTTGGGGTCATTGTCCATTTGGAAGACCCATTTGCGATCAAGCTTTAACTTCCTGACTGTCTTGAGATTCAATATATCCACATAATTTTCCTTCCTCATGATGCCATCTATTTTGTGAAGTGCACCAGTTCCTCCTGCAGCAAAGCACCC